>NC_047655.1:27807692-28176301 GCF_902201215.1 Prunus dulcis | reverse complement strand
GATATGTCCTTGTCATAATCCTAACCAGATGTAACTAGCAACCGAGCCACACCATTACAAGGAACTTTTGTTGCTTGATTTACTTACTAATTTATTCCGAACCTTCTCCTTCCAAAGAAAAAAAAGGGAGCTGCTCTTTGTCCACTTTACACTCTCTTTTGTTTTTTTAATACTTTTGTCATTACCATTACAAAGGAGTGTAAGTGGACAAAAGGAGTGAGGAAATCAGAAGCAAAAGGTATCAGGTCAAACCAAAAGATTAGAGCCGCTTCGTTTAAGAGTTAACTAGTATTCATTACTATAAGAAACTTGCTAATTATTATATCTGGCCAGCTATGCATGTAGTCTAACTGTAGTTTTTGTTGTATTAAATTTGCTGCAGTACATCTCTATTACACGGATGATTGTAGTTTATGCAAGGAAACTCTATACTAAATATAGAAACCTCTGTATAAAAGTTGTATAATACAAAAAACACAATTTCTTAGATATTCAGTATTTATGTACACCATAGACATACCCTAGTTAAGCATCCAATATGCAGTCGGGTTCATACCTCTTGCAGCATAGTGCAGGGTGGCTGGAATGTTCTCTCATAAAGGCCTCAGAAGCGGGTAATCTTCAAGTAGTTCCCGCTCCGACAGAGTGTCAATTTCATTCTGAGGAGTCCACAACACCTCTACTGCCTGCAGGACAAAGAACAAAATTATATGTATCAAGCACAAATAGGAAAAGAAAAGAGAAACTTACAACTTCCACGTCAAAGTAGATATTTTTCTCTTACTAATATTTTGTTTGAGGGAATGGATCCAAGCTTTTGCAACGCTTCCTTCAGGTCACCACTACCATTGATGGCGGGCAACTTATGCACTCCTTCAGCAGCCACCAATATCGTTATCTGATCGAAATCTGGTCAGAAAACAGATTGATACAAACATTTCTATTCCCTAAAACAATCCTGAAACTAGCCAACTCAATTACGAAATTCTATCTCATTCCTCGAAGACTAGAAGAGAAGAGAAAATAAACCATGTCAGATTTATAATAGAATCATGACAATCACTTCTTACATTAACACAGTATAAGTCATCAATAGTACCAAAATGGAAAGACTACAAAAAGAAAAATTGATGCAGTCCAAAGATGAGGTCGAGAAATGTTTATAACTCCTCTGCAAATTAGGCCAATTAAATTAGGCAGCTCATTGTTTCTAAAGCATGGCAAGAAGGCTTTCCTTATCATAATTGACCAAAGAGTGCTAAACTCTATAACACAATGCTTACATTTGAAAACACTGATTTTTCTAGAACATTTGAAATGTAACCTGTAAATGAACAACATAGGTTTGTACTTCGGTAAATGAATAAAAATTGGAAATGTGTATTATCATAAGCCATCCCAACTCTATCTTACCACTATATATTCGTTGCGGAATCCATTAGCTCTCTGGCTTGATGAGCTTTGCCTTTTTATGTTATTCACATTGACAAGTGTCTCTTCGTCAAATTTACCCCTTTCTTCAATAGAAAGCTGATTAAAGCGTTTCTCTGCATCCTCTATGCCTCGCTTTTGAGCAACCTACAAGTATGCCAGAAGTTATAGTTCAAGTTCATACAACCAAACATGTGCACCAGAAATCTAAGAGCAGCGACGGTTTTGATCTTTAAAAAGTTAGCATGTGCTGTTTGGGTTTTTGATGAGTAGTTGTCAGTGCCATATATTATCTCATAAGTTGTTAGTACAATTGTTTTAAGAGAGAGGAATTCTCTTGAATTATTATTATCTCTTCCTAGGCTTTCTACCATGTCTGATAATGGTAGGCAACAACACTGATGCACTAAACTGCAATCGTTCACCTGCGTAGATTAACCAAATAATCCAGAGGATGATATTGAACTTACAGATGAATAACCTGAGATGCAATAATCAGGATGCCGAAGCAAAGCTAGTGTTGTCTCTGCAAAGAAATGTGTAGTAAAAATTGCATCAAAATACCTAAAAGAAACAAAATAAAAGATACAAAACAGTAGCAGGGTATTTTGTATATGGTATAAAACCCAGTCCTAAAACCTCAGTTGCAGTATGTGTCTCTGTGTGTTCACCTGTCAAAACATATCCCAAACCCTCAGAGGTAGAAGTATCTGCAGTTTCAGCAATCCGATTAAGATCCCTTTGAAGTGCTCGCCCCATGCCTAACAAACCAACCTTAGAGAAGGGGATAAAATGATGATGAAACTATCAGATTGAAATCCAACAGAAGAGTCAACAAAGTTCATATCACATTTCTAACAATCAACCCTTCTTTAACAAGTGCCACCACAAAAAGAAAAAAGCTCCACCTTTCGCTGCTTCAGCACAAAAATATTAGTTCAACAACCAACCCATCCACAAGCTAATTGAAGGAAATCTATTTGCAACAGAAACTAGATTGAATGCCAAGCAGGGACAACAAGTCAACAAACAATTGATTGGGTCATATGTATGAAAAGCTCTAATTTTACAAGAAAATGAGCTTCGGAATTTCAAACTACATGGCAGCAGCACTGATATTATCAATATTAAGAAAGCATTCTGAAAAAAAATCATTGCCTTGTGACAATTAAAATTTATAAGCATTCAATCACTCAAATATGTATAAAACTGCGTCAACAAAATAAAGAATGAGAATTCAGCCATACCTGAAGCTTGAGAACACTTGTTTTCTCGGTAGCAGTAAGCACACTACCCTCGGACCGATCCGAGAGGAACCCCGAAACCAAAACAAACGCAGCGAAACCCGTCAAGATCAGAAAGAAACTCGACCCGGCACCCACTCCGAACCCAAATGCTGGCCCAACGTAAACGCCACCACCCCCACTGAACCCGAACGGCGAAGGCGCGTAGTAAGGCGCGGAGTACGAAAAATCGGGTCTTGAACTTGAAGTCCTCGGCACCGAGTAGCTCCTCGACGACGACCGCGACGAGAACGAGTTCCCCCCGACCCGCCCGCCCGAGGCGGCCAATGCCGAATTCGGGTCGGACATCAATAACAGACCCAATAAAACGGCAGCCATTGCCGGCTTTCTCAACGCCTTGAGAGCATTTAATAGTTTACTGGCGATAAGCTCAAGCGGGTTTGCTGGGTTATCTTTGATAACAAGGGACACAGACTGAGTGTCATCGAGGTCTGGTTTTGAGTCGGTTGAGTGCTTGAAGCATTTGACCTTGAAATTACAGGAAGCTTGTTCAACGTCGAAGGTTGAGCTGAATTTGATTGGCTTGGTGGGCAGAGGACGAAGAGGAGGCAAGAGAAATGGGGAGCTGCTATGCTTCCATTTCAATGGGTTGGGTTGGAGCAACGAAGCAGTTGCCATGAAATTTGCTTCGAGTGTTTTGGAATTGAAGGAATGTGAAGGTGTGGACGATGGGTGCTTTGTTTTGAGAAATCAAATAAAATTGGGAAGTTGTTGTGGCCGCTGGCTAAGCAGCTTTCGTCTCGTACCTTTGATTCGTTCAATCTCAGCCTCATCTTCGTCGTCTCTTTTCTCAAGAACTTATGAAGATAGACGTGCTGGGCACGTGACTTCCACTGAGTTATTGACCCGAATTCAGAATCCGACCCGAATTAATCAGGGAATTTGGGCCTAGTCCACAAAGATTTGAACGTATTTTGGCCCAAACCAAAAGCGACCCAAAGTTTTCGTCCTCCTTCAAAACCCTAATCCAATAAAAGCTAACTTTTCTTTCTCCCTTACCCTCTCTGACTCAGCTGCTGCTTCTGCATTTCCGCCTCATTGCCCTCTGGTTAGGTATCTTCCATTTCTAGGCTAAGCCTATCAAAACCAACCATGGCGGACAAGGCAGTCACCATCCGTACCAGGAAGTTCATGACCAACAGGCTTCTCTCTCGCAAGCAATTCGTGAGTACCTCCCTACTTTCTTTCTTTCTTTCTTTGGTATACAACCTAAAACTAAATAATTTAAGTCTTTGGTGTTTCAATGCGGTTTTGGATTTCATGTGTAGATCCCTTGGTTTTCTGAACTTCTTTTTATGTTGGATTTGAGAGGGTTTAGTCGAAAAGTGCGTTGAAAATGATTTATGGGATGCTGATGTTGTCAACTTTCCCTCGTTAATCTTCTTACGGGTTTAATTGTAACGCCTCTGTTGCTTTTGTTCCCCGTAGGTCATTGATGTTCTTCATCCAGGCAGGCCAAATGTTTCCAAGGTATTGTTGTTTTTCTTTTCAAATTTAAGCTTTTACATAATTGCCTTCAATAGTGTTTGAACTTTATCGACAATATATTTGTCATTTGAATTTTTGTCTCATAAAAAATAGCAATAATGTGAATTATGCACTTGCTCAGTAATTAAATGTATTGGTTTTTCGGTTTTGTGAAGGCTGAGCTGAAGGAGAAGCTAGCTAGACTGTATGAGGTTAAGGACCCGAATTCGATCTTTGTCTTCAAGTTCCGGACTCACTTTGGTGGTGGTAAATCTACTGGATTTGGATTAATTTATGATTCTGTAGAGAATGCAAAGAAGTACGAGCCCAAGTACAGGTTGATCAGGGTAAGTCCAGAGTTAAATAATAAGTTCATCTAAGGTTTTCCTTTTTTTTTTCTTTTCATGTTTTAGTTTAACACTAGGACATTACCACAGCTAGAACTGTAGCTAGCGCTGCTGA
This sequence comes from Prunus dulcis, assembly GCF_902201215.1. Classification (NCBI taxonomy): domain Eukaryota; kingdom Viridiplantae; phylum Streptophyta; class Magnoliopsida; order Rosales; family Rosaceae; genus Prunus; species Prunus dulcis. The sequence continues at coordinate 28,171,637 of NC_047655.1, read as the reverse complement.
AGTGATTGTGATTATCACCTGAGTAACTCCTAGGCTGAATTAACTTAAGCCAAGTTAGTAAGAACTGTAGAGATGTTGATTATTTATACTATGAGATGCCTTTTTGTTTTAGTTTCTGTTGTTCATCCAATTTAAAGTATTATCAATTTTTGTTTATTTATTTTCTCTAAATAAATAGTCTTTCTCAGAACATTGCTTGATGATTGGTTAGTTGCAGTCAGATAATCTCGTTTAATTGGATTTTAAGGATTTACATGTATTATAATTTTATAAAGCTGATCACAGATTGTTAGTTGGTGGTCCTTTGTGTTTATTAGTTGTTTTCGTATTTTTTTGGCATGTGGTAGTAGTTGAGCATGAGTTAATACTTATATCTATTGTTTTGCTAAACTAAGCCTGGCGAGCAAGATTAGATTTATGGTTCTTATTATTAGCAATAATCTCCGACCCTTTTATTTCCATCTCTTCTTGATCGTTTTCATAGTTTGTTAGTGTATTCATACCACACTGACAATGTTTTTTTATGGCAGAATGGACTTGATACGAAGATAGAGAAGTCGAGAAAGCAGTTGAAGGAAAGGAAGAACAGAGCCAAGAAGATCAGAGGAGTAAAGAAGGTAAGAGAGTTGCTTATATTATTTGCTTGCGTGGTTATAGTTTGATTTCAGCACCTTGGTTACAATTATTTGGTTCTTTTTGCGCAGACCAAGGCTTCAGATGCTGCCAAGGCTGGAAAGAAGAAATGAGTCTCAGTAGTTTTGGTGCTGATTTTTACAGCCCATAGCAGCAATGGGCTTTCCTTAAATATGTTTTGCCTTTAGGTGCGTTTGAAATGAAGCTTTTTTTAGTGTCATTGTGGGTTTTAGAGAGCCAGCGGCTGTTTAGGTTTTTTGTTTTTCATTTTGTTATTGCAAAATTTCAGTATTCTGAAATAGACAAATTTAGAATATTGAGTAGCAACAGATTTCAGATTATTTATTGACTTCCATCATTTAGTTGTGGTTCTTGCCAATACTAGCGGAGCGATTGAATGTGACGTTTCCACGGGATGATTGCCGAAGTGCAGATGCTTCTTAATCTTATTAATAAACATCTATTTAATCGGGTATATAAGAAGCTCTTTGATTAAAATTTCTAATTCACTAGTTTTTAGACTTTACACATTGAATTACTAATCTAATTCAACAGATAGTTTGAGCAACCAAGTCGAATCAGGTTTTGAATTTTTCAACTTGTTCACAGGACCTCATGAGCCTTCCCGCAATACTTATTGATGAATTTATATTTAGCCTTTGATATGTCGGGAGTTTCTGGAGATTGCGTGGGGTAGAACTTATAAATCCTCATATTTTCAAAACCCTCCTCTGCCTCTGGAGCTGCTTGAACGCTAGTAGTTTTTCTCATGGCTTGTCTAAATTCCCGTTGATGCTTTCTCTTTGCTTCATATAGTTTGTCCAGGACATATTCCTTCAAGCCAGCCTTCACAACTGGAGATAATTCGTTATCGTCTTTTAACTCATTTATGATGGTCTAGGCAACTCAATCTATCTCGCGCTCTACCCAGCACCAATGATCTTCTTCCTTGTGATCCAAGTAAGGCATGTAGTGATGAAGTTTCATGGAACCTCCTTCCTTCAAGGGTTTCAAAGCAGCCCTACTCTGAGTGCTGCCCAACACAAATACTTGAGCAGATTTCATCACTCTCTCAGCTTCTTGGGCGTCTCTCTTCTTGTCCGGAGGAATGTATGGAACCCAATCCATGTGCAACTGTTTCATTGGAACTCTGGTTTCTTCACCATTTCCTTGGCTATCAAATGGTTCGATGCTCAGTTCATAGGCAGGCCGGGAAGGTGATACAATGGCCACCACCACAGGGACTGTAATTTCTTCTTCAGAGCTTCTATGGATATGGCATTCGATTGTGCCGAATAGATACACTTTGTTGCTATCCTTGCCGATAATCTCTTGATGGAGCTTTCCTCCCTCTTCCAATGCTTGTTGCAGATTGGTGAAATCCCACTTGAATTTGTTGTGCACAGCCTCCATTTTGTCCCAACCTGTCCCAATAGGAAACGCAGCCTTCCATAGCTCTTCCAGTTTTCGGGGCTCCTCCGGGGACTCAGGTTTGGGGCTGGGCTCGGGCTCGGGCTCGACTGCCTTGACCCGCTTTCGCAATGGCTGAGTGTCTGCAGGCTTCTGGCTGGCCTCTATTTCCATCTGTCTAACCTTCCTCTTTGCTCCTTTCCTCATTGTAATGATAATTCTATGAGAAAGGAAAAACCAGAGACTCAAAGAAGAGATGGAGCGACAGAAAGAAAGAAAGACACAGAAAATAGAGAAATTGACAGTGTTGTCTAAGCCACCGTTTAATATATTTATGGGAGAGCGAGTGGAGTAAAAAATCTTCCTAATTCAAGTAGGAGTTTCCTATTTTCCTAATAAAAAAGTAGCGTCCAAACCGTATTATTCTATAATTTTTTCATGCCCAATGCCAACCCAATCATATAAATTAGAAACCCACCCAACTTGACTTTGCTATTGGTCTTCAGAAGCAATTCTTTCAAAAACCCAAAGGGCCGAAAGGGAATCAAACCAGGCCCAAAGCCCAATTGAAAGTCAACGAAAGTAGACTAACAAGATCCCCTTTATGCACTCGCATTCACACCTCGACATGTCGTGTCTTTGTTTCTCTATTTTTTCTCATACTCTTTTTCCGTCATCTCCAGTCTCTTTCCTTCTCGCTCTTTACCAACAGCTATTATTATTTTTGTCCAAAAAATTAAACTACTATTATATGTAAAAATAAATACATATAAAAATAATAACATTAATTAACTGGTGGACCAGGTCATCTCGATTCTCATCGCGCTTTCTTTCTTCCTTTCACGTTTCCTTGTTCTCTATATTTTATCCTCCTCACACCCCATTTCTTGACTATTCCAATTCAGTTCCTCATTCTTTTGATCTTTCTTTCTTCTTTCGTACATCTCCAATTCCCGTCATGGCGGATGCTAATGGTTTGTGTCTTTGACCCCATTTCTATTTTTATACTCTTTTGCTCTTCTTTTCTGTTCGTTTACTTTCTTGGCTATTATTATCAGATCATGTATATATTTCCCATTTACTGCAATTTTTTTTTTTGGGTGTGTGTGTGTGTGTGTGTGAATTGAGTATGCGCTTGTGCCATGGTTTTGCTCATTTACTGTCTGTGACTTTGGACTGAATTTTTGTTTCTAAGGCCGGGTGCGTTTCCTGTTCTGATTCTCATATTTGTTTCTGGGTAAGTCCAGATTTGTTTGTATCACCATTTCCATGAAAATTATAATATTTTATATTCTGGTGCCCCTTGCAACTTGTAAGTGTTTTTTACTAGGACTTGCCTTGATTTTAGCTCAAGAAAGTAGAAAAGTAACTTGGATGTGTTGCAAACACTGAATTCAAGCTATTTAACTGCTAACATTGATTTAAATCCCTAGATTTGGGATCCCATATTCCAATTTGTAGCATTCTAATGCTCCACCAACCATCCCTTACACACAACTTAATCGATCATGTAGCTGCTTTAAAGCAAATTGATTAAAAATGTCAAAAATTTGCATTTTCTTCACAAAATCTTGTAGATACATGTCTTTTATCATATCCAGTAGTGGTGGCAAGACATTTAGTCCCGAAGTAGGAAGCGTTTTGTGCCCTTGACTGCAATGTGAATTGGAGCAACCATGAATTACCTTTCTCCTTTTCCTTCGAAGACCTGTGAAGCTCTCTTCAGTTGTACTTTTACAAGATGATCTTATGCTTTCATTTAGAATTTGTGTGCATTCACTCCTAATTTGTTTGATTTATGAAATTTTCTTTCTCGTGTTCACCCATATATATATATATATATTTTCCTTTTCAGGGAAATTCTAGGATAAGTGTGTATAAATTGGAAGCATAAACTTGGTTGGAGCCTTGATTGGATAAAATGTTATTTCCTTTACATTGTTATTGCGAGTGCATATAATTTAAGTCATTGCACTTCTATTGTATATTAATAGGAAATTTCAAAGTGTGGTTTGAAATGTTGTTATTTGTTATATGCATGTGGGAACTTTGGATGCTTTGCTTAATCATAGTTAACCCTCCTCCATTGGTAGTGGTGGAAGCGAACGATGGAACCATTTCTGTGGCTTCTGCATTTGCTGCTCATCAACAAGGTAACACCAAACTCTTCTTTTGTGTCGTTACCATTTCCCTTCCCCAATGTGCAATGAAGATTACTATAATATATAAACAGTCAATAGGGGGGGTGGGTGGGTGGTTGGTTGTGTGTGTGGCGAAGAACTTAAATAAATGGTTTATATAGATAAGCAATAGAGTTTTTATGTCCCTGTTTATATTATTTTGTTGATATTCAATTTGTAACATCTAGCAAATGAAGTAATATATTTACTTATTCGCCTTGTCAGAAAAGGCGTACTTTGCACCAGATATGGTCTTCATAATTATCATGCTTTGCTTTTCATTTTATTTTTCAACCAGTTGTACAGGATAGAGACCACAAATTCTTAACAGAAGCAGTTGGAGAAGCTTATAAGGGAGTTGAATGTGGAGATGGAGGGCCATTTGGCGCGGTTGTTGTTCGTAATGATGAAATAGTTGTCAGCTGTCACAACATGGTTTTGAAAAACACTGATCCGACTGCCCATGCAGAGGTTACTGCCATAAGAGAGGTTCGACTATTAAATTACTACATTGCCTCATGAGGGTGGTTTTGCTTACTGAGAACATGGTGGTAATAATGCCAAAATGGTTAGATCCTTCCTAGCGTGTGTACACATAGACACACATGCATATTGGTTTAGGGAAGACTTAAATGTCATTTTTGTTTAGTCTTTATCATAAAGTGAGCTTGAAAGTTTCTTGTAAATACCATCTTATTGGTACTGTTTTTTTCTGCTCATTTAAGTGCATTCTGATGCTTAATGTTATCACTTGGGAGCACTTGATGTCGAGGGACAATAATACTGTAACAGAAGAACTGAGGATACACACACACAAAAGGTTTTTATGTTCCGCATGGTCATTGTAAAGTTGTAAGCATGATGAGTATGTATATTGATCTTAGCAAATATGTTTCCGAAATCATATCCCATTGTTTTCAGTTTCTACTAGTTTTAGTTACCGCCCCTGTTCTTTATTTGATATTGAATTTGTGTCATGCTTTATATCTTGTGCCTCCAAATGCTTTTCGGATTTCATGCTCGGGATAAAAAATTTCCACAGGCCTGTAAGAAGCTCAATCAGATAGAGCTCGCAGACTGCGAAATATATGCATCTTGTGAGCCATGCCCAATGTGCTTTGGTGCTATTCATCTTTCAAGACTAAAGGTCCAATTTTCAAACCTTTTAGCTTCCGCATAGTAATGAGTGGATCACATTGCTATTAGGTTTCCATAATTTGTCGTGCTCTTTCTGAACAGAGGTTGGTGTATGGAGCTAAAGCTGAAGCAGCGATAGCAATTGGGTTTGATGATTTCATTGCGGATGCACTAAGGGGCACTGCATATTATCAAAAAGCTCACTTGGAGATCAAGAAAGCTGATGGTAACGGTGCTGTTATTGCTGAACAAGTATTTGAGAAAACAAAGGCGAAATTTCCCATGTATTGATTTTCATGATTCCCTTAATGGTGAAAATTCCACCATAACTGATTGAAGACTCAATTCTGTTATTACAAGACATTTAAAAATTTAGGAAAAGAAAATTTGGTGGTTTCCTCAATAATGACTTTTCATTATACAATCAGCTGTTGCATATTGAGAAATTGAAATTTGGAGCTCGTTTTAAAAGAAATCTTACATTGCACATTGTTCAAATTAATGGGTAATATGCAAGAGGCTTGTTGCTCAAGTAGTTAAGAGTATTTATCATTACATCAGAGGTCCCAGTTTCGATTTTCCTCCCTCCTTTTATAACATATATATTGGGTATTATAGTTCCCCCTTTTAGAGCATTTTCAGTGGGGGGTTGTATAATGAGGTGTATGTTAACTATACACCATTTGTGATCGAAATTACCTGCAATGGGGAAGTGTAAACGATTGTAAATTTGAATCACAATGGTGAGATGCAAATTTAGATGCACATGTACATCCTTTTTTACATCCCTGGCAGGTGAGGCCTACATGAGAAAATGTGAGAAAATGTGAGAAAATGTGAACAAAAGTAAGTAAAATCAATTATACATATTTAGATTTACATCTTCCTCATTGGAGCAAAAACCGCATTTACAATCCCCGAATGTATAAAAGAGATGTAAAAGTGGCTTGTACACCCTCGAAAATATACCTCCCCCACTGTGGAAGCTCTTATGGGTAATATAGTCCAATAAATTTAATGCTTTTAGCTTGTGGTGGGTCAGCATGTTTAGCTGTAAATAAACATCATAAGATAGAATTAAACTTGGTTGGGAATTTCTTTGGACCAGAAAGTTGGAAGCTCAAAACAATGATCGTGTATCTCTAGAATGTTCGAGAAGGTTCTGTTTATTAATTTATTTTGGGTCGGTGAAACTCATTCAACGAAGCCCAATAGTGCACATAAAATAGGGACAAGCCCAGCAAACCCAAATAAGATAACGGGCCTTCTCTACAAGGATTTTTAGAGAGAGAGAGAGAGAGAGAGAGAGAGAGAGAGAGAGAGAGAGAGCCCTTTCCTTTCAGATCTAACTTCACAGAAGCAAAGTGCGGTTCGAGGGAGAGAGAAAGGCGCAGAAAGAGGAGGCGTCGCGTGCCTGCTTCGACGATGAAGTTGACGACACTCGACAACAGAGCCATGCGGCGCCGGAGAAGGTAAACATTCCATCTTATTCCTTAGAATCTGATTCGAAAATGATTGATCTCAAATCCTAATTGAGTTCGAGGTTTTATGGCGGATGAGGCAATGGATACTTGATTTTTCTCTTAATGTGTATTATTATTTCTATTCCTTGTGGATTTCTTTATTTATATTTGCGTGAAATAATGGAAGAAAGATAGCCTCTCTCTGTTCAGTTCGTGGCATGATTTCTTTTCATGTCTGTTTGGACAGAAAGAAAACGTTAAAGCCCCAATTTTATAATTTGGATCTTAAATTTTTTACTAATATAAACCTAGCTAATTCCATGATATTTGAATAGGAAAATTTTCAATTTCGTTCATGTATTGACTTGGACTTTACAATCTGTGGTTTCAATTGAACTTTTGATGGGCAATTTTGTTTATGGGACATGAAAAACAGTACGTGGGAAATTTCGGTTAGAAGAAGAAGAGGTACTACTAGAGTTTTGTTTTCTAACGTTGTTTTCTGTTTTCGAGTGGAAGAGTTTCTTTGTAATTATATTAGGTTTAGGGTTTGAATTGAACGTTATTTCTGTTATTCGTTTGACTCCTTTTAAAAATGTGTGATACAGACAGCAGCATGTCACTCATACGTTCTTGCGGATTTTCTAATCATTTGCTGCTGCTGGTGGATAAATCTACCTGCAGACCAATGAGTAGTCTCCGGCCTAAATTAATTGGTAAGCTTCTGCAATCAATAAAATTTACTGTGGAGATCTTCTACCCCTTTCATTTCACTCTTCCTCCTATTAACAGTGAATTAAGTGTATGTTTTTTTGCTCAATGTTGTTGCAGTTTGAAGCTCTGGTCAAGCTGTAGTGAAAGTGGCAACAAGTGCTTCTGTGAAATCTCGTGAGCTTTTGTGAATGTGTGAAAGTGACCCAGACCAGACTGCAAGACCTTGCAACGTTAATGGCCTTCCTGAAATTTTGTTCAACCCCAGCCAGCGCAGTTTGACAACCTTCAGCCCAATAACCGCCTTGACCCTAGAAGAAAGGATCCTAGAACGGCTTGGCTCTTATTGAAAATATTCGGCTTAATCACAGACCGGTTTGCAAATGTTAAACTCAACTAAAGCTTACAGAGCCATGCTGCGCTGGAGAAGGTAAACATTTCATCTTATTCCTTAGAATCTGATTCGAAAATATTGACCTCAAACCCTCATTGAGTTCGAGGTTTATGGCGGATGAGGCAGTGGATACTCGATTTTTCTCTTAATCTGTATTATTATTTCTATTCCTTGTTGCTTTCTTTATTTATACTTGTGTGAAATAATGGAAGAAAGATAGTCTCTCTCTCTCTCTCTCTCTCTCTCTCTCTCTCTCTCTCTCTGTGTTCAGTTCATGGCAAGATTTCTATTCATGTTTGTTTGGACAAAAAGAAAATATTAAAGCCCCAATTTTACAATGGAGGCATGGGACTTTAGAATCTGTGGGTTAATTAAACCTTTGATGGACTGTTTTGTTGATGGAACATGAAAAACAATACATGAGAAATTTCGGTTAGAAGAAGAAGAGGTACTGCTACGGTTTTCTTTTCTAACCTTGTTTTCTGTTTTCAAGCGGAAGAGTTTCTTTGTAATTATATTAGGTTTAGGGTTTGAATTGAACGTTATTTATGTTATTCATGAATCTCTTTAAAAATGTGTAATACAGACAGCAGCATGTCTCTCTCTCATATGGTGTTTGTTTGTTTGCCTTCCCCGCCATGATTATTTCATGGGGATTTTTAAATCATTAAAATTTACTGTGGAGATCTTCTACCCCCCTCATTTCATTCTTCCTCCTATTAACAGTGAATTAATTAATTGTATGTTTTTTGGTCAATGTTATGTTGTTGCAGTTTGAAGCTCTCTCTGGTCAAGTTTGGGGCCAATGATTTCGCAATAACTAAGCAAATATCAAGTATGATTTTTGTTTCAGAGCCCCTGATGGGTTAACTGTGGTATCAGCTTCGATTTTCGGAGGTCATCAGACCACCAAGCACTGACAAAGCAAGAACCTCCCCTCTGGATGGCCTATTTTAAGTGCAATAACTGCCCCAAGTGCTATTTTTACTCGAGGTTTTGCTACTTTGGGTCTTTTAACTGAAATGCATCAATCCGAAATATTAGTACCCGGGCTCCAATCCCTTTGGTTAATGATGCATGTAAGTATGATGGTATTGAGCTGTGCAGCTCTTTTGTGTGGACCATTATTATCATTAGCTCTTCTAGTCATTCCATATCAAAAATTCAGAAGGATTTTTAGTAAAGGGAATAATTGTCTCATAAGATTTCTCCCATAAGATATGAACAATATGTTGTCAGTGTATAGAAAAATAAATAATACATGTTCCCCTAACTAATACAAAATTTAGTACATACCGCCTTAAACTCAAATTACCTGTTGTGTCACATTTACTGCGCCCCAGTACATATAGTTTGGGGCCGATTATTGATAACTGAGGCCCTTTAATTGTGCATTTGGGTCCCACTAACGGCCAAATTTCCAGAACTTAAAGCCTAATTATATGGCAGGTTTATAGTTTGGACCCATATAACTGGGCAGATATAGTATGGACCCAATTACTGGGTAGATATAATGCAGCCCAATGTCCAGGACATAGACCCAATATCCAGGATATAGTGTGCGCTTGTAGTCAGTGGGGCTGTTTTATCTTTTGTGGGCCTTCATTGGGCCTATTTTGTAGTTTTTGGTTCTTCATTGGGCCTGTTTTGTCGTTTAGTTTCCTTTTGATGGGCTTATCCTGTCTTTTAAGGATCCTAGAATTAGCCTATTTGTCGTTTATATTAATTGGGCCTATTTTGTCGGTTATTGTCTTTTGGCTGGGCCCATTTTTGTGTTCTATTGTCTATTCGATAGGCCGATTTTTTTCGGTTATTGGTCTTCTGTGGGCCTATTTTGTCTGTTATTGGCCTTTACTGGGCCTGTTTTATTGTAATTCTGGTGGGCCTAATTTGTCGTTTGTTATTTTTGGGCTATTTTGTCGTTTCTGTCGACTCCATGGGCCTATTTTGTCTTTTATGGGCCTCTATTGGGCCTATTTTGTCATTTATTGACCATCATTGGGCCTATTTTGTCGTTTGTGGTACTGCGTCGGGCCTATTTTGTCGTTTATGTGACTCCATTGGGCTATTTTGTCCCTTACTGTCTTTTCGGCGGGTTTTTTTGTCTTTGATGGGGATTTGATTGGGCCTATTTTGTCTTTTATTGCCCATCATTGGGCCTATTTTGTCTTTATGTTGGATTCATTGGGCCTATTTTGTCGTTTATTGGCCATCAGTGAGCTTATTTTGTGTACTTCATTGGGCCTATTTTGTCGATTATGGGATTCCATTGGGCCTATTTTGTCGTTTATAGTGCTTTATTGGGCCAATTTTGTCTTTTGTGGGACTTTATTGGGCCCATTTTGTCAATTATGAGATTCCATTGGGCCTATTTTATCATTTTTGGGCCTCTGTGCTGCTTATTTTGTCTTTTATAGGCCTTTCATTGGGCCTATTTTGTCGTTTATGAGCCATTCAGTGGGTCTACTTTGTCATTTGTAGGCGATTCAGTGGGCTTATTTTGTCTTTTATAGGCTCTCACGTTGCGGAAACCCGGGGCCTGTTTCACTTTTGGAGCCAACTTCTGGGCCGAATTATGGGCTCCTTTTGAACCGAAATTAGCGATTTACTGTCACATTTCGAACACCCTATTTACGGCCCAGTGTGCTTGTTCAGGCCCTATCGAAGTTATCTTATTTTGGTCCAGGTGGGAAAAGTTCAGCCGATCAGCAATAATACGGCCCAATTTTTAGTATTTTTGCAGGAGTAAAATATAAGCCGATCTCTAACCCCGGATGCATCTAACACACTCCTCAATTAACCATCACAAAATGGCAACTACTATACCACTGCATGAATATCAACACCACATTCTAATCTCCAACAGAAATTGGTCAGATTAACATTTTAAGTGATTCCAAGACTAACAATCCGCATATAACTGGTCAAGGCCAAAGTCTTATACTCAGGGTGGCATAAAATATGAATTCAATTCATGGTGACTCGGTGTATGAGATCTGTCTCAACTTTGAATGAATTTCAAACATCAAACAAAATCCTTTGAAATACATAATTTCGTCTAAAACACATATATACATAGATAAAGCTAGTTCATGTCTAGCTACAGCTATACACGTTCCGTACACGTCTTTTATGAATTTACTCTTAAGTAACTAACACAAGTATATATGCATATGCCTGCCTCGTTGTTGAACGCAAAATAACCAAAGCTAGTAAAGTAAAATCCTGAATTAAATAATAACTGTGCAAGTTTGAAGACAGATCTTGTCTCAAGTGTATGACTCGCTGTCTTACTTACATATCATAGCTTTCAAGGTCTTGAAAAAGAAAGGAACAAATAAAAACCTTAAACATCAAACCAAAAACAAATAAAATAAAACTCCAACATCAAACATGTCAAAACTGATATACACCAATATCTAGTGGCTTGGCCCAAGTAGGTATGAAATGAACATTCATCAGCTTTCCATAAGCTAGGAAAAATCTAAATGATCAACTCACCAAAAAAATAAAATAATAAAACAGCTCTAGATTAGAAGGGTAAATGGGAGGGCAAATCTTGACCAAGAAGTTCAGGCCTTTAGAACATACGGTGATTTCTAAATTCCTTCTACCTGCAATTACGAGTCTCGCAATCCCGTAAATGAAATCTCCAGATTTTTAACACATGATTACAATCAAACGCAATAAATTAAGTGGCTGACTTGATCAATTTTTTGTCAAAAAACATATAATGTACATCAAGATACAGTAAGGAAACGAAAATTTTCTCATCTATAAATTATTTCATCAATTATCTACACATGTCTAAAGCGTATGAACAAAACTATCAAAAGACTAAACAATCATCAGAAAATAATTATTCAACAACTGTTCTATGAAACCAACAAAGACGAAAATTCGAAAATGCGAACACCAGCTGCACCATCAACCATTTGATCAGAGACCAAGCAAATTTATATGAACAAAAAATTCAAGATTCGAGGAAAGTCCCACAACTTACTAGCAATGCCAACCTTCAATCTGAAACCCCCATGGATTCATCAGCCTCGGCTGGATCGTAACTCCTCCAATGCAACTTTTATCTGATTTTGAACCAACTCCAATCGCTTGGAGTAGACCTCCAACTCCAATATCTGCTGCTTCCTCCACTTCTCATCTGCCCCTTCACAACCACCAAAATTCAAATTCATGGACGGCCCGCCGAAGCTCAATGGAATAGGATTCAATGACAACCCTCCGAACCCTCTAGCCGACCCGCCGCCCATTGCACTACTCAGCAACTCCTTGAACAATGGAGACAAACAACTCTTCACCGTCTCCTCAATCAACCCCTGAACATTACAATTGCTGCAACTATTACCACCACCACCACCATGGTTACTGTTATTAATGCTGTTGTTATTATCTTTAATTACAGGCGATGGCTCAACGAAACCTCCACGGGACGGTGGCGGTCTTTCTTCGGCTCTAAGCTGCGTTCGCGAGCGCTTGCGCGATCTCGGCGTGGACTTCTTATCGCCGGCGAAACCAGCAGCCTCCTCGTTCTTAATCTCATAATTGTTGAAATTGGGATTGTTAGGGTTAGGGCTCGGATCTTCATCGTCCAAGGCGTTATCGTCGGGGCCGATACGGCCGATATTGCTCCAGATCTTGCGGGAGATCTCGAACGTGGCTTGATCGTGAGGGCTCTTGAAGCTAACCTCTTTGCCGCTGGCGATTTTGTTGAGGACGTTCCGGTACTTCTTCTTCAGCCTCCGGAGCTTCTCGACGAGCTGGTTCTTGTTGAAGTCAAGCTGAAGCTTGGACTTGATCTGGTCGTAGAACAAGGCGGTGTCGTTTTGGCCGTGGTGCGAGCCTTTGTTGCCTCGCATCGTCGTGTAGTCGAGGAAGCCTTGCAAGAGCTCGATCTCGTCCTCGTCGGTCCACAGCCTCTGGAAGAGTCTCCGAGAGTCGTCGAGGGCCGCCGGCTTCTTCTCTTCGGGCTGGGGGGACAGAACGGCGTGTCGTTTGGGATCGGAAGACAATACGGCGTCGTTGGCGACTACGGTAGTTGCGGTGGAGGTCGTTGTGGCCAGAGCCAAGGGAGGGGGATCCCGAGCGGGCAGGGCGACGGTGACGGTGGGAGTGGCGATGGCGACGGGGAGAGAGTCGGTGGCGCCGGCGGAAGAGGTGGAAGGGGAGGCAGAGTTGATGACATCATCATTTAGGACGTCGTCGTCGTCGTCGACGTCATCTTCTTCCTCGTCGTCGTCGACGACGTCGTCTTCTTCCTCGTCGTCTTGGGAGGAGGAGGAGAGGTCCCCTTCGGGCAGAACGGCGTCGTCTTGGTGGGGGGCCATTCCTCAGCTAGAATGGGAATTTTGGTAAAAATTGGGGATGAGGTTAGCAAAGTGTTTTGGTGGACAAAGAAGAACAGGAAGAGAGAGAGAGAGAAGTAGTTGGGGTTAGGCCGAGAGAGAGGGAAGGAGGCAAGTGGGGTTGGAGTTGGGTTGGTTCACAAGGTTTTGGTTAGCCTTATTTTTATGCGTTGCGTGTTGGAGTGTTGATGAAATGAAAGGGTGGACCTGACTTGGTGGTGGTGCTTTCTTTGGTTTGGTTTTGGTTTGGTGTCGTGGGAGAGAGAGAGAGAGAGAGGAGGACCCACACCCCCACGCCACTTCCAACTAATCAATTCCTAAATATTGGCAAATCCGTCGTCGTATCCAATTATATCAGTTTTTGAATTTACGGATCCAATCCAAATCCACCGAGTCATCGAAATAAATCAAAATTTTATTAAATCCACCGATTTCGAACACCCCCCATCGAAACAAATTAGAACGAATTAGCTTGCAGAACACCCATTATTATTAGTGTATTGGTCTGAAGTATTTATTTATTTAAGTAAAGTTTTGAATTCGAGTCTAACATCTATATAGTGTATGTAAGTTTAAATATTATCGTATTTTTTAATATGAAAGATTCTTAAAAAAGAACGAATTATCTATGAAGAAAAAGAAATTTGAAATTAACTATATGACTAAAGTCAAAGTGTACCGTCTCAACACAAATAAGAGGTAACTCCTAATTAAAAGAAAAAGGAATAAGATGGGTTGGGCTGCAAGCAATGCAACTTCATGGAAAATGGCTTCTTGAATTGTTTTACAATCATCTTCTTCATCCATTATAAGATGAAAAATTCGGTCCAATATTTGGGAAAGTCACCCCCCCTCACCCCCCTCACCCCCTCTGGTAATTGGATCAGCTTCTTTTAGGGGAAAAAAACAAAACAAAAAAGATTGCAAGTCAAGTCACCTATTTGATCATCTAAACCCTATGATATGAGCTTGTTCACTACATGTTTCGAGCATGCACCTACCAAATTCAAATCATAAACAAGCACAGTGTATATGACTTGGCCCAAAAAAATGAATTTGTTATCTAGAATTTTCTAATCACATCAACGATAATTATTGACAAAATTAAACTGAAAGTTTGTTGAGAGCAGTACTTGTTTTGGGAGGTGAATACAATCCTCACGTAAAAAATTAGGTAATGGGCATGCAAGGCAGGGGACATGAGCCATTATCGGATAGTGGCCACCATTAATATTGTTCCTCCATTCACATCCATTCCTCTATATCGTTACTATCATTTCTAATTATGCTATTCTTATCAACAAATTCTTCTTAATCATTAATTATGAACTAATTAATAATTATCTAGCTTAACCTGAAATTTACAAACTCCAAACCCGAAACTGCAATTTCTCTCAGACGCAGACCAAGCCACTCAAGGAGAACATTCGGAACAACCTCTCTCTCTGGTTTGGTCTGCTCTCTGCAGGGTCTCGTCTCTTTTAATTTAAAAAATATATAATGGCATGGCCGCCATTGCTTAGTTGGATCCTATCTTCTTCTTCTTCTTCTTCGTCTTCCTCAGAGTATGAATCCGACGACAACAACGACATTGAAGATTTAGGAGGAATTAATGATGTCCCCGACAACAACCCAAAATCACAAAATGACAATATTGATGATCATGAAAACGACGACGTCTCATACCAACCGCAGGAGGAGGATCAAAACTCCAACTCCACCTCCGACTACACCTTCACAGTCTCCGAACCCAGCGCAAAACGACGACGCATTGATCGCACATATAAGCCAGCATTGACGTCCGAAGCACCCGAGGAAAACAAGAAACGGCGTCGAAAAAGGGTGTGGAGCAAGGAGGACGAGCTGGAGTTGTTGCGGAGTTTGCTCGACGACTGCTACAGCAGGGGACAAATTAGAACCACCGTGAAGGACACGGCGTCGTTTTACGCAGAGGTTAAGCCCAAGTTAAAGCTGGAATGTAACAGGGTCCAAATGGTCGAGAAGCTGAGGAGATTGAAGAAGAAGTACCACAACGTCGTAAACAAAATAAAGGACATGAACTCGACTGGCAAAGAGTTCCGCTTCAAAAACCCGCATGACAAGGTCGTTTTTGAACTTTCCGACAAGATTTGGAACGTCGTAGATTCGCATGAAGATTATGCACCAAATTCTAAGTACGTTAGTATTTGCAACAATGTTAAGGTGAAAAAGGAGGAGGACAACGTGGGTAGCAGCAGCGTTGCAGATCATGAACGGCCACAGATGAGACACACGTGGTCGCATTCTAGGCTAACAACAACGTATGATGAGAACAATAAGGCTCATGATGTTTTGAATGATAATGGAACGACGTCGTCATTGAATAATAATAATAATAATAATAACAATAATGTGGATGATAATATGAAGAATGATATACCAGGGTTGATAATTGAGGGGCTGGCTATGAATCCATTACCTCTGAGTTTAAGTAAATTTGGAAGTGGGGTTGAGGTGGCAGATGAAAAGTGGAGGAAGCAGCAGATTTTGGAGTTGGAGGCATACTCTAAAAGGTTGGATTTGGTGCAGCATCAGGTTAAGGCAGCTTTGGATGAATTGCGGTCCAAGGGAGATGATTAAAAATTGATTTCAATTTATTTAGTTTGTAAAATTCTTTTGGGTTGAATAGGATAGATAAATTTGTTGTTCTTGATTTGATAGAGTAATTGTTAAACTAAATAACAATTCCTAGAATAATTTAGACATGTATTAATTTTGTGATTTATTCAGCTGTCTAAACAATTCGAACACATGACCTTAAGTGTAGTATAAGTGCTCTTAACCAGTTGAGTTACAAGTTCTTTTCTCGGTCAGTGTCAATGGTGTTTCTACATTAAGCTGTCCAACCCAAATTTTTCCTAAAAAATTATTGAATGGGCAGCTTCTCTCCTCTTGTCTTGTCTACAACAACTTCTCATCTACTTCTCTTGACATATAGGCATCAACTTCTCCTCTTGCTAGCAACAATTATTCTTCTCATTCTCTTCTTTTTAATTATCTTATGTATTTTTATGTTGAAATTGAGTATTCCAGGGTTTAATTAGGAATGAATTAAAATTAGGAATTTTGTTAAAATTAATTAGGGTTTTGATTTTAGGAATTTTGTTGAGATGTTTGATTTATTGTTGGTATGGTTATGATGTTTGATTTGCATTGGTATGTTTGATTAAATGCATGGATGCTATTATGAGAATTGGTATATTTTTGTTGAGATGTTTGATTTATCTTATTGGCAAAATCTTCCTGAATCTCCCATTGTTGAGCCTCAAGTTGAAAGAGTTGAGAATCAAAGAGTCGATGATGATCAAGATTTTTATATCAATTATTTAAGTGTGATCCTAGATTACATTGTCTAGTTTTAGTTTTTGTATTTGTTAGTATTTGTTAAACTTTTATTTATTGATAGACATGCATAGTAAGGCTCATTACGTTCCTCCGACTCCGACTATGTGTATCTTTCTATGTTTATTAACGAAATCCACTTATACCATCGAGTTTAGTATGTAAGTTTTGCCCGGCCGACTTTCGAATTCTGGAACCTCGGTGGTGACAACTTTATTGTTACTTGTTTGTTTTGTTGGGTTTTGGGTATTTGGGTTTTTAGATAGTTGGACTGAAACCCAAAACCCGGCCCATTTTCTTGAATCCACTTACAATCTCACACCTTCCCCACCTTATCCAACTCTGTGTTTCAAAGCAAGAATATGCCCTCCAATGGATCCCTTTCCTTTGTGAGCGTTCTCCTCCACCCAGATGCACACACATAACTTGGAAAACAACAACTTTCCGATTAAACCATTTTCTCTGTACACTTTGTGCTTCTTTGAATAACAAAGAGGCACTAAGTCACATCCATCTCCACCATCACCATTCATGGCTTGTGCAACAACAAGACCCACCTTCTCTTTCCACCTCTCAACCTCTTTTACCCAACATTCTCATCCAAAACCCAAAACCCAATTCACAAACCCAACTCTCCTTCCCAAGATCCCAAGCATTTCACTCTCACTTACTCACAAGCCCCATAAACCAAACAATTTGACTACAAACTCCATTGATGTCTCTAAAGAAGATAAACCAACATCAGATGAGCCTGCTTCTCCTCCTCCCACCTCCTATATAGAGCCAGAGCCAGAGCCAGAACAAGAAGAAGCAGCAGAAACAACATTTGATAAGCGCAGGCTTGAAGAGAAGTTTGCAGTTTTGAATACAGGGATATATGAATGCAGGTCTTGTGGGTACAAATATGATGAGGCAGTGGGAGACCCATCATATCCAATCCCACCAGGATTGCAATTTGATAAGTTACCTGAGGATTGGAGGTGCCCAACATGTGGGGCTGCACAGAGCTTCTTTGTGAGTAAGAGTGTGGAAATAGCTGGGTTTGCTCAGAACCAGCAGTTTGGGCTTGGTGGAAACGCACTGACTTCTGGCCAGAAGGCTGTGCTCATATTTGGGGGCTTGTTCCTTTTCTTTGTGCTTTTCTTGTCTGGCTATTTTCTGCAATAATGAATGGGAGGGAGGTATGATATGAGCCCTTTTTCTTGCATATGTGAAAATATAATAATTTAAGTCACTTGAGTAACCAGAGAGGTATAGTATCTTTTGTTTCTGAGGAGGTTTGTGTGTTGAATTGTGGCATAGGTTCCATCCCATGGACATAGCATTTCAATCGTTGTGATGTGAAAAGAACCTCTTTTACATTTGTATAATGTCAAAGCTTTAGACTTCTTGGGGGAAACATATTGTTCTTCAGTGTCTTGGTGCTTATGAAAATGCAGCGAGTTTTGAACAATCAACTAATCTCACTCCATTTTATTTGAACAATGCCCAAAACAGGGTTGTTAATTTGATATAGCTTAGTCAACATTTTCTATTACTTTCAAATGGCTATATCTCGTACACATCGCATAAGTAATCTTTTGAGAAAGTAAAGAAAACGATAACAAAAATACACGAGCAGAGCACCAAATCCCCTTCCATTTAACTAACCCTGTTGAGATTCTGGAAAATAAATAAATACAAAGAAGACCCTGTTGTGATATCCGATCATAATTTAAAATAAACATCCAGGTACAAAAAGAAAACACTAATAATAGATACAGCGAACATTCCTGAAGGGAAAAGAAACAAATTCCTTTTGGATTACATAATCCCCTACATCCTAATGATACATATCAACCCTATTTCTGATTGGGTAAGCGCCTTGTCAAATTCTTCCTATGAAACTATAACAACAGACCACATCTATGTACGCATATTTTACAAACTACCCAACAAATGGTTAATGATATATGCACCGCCATGGCCAGTTAGTACAATCTGTTGAGAGTTTCTGCGGAAATCTCATCCATATTAATGTAACAAACCATCCTTTTGTGGTTCCCGTGCTACTGGCTGCGCAAATCAGGCAAGCCGAATCACTTTAGCATCGAACCACAGCGTCAACCTCTTGTTGCCATGTGCTACATATACACTCATGAAGCTAGTCTTAGTGCCCTCCCCTCGGCCACAAGGTAAGATAAGTTTAGTATTCTGTGTGGGGGCACCTCTTACAAAGAACCAGGCAACATCACACAAATCCAGATGAATCACTCCCAGTCTGGTCTCCAGCATCCGACATATCCTGGGGAGCTCGAGTCTTAACCTGATACACCTTCTTGACTGGCTGCGGCTCATATGCTCCACCAAATCCAGTTTCCTGTTGCCTATTATATAACCCACCGTTTGCAGTTGATTCTTTGTTAATCCACTTGGGAGGCGGTGAAGGAAGAGCATCCTGCGCAAACTGGTGTTGTGGGTTTGTGGAGTACCCTGAATTTGGCATCCCTGGTTGCCCAGCAGGAGACCTGATTCTCACACTTTCTTCCATTGTTAAACCAGACATCCCAGTTCTCAAGCTGTGGTACTGTTCTTGATATTGTACTCTTTCTTGTGTCCTAAAACTCTGTTCTTGATATTGGACTCTTTCTTGAGCTCTAAAACTCTGTCTGTCACCCTGCATACCATTTGAGGAGGGAAATCTAGGCCTAGCCATGATGCCCTGAGGAGTGAAGGAGTTTCCGTACTTTGCTTCTTCACGGAAGCCCTTTTCATACCCAGAGGGCCCAGCTGGTCTTGGTCTATTGACTGGATGGTTTCCTGGAAAATTACGTAGCGGTTGTTGGTCCCAAAATCCCGAAGCTGAATTATTAGATCTAATATTAAGTGTGTTCTTGACAAGTCGATGAGCTGCTTCTCCCAACATAGGTCCAGCAATTGCTCCAGGTACTTGTGGCCTGTTAAAACAAACGCACCACAATTAGAAACCACTATGGTTGCAATTATAAGATTAAGATTCTCAGGTATTCTTTATTTAAAATCTTGTAAGCTAAAACCTGAAAAAGAAAGACAATAAGAATTTTGCCACATCAAAGTTAGAATATTTACCTCTCTCTGCCTTGCTGGCGTCGACCATTGTCTTCATGCCATAATGCAGGGGCTGGTTTGATGTCCATAGGTTTTACAACCTGAAGACAATTAAAAGAAAATTTCAATCATACCCAATGATTTACAGTAATATAAAAAATAATAGAACAAAAAGAAAGGAGGCACAGGCAATTGAAGCATATTTCCCAACCGTCTTAGCATCTAAAAAAACATAAAATTATCCCTTCTTGAAAAAATATGAAGGGAGCGGTTTCAAGATAAATCAACACAGGGAGTGATTTTAAGAAAAGCCCAACTCATGTATAGCTGTTACGTTCTTTGACACCCAAAGAAATGACAAGCTAAGTTTTAGCAATATCTTCTAGACATTGTCACATTAGAAAATTCACAATGACCACAAAAACATAATACTCTTCATTTATACAAAAAATGAAGCAACAAAAGACCAACCACAGGAACCTGATATGTCCCAAACTATAACAGGAAGCATACCACACACACACCATGCCATGTAGTAATGAATAACAACTCTGTAAGACTTGAGAAAGAATTTTAAAGAGAATCACATACTTTTTTGGGCATGACCACACCCTGGGGAGGTTCTGGGATGTGTTTATGAGCTGCGGGATTAAGATAGGTAACATTTCTGCATATAAAAACTGCCCACTATGAAACACTATCCTCTTTAAATAATCAGACGACAACAGTAGGGGCTCTACTTACAAGACTTGGTTATAATCAATGTTCGGATAACCACGAACAGGGGAAGGGATTACGTATTGAACACCATTTCTCTCAGATAACCAAAGGCATCCATTCATTCCACCACTGAAAAGGTAAACTCTAGTGAGTTTCAACAATGACAATTAGACCATAAGTCCACATAAACAGCTACCAAATTAACCAACCTGGCAATTGTGTCTATCAGCCATGCAAATCTTTCATGAGGGGCTGACTGATAATATACTTGGTAGTACAACTTAATTTGTGCCGCCAAAGGATGAGATGGATAGACATAAAGCAAATCAAGCATCACACTATTCCGAGCCTGCTCTTCCTCCTGCATGTAATAAATAGAGTATAAGCACTCAAAATGTAGAAATGGAAGGCCACTTCATCTTAGTTATTGCAGTTAGAAGATGCCCTAACCAGTCCTATCATAAGATAAGTAATACGCTCATTGCAGCCCACCATACAAGATCTTTAACTCCCCTAATCTGACCCAAATGGAATCCATTATCCCAAAGATCAACAACTTCCCCAGCGCACCATATAAGTCGTTTCTAACAAAAAATATAGCCAATAATTTCAATACTTTTTGTCCAGAGCTCGAAGTGATTGGCATGATATATATCATTTTATTCTCAGAACCAGAGAATTCAGTCTACCTAGTGGTATATTTTTCCCCAAAAAAACCATGATTGTGCTCTTAACTTAAATACAACTCTTGCAAACTACTATAATTTCCCAAAAGCTTAAAGCTTTGTTTAAACAATTGGTATACTAAAGCCTTGTAAGGGGTTTAAAGCTTTCAATCAAACATGTGAACATCATGTATAACTAAAGCAAAAAATATTAGGGGAGTACAAATACACGATGTTCCAGACCGTTAAAGTGTTTTCAAGCCTCCTTGTCTGAGCAAGCAATTTCTTCTCATCAATGAATGGCAATTTGGCAACACCCTGACTTCCAAACACACACATAAAGTGATACAATTACAATTAGTTTACCCCCAAAAAGAAAAAAGATGTTCGATGAATGAAAAAAAAAATTACAGTACTACACAAGAACGTACCTGCCATGCAAAGCGCTTGCCATTCATGTCAATCTCAAAATCTGGAGAGAGAGATTTGAAAAGAAATTATTGATGAGGATATAACTTCACAAGATATAATGATTCGTACAACTAATGTACAACTAATCAATTTACCAGAAGGATAGAAATTATAGATTGGTGATGATGGATCAGTCATCAAGTTTCTGTATTTTTCCGGAAGAGCACTAGAGCTGTAACATGGGAACACCAAGTTTACCATTACCACATCTAGCATGAATAATAAGAAAGATTTTCTTCTTCAATAAATACATAATGAAAAGTTTTTCGAAAGAATTTAACGCCACAGAGAGAGAGAGAGAGAGAGAGACCTTGCAGCTGGTAAGGTTCCCATGAGCTGATCAAAGGGTTTAAATGGCTCTCCCAAGAAAAATGTTATTTCCAATTCATCTAAATCTTTTAGATCAGAAGCAAAAGGGGCATAATGATAAGGGTAGTACCTGAAACAAACAGATACAAGCACAGTTATTGAAAATGAACTGGACACCAACCCAGTCAACGAGTTCAATCATCGGTTCACCATCCAACTTTCAGGTAGAGCAGTCAGACCTCCAGATCATTATAGCATACCAACAGATACCTTATGTAAACTAACTTAGACGGATATGGCTTAAAGTATAGGATCCATGTTCAAGTTCAACACCATAATGGTCCAACAACCTAGTGGTTCGATAGCATTTACCTTTTGTTTTATAACAAAAGGAAAGATACCATAGTTTTATGACATGCAACAGGCGAAAGGACCTGTCCTTTGGCCTCCAGGTCAAAAGACCAAAGTTACCTAAAAATATCCGTATTTGAAAATCATAACATAATACCAGGATCCATAATGAACCAATGGTTGAATGGTACATTGATCAGGTTGAACAGTCCCAACAGCTCAACTGGTCCCACTAAAAGGGTAACTTGAGTCAAAGTCCTTCACTCTGTCTGGTCTGAGCTAATTTGGATCATAAGGCAGAGGTGCAGTATCCTGTTACTCGGAAAACGGAGACAGTACATGTAACATGTCTGCCGTATGGAGTTCAATTACCTATTCTGATAAGCATATGAGATTTAGATATTTTAGTGGGACATCCTTAAGGGATAGGTGGAAATCATCCTAACGGCAGGATACAAGAATATATATATATATATATATACGTCTGTATATATAGTATATACACACAAATATACAATATCGTATCTAAGCAATAAGATGAGACAAAGTAGATAAAAGGAAGCAAAACATTTTCCAATCAAGTCAAACTAACCATTGCCATGAGCAGACCCCTTGGTAGTAATATCGGCAGACCCAACATAAGCCTTCTACATATTTTAAAACCTGCAAAGAAACGTACACATTTTAGCATGGAGTAATTTAATACTTGTATCATCGAATTAGGCAGAAACAACAGCAAAAAGAAGATGAAAAGCTTTTGATTTGGAACACCCTCAACAACATAACTGAGTCAATATACAACCATATTCACTACCAAAATAATATGAACAGAAATGGCTCCCATGAGGGAACTTACTAAGTCCTTTTTAACATTATCAATCTCCTCGGGCTTTGTTACTTGAAATTTCTCAGCATAGTACCTCTCTGTATATCCGGGCTCCCCCAATTTAACCTGAGAAACAAAATAAAAATCAGTTCTGAACGTATTCAGAAATATCAACACCAAAGATCCTGTAATTACTCTACTTCACCTGCCCAATTTACAGGACTTCCATGAATCAAGGACCGCCCGAAAGTACAAGTGGTTAATGAAAATTTCAAACAAACCAAAGCATCCTAAAGCAATGAAAAAGTCAATTCTTACCAAATTCGCCCTCTGCTAAAATTCATATAAAGAAAAACTGCTAGAGTTAACAAAATAGACATTACTAGCTTTCAGGAAAGACATCATAGCTAAATCTGAAGAAAAACTGTAATACACATTAAAACTAAAACTTAATTACTAAACAATTTCAAGAATTGCTGATGGTAGGTTAACACTGACAAGTTCCTGAAAGGCTGCGCTACACGAGGGTTCTCAGCAACCCTTTGGGATTCAACTACAAACTCCTTTATGAATTGAGCCCAAGACCTCTCCTTCACAATGGGAAGATGTACGACCTCGCTAAAAGACACGGTAAATTGAGACCATTAATTTGCTTAAAGGGTGCTTGAGAGAGTGAATTTTTTGGCTTTGAAAAGTTTCCATGGGATGAAAAAGGACACTAAAAAGTCTTAGTTGTCCAAAGAGAACTAACTATTCTGTCAAGTTTGTAAAAAGCTTTTGCAGTCACTTCATGACATCACAGTGAAATGAGTTAACAATGACATCTATAGCTGGCACAAAAAAAGCTAAGTTCTTTATCACTGTGTTATACAAAAATTTAATCACATAGTTGCAGTTAAATCAGAGACCTTGTCGACCACCGGAGCGGGTAGCTCTGCAGAAGATTCTCTTCTAGATCTATTTCTCATCTCTTCATTATTCTCTATAGCCTGCAATATAAACATCATCAGCATAAAGAAAAATTCACGCTTGTTTATCATTGATTGAAGGAGTAAACTACTTCTAGATACCAGCAGCAGCAAAGATGCAGTAACCTATAATCCCACAATATAACCCCCAAAATAAAAATTAAGCTGGATGTGTTAAAATATGGTTGGAAAAACAAGGGCCTAAAAACCTTTGGTTCACATATCATGCAGGGAAATTAGTGAGTGGCCTAACATTTCTGTCAAAGGGATCCAAATGAAGCCCGGACACAACAAAAAGGTCTCTACATATCTATGATATGTCATCATATCCATATTCTCTAGTCAGCAAAGTGAGTATCATACGGATAGACCTAATGCTCATGCAACAAGAGCATATACCTATAAATTGTCTCCTGCTGGACATGCCTATAAAACTACCATCATAGTATACATCTCATAGAAAAGTTTTCCATTTTTTTAACCAAACATCTCACCCCTAATAAAGGGAAATATTAAGACCACTGGAATTCCATTATAGTCAAATAATCACCAAATGAAAAGTACGCTAGAATATCAGTCTTCGCTACAAGGTGCTGACTTGGCGTAGCAAACTAACGGATGAAAGCAGCAACTTCCCAGTGAAAAGAATAAATTATTTATCATGCTTAAATTGAAATCCATGTGTTTCATATGATGCTCCAGAAGGCTGAGAAACAAAAGAACTTATAATACATGTTCAGTCAGAAGATGCAGAATACCTGCTGAATCCGAACCCGCTTTTGAAAGATTTGGCGTTCAAAAACAGCAACAGATTGAATAAAATGCTCTACTCTGTCTAACAATACCTGTGATAAAAACTTAAATACGTAAGTACATCCACTGAAATAGATAGTTTCAATATTGACTAAAATAAACTACCCTGCAATCACCAATCGTAGAACTCCAAAAATGAAAGCAGGAGCTTTTGCCAACAAAAACAATACTAATAAAAGGGGAAACGTGCTTTTCGCTATAATAAATTGCAAAGATTACTATGTTATAAGCAAGTCCCACATAGAACCAAATTTAAACAAATAAATGCAATAACAGACATTTTTTAAGAGAGATGGAGTGGCAGAGACATCTTAAATTAGATATTTTACATAGAATCAACAAAAAAAAGAGACTATGGCCAATAGTAATAATCATGTTCTACTCCTTATTGTTATTCCTTTTATAATTGTGTCTCAATATCAGGCACATTATATCCAACTCAACACTGCAGTCATCCACAATTCAAAAGGGCCTTACTTTCATTGGAGCTGAGGTATTATTATAGTGAGCTAATGCATTAGATCAATAATAAGCAGTCAGTCGAATCAGTCTCCTACATTACAAAAGAGATTATCCCAATATTGTTATTGTGGCAATGACAGCAATGACAGACGATGACAGCAATGACATTCGTTTAATCTCCATCCACGGGTGCATTTTAGATCTTCTCTCTTGCTATTAATATTCATGTATTTGATACGCACAAATATAAAAACCAAGAGAAACAACATAGATGCACAACACCCATTACAAACATCATAGAATTTTTTTCATAAGAATGAAAATTGTGACCGACTCTTCAGAAACAACATAAATGCATAACACGCATTACAAACATCATAGAATAAAAATTGCGATTGACTCTTCAGAAAGCATTTACGGCAAAAGCAATGAGGTACAAGTTTAAAGACATGTAAACGAGAGTGATTTACCTCACCCGCATCAGTAAGATAACCACCCATAGCAGTAAACTCCCTTCTATAAATATGCATCAATAAATTAATAGCACCCTGAGACAGGTAAAAAGTTTACAATTTCATAAAAAAAAGAAAGCAAAGTGAAAACCAAACAAAAGGACCAGTGCAACAAATCTTATGGTTTGATAAAGTAAAAGCTACATTTTAGTTGTAAAAAACAAGGATGAAACCACAATAATATTAGTTTCTAAAACCCTAGAAATGAATAACTTCAGAACGTTAAAGCAACAGCCTGCCTGCCACAATAACATACCTCCCTTATCTCCAATGTCGGCATATGTGGAAGAAAATCATTGCCAACAAAAAAACACATAAACACAAAATCATCCACTATCCTTTCAAAGTTAATCTGAAAAGGAGGATTAGGAATCTCCAGCTCATATTGCAAGTATTCGCGCAATACCCATATGTTGAGGAACTGCACAAACAAAATGTCAGCTTAGAAAATAATATGAGATTGATATGAGAGGAATTCAGAAATGGTATCAACGAGAGGCAGGATGCCACTTCTCCAACCTGATATTTCTTCTTGTGAATTGGGGTTTCATCTACAACATTTCCATAATCATCAAGTTTACCACGACACTCAGCTGCCAGATGACCAACTTGCCCACAAAGAAAACATTTTTCTTGTTGACCTGGAAGAGTAATCACCTGTGCAATTGTAGTAAATAATCTATAAGATCAACTGCTTGCAATAAACAATTTAAACTTCAGAATGTTCTGAAGAAAAGAACTGACCTCTCTTAATATTGAGAAGTGAACCTCATGTGTAGCTAAAGCCAGCATAATAAGATCTGCATCCTGATTATGATGATCCAAATGCTTACTTAAGAACTAAACAACTAAGTAACGAAACAAAGGCATACAAAAAAGCATCCCTTTCAAAGAACATATGACATGCAACACGAAAGAATAATGACAAACAGAAAACGTAGGAATCATAAAAGGCTTAAATAAACACTTACCAAACCATAGAGACAATGCCGAGTGTTCGGATCAAAACCAGGAAGGTTGCGCTGCGATCGGATGTATGACATTATTTTGTGCTCTCCCTCGCCAGAAACATTTGAATCAGACAGAATAACCTTCAAATAATCACCCAATGCAGCCCCATAAATAAATTTAGAGAGACAAAGTACCCTGAAAACCAGAAGTACATGGTAAAAATATAGAGAATGGATTACTCCGTAGGCAAAGAATAATCCGATCTTGAAGGGACTAAGGGAAGCAATGAAAAATTACTACAGTCAAAAATGTCCAACCAACCTTGGTAGATCGCCAACCAGGGTTGTGGTTTAACCTACTTTGTATGAAATATTGAAGTGCCACTGAAAGCACTGCCATAAATTGCGTGCCCGGAGTAATAACATTTGAATCTGATGTTTCAGGCTTCTCTTTAGGAATCAAATATGTCCCCTCCATCTCAAATTCTTTCTTCAGTCTTTCCTCTTCGGCTTCCTAAAAGATCATAATGTTTTAAAAGACAACAATAAGTCTGGCTCACTGAATATGAACCAATTATGCGCAGTAAGTAAGATATTACCACCTCAGCCGCATTACTTACCGCATCAGCCGCATCTTTTGCAGCTCTGAAACGTCGAGAACGTTGCTGATTCATTTTAGCTCTTGGAGCAACCCCGTCTGCAGGATTAAAAATATATGAAGTACGGAATTTAGGGGAAAGAAAGTTATTATAGATGACACTTAACAGATCTAAGATAAACCTTACCAATTGCCATAAAAAGAAGCTTTCTTGGGCGAACCAATGAGAATAGATGGTCAATGTAATCAAATATTGAACTGAATACATCATGATAGGTAGCAGGAGCAGGCTGCACAAAAAAAACATGTCCTGAGGGCACAACTTTACGAAAAGGCATTTCATCATCGAGAGGTAAATTAAAGAACATAAAATGATAACTTTTATCCAACTTCGTCCAACGTAATATTTAAGTCAACGTATGAGTTATAAACAACAGAATCTCATATTTCCCACAAGAAAAGGGAATTAAATCCAAGCATTATCAAGCCACATAAATACATATACATATTTATATGCGTTATTAATGAACACAGTTTAGCATACCATGTACATTTTCTATCATTCATAAATCCAAATAATCATAACTAAGGACTAAAGGTTATCTCTAAGATTACCAAAACTCAATCATTTCAATCATCAAACACAAACACACCAACAATTAACTAAATTCTCTCAGACTGGAAAAAATGTGGAAATTGTTGAAGTAACTTAGAAGCAAAGCTAGCATCACCAAACCAATGATTTTGAACAACATATTCCCATTAACAAGAAATACACCTAAATTCTATCTCTGATAGCACCAAAATCAACCGTTAACAAGAAAATATATAGAAAGAAATAAAAAGAATGGAAATTGTCGACGGAAAAGATTGGAAAACCTTGCCATCGGGATGAAAACAGGGATGTATAATGCCGTTCATGTCGAGGTACAAGTTGTCGAACTCATAGCCATTAGGGTTTGGTCTGGAAACGTCGATCGGTAGAGGCACGCCATTGGGGCCCTCCCTAGGCTGTTCCTCCACCACGTCGACGATGGACAGTGGGTACCGATCCGCTAGCCAGCGGTAAAACGCAGGAACGCCCATGAACTTGGTGTCGTTTTGGCGAGGTCGGAGATCGGACGGGACTGAACGAGTTAATAATTTGAACACAGAAGGAGAGAGAGAAGGTTATTGGAGATCTGCTTGTACGGAACTTTCTGGTGACTAATATGGAAAATAGTATTGTGACGAAAATGCCCTCACCGTGGGCCCAATACCCAAGAGGCAAGAGGTGCCGAATTAGGGAGTGTTTGGATGCTGAGGATGGTTGTACGTATTTATTTTTGCTGAAATGAGGGTGTTGGCACTGGGCAGAGCCGGGAATTCCTACGCCTATTATTTCTCGACCCAAAATAAATAAATCAAAAGTAATACTCTTAATTAAAACAATGTAGGGGATCGTTTGATAGAAGGAGTGTCATGAATTGGACTAAATTTTGGAATGGTCTTGAATTGATTTGGCATAGCTTAAACTGAATAACACTTGTACTAAATTTTGGAATGGTCTTGAATTGGTTTGGCATAGCTTAAACTGAATAACACTTGTACTATGTTTGATGTATGTTTGATTGGACTAAGACTAAATTATTTTAAAATATTTTTCTTGAAAAGTAAGTTTTTAAAAATATTTTTTTTAAACTTTTCCTGTCTCCGTCGAGATCTCCCTCAGCCCCTTCCCCTTCTTGGACCTCCAACAACCCCACCCTACCCACCATTCGCAACAAATCTCAAAGCGAGTCGGTGATGACGAGTCAAAATCTTTGGTTTGATTGGCGCCATGAGATCTCTGTGTTGCTCGGAGGAGAGAATCGTGTGGAGGTCGTCTGATGGGTTTCTTCAATTTAATCATTTTTGTTTGACTGAGTTTTGATAATTGAAAAGGAGAAATTGAGTTTGATGAGTAAAAGAAATACAATAACTTTTTTTTTTTTAAATGGGTTTGGTTAATTGGAAGAGAAGGAAAATTGTCTGGCTAAGGATTGATTCAATTAATGGGTTTGGGTTAGTGGTTGTTGGAGAGAGGGAAGGGATGAAGTGGGCGGGGTCAGTAGCTGTCGAATAGAGAAGATGAGAGAAAGGCAAAGCCGCTCCAGACCTAGCTTTCTCATATTGCTCGAAAGCTACGGAGGGGAGGGGTATCTGAGTGCTGCGATGGTTGATTGGGGTTGCTGTGACGGTGGGGTATTGGATCGGTTGCAGGTGCTTGGGTGATCGGTGGTTGTGGATGGCGCTTGGATGGTCAGTGGTTGCAGGCGCTTAGGTCGGCACTATGTTGTACTCCCATTCCACGCGGGTCTCATTAAGAACACCTAAGAAGGTGTTTTTGGTGGGGTTAGTATTGACAATCCCACTTAAAATTAGAACTAAGTGTAAATAAACATGGGATAAAAATTTGTCTAATCCAATTCAAGCCAAGAAGGTGTAACAAACGAGCCTTTGCAGATTGTCGCGTCTTGAAAAATGGATGAGAACTGCGACATAAGGAGAAAAAAAAAAAAAAAAAAAAAGAGTGCAAAGTGGATAAGGACGATTTATTAATCTTGAGCAAACAAAAAATAGATAACTATAAAGAAATTCATTTCTAGCTATAGAATCATATAAATACCCTACATGAAATTGACTTCATAAACACACCTTACTATTGCCAGCTGTTTTTTTTTTTTTAGTTTACTTAATATACAGATTTTCTGATTTACCCTTTAGTGAGAAATTCATACAAAAAACTCAAAATTGGATTATTACTCATCAGTTGTTACTCTCTCTCTCTCTCTCTCTCCCTCTCTCTCTCTGGTGTAGACGCAGATATATTTCATTGAAAAACACAAAGCCACACAGTGCCAGAAGTAGTAGCCTCGATCTAATGAGTTGTTGCAAACGACAATGGATTTCTCGGTAAAAATTAAAATGTGCGAATTTTCATTTCCTATTGTTTATGCTTAATTTTTGATTTTCCGATTAATTAAGCAGGGGGTTGAGCAGAGATTGAGGTCTTTATCATTGGGCAAGTGGATCTGCGCGGCATTTATACTGTTTGTAGCGATCATAGAGGTGTTAATTTTTGTTGTGACCGGTTGCTTTAGACGCCATCCCCGCCCAACCAATCGCCGTTTCATTTTTGGCGATATGTCTATCATCGCCGATGAAACCAGATGTACGAATTTATTTATTTATTTAAAATATTCAGAAGATTAAGAAAACTATATATATGCAGAACTTCGAATTGTGAATTATTTCCTTTTGCTTTGGGAATTTTGAAAAAAAAAAAAAAAAGAAGAAGAAGAAGAAGAAGAAAAAATTGATTAGTTAATGAGAATTTTGAATGCTGTTTGGGCTGTTTATTTGCATGAAATCATGATGCAGTTACTGTTAATGAGCTGGAGGTATTGTATGAGCTGTTTAAAAAGTTGAGCAGTTCAATTATCGACGACAGATTGATTCATAAGGTCAGCCAAATTTCTTTGAATCATTCAAATTCAATTATGAAGAAATGTGTTATTTCTTTCTAGTTTCATGCATTGTAGTAATTATTTGGATGATGATTATGTTGCGGGAAGAGTTAGCACTATTTAGAACTCCCTATGTTGAAAATCTTTTCCTGGACAGGGTATATGCTTCATACCAACATCTTGCACTAATTGACTAGGATATATATAATTCCCTACACCTACTTACACGAACTGGATTTTGCTTTTCTAGGTTTTTGATCTCTTTGATGAAAAGAAAATGGTGTCTTTGAAATGTGTTGTTCGTGCACTCAATGTCTATATATTTTGAAAGTGTTTACCACCCTTATGGTAGCGAAGTGGTTATTAGTTATTACCAATGAGTTTTCTGGTATGGCCTTGGTACTAACAAAGCATGACATAAAGGAATATGTAAGCAGCCACCCGACCCGCCCATTGTGGATACTTCTTTTACTGCTTTCATCAGTTTCATGGTCATTTCTATATGCAAGCTTTGTTATCTTGATGACCTTGTACGTAAAGTTGCTTCTGTTTATTTTGAGAAACAATATGCTGATATGATATTTGCAATGCATTCTGTTCGTCGAGACTTCATGTGTCGTGTTGGTTTGTACGGTGAATTTTAAAATGGTTGGCTTTATTTTTTGCAAAAGATATCGAATTAACAGTGTTTTTTGCAAAAGATGAAGAAGAAGAAGAAAATCTGAAAAATCGACCTAGGCGGGACAACACCGCAGCGAGTTCACTCTAAACATTAAGGGTAGGCACCAGGGAGATAGGCGGCGCTTGGGAATGTTTCACAGTAAATCAATCCAAGAGTTCAATTTTTTCTTTTTCTTTTTGTTCGTGGGAATGTTTTCCTTTGACTACGTAAGTTTGGATGTTGTTTTACTGGGTGGTAATCAGAGCTTGTGGAGAATTTAGTACTCACAACTTCTTCTATGACATAGTATTAATAGTGTATTTTTTTCCTTTTTGTAGAGGTATTTTCTTTTGCCTTTGCGATTGTATGTGGTGTAACTATGGACAATTGGAGGTGGTTTCTGCAAAAGATATTGAATGTCTTCCTGGGCTTTTTAAGGTTTTTTTATAAATTTTTTTTTGTATGAAATGGTATTAACTATGTACTTATATAAAATGATATTAACAGTGTACTTCTATGACATGGTATTAACAGTGTACTTCTATAACATGGTATTAACAATGTACTTCTATGAAATGATATTAACAATGTACTTCTATCACATGGTATTAACGGTGTACTTTTATAACATGGTATTAATAATGTACTTTTATGAAATGATATTAACAATGTACTTCTATCACATGGTATTAATAGTGTACTTCTATAACATGATATTAACAGTGTACGGAGGTTTGATGGAGAAGGGTCGTAAAGACAGCTCCTTGATTTTCGTGATTTATTTTTTTAGTTCGGGTTTTTTTTTAAATAAATTTGGACTGGGCTTGTTTTGGGTTCTTTTTGAGTTTTTTTGTGTTGGGCTTGTTTTAAGTTAATCAATGGTAGATATGTAATTTATAAGAACTTCAACACTCATTTCTTATGTAGTAAATAGGTTTTGGGTGTGTTTCTAAAGTGCATTTCATGTGGGTTTTTTTTTATCTTATAATTTCAGCCCCTATTCTGGGTATATTACTAAAGCTCCTAACAAAAAATTCATTTGACAATTTATAGATTAATAGGATAGATCCTTCGATTAATAAGGTAAATTACATACGTGGTTAGACCAGTCGGCTAAAACATTGAGTTGTGTGAAATTAAATTTAACTGAATTGGCCAGCATATGAGTAAGCATCAGTAGTCTCAGTTGATGACTAAGCATCAGTAGTCTCAGTTGATGAGGAAGTCATCCAAGCCCTTATTGACTCGTAACTATAAGATTTTGAGATGTTTCACTTAAATTCGAATCTCCCTTATTATAAATTAGATTCATTTAGGCTATCTTAGTCGGTTGGGACAGTGAGTTTGTGCGTTGCACTCAAATTCAAATCTTCCTCTTGATAAATTAGATTATTTTTTATCAAATAAATTAGATTAATTTAGGCTATCAATTATATAAAAAATAAACCTTATTAGGAACCAACAAATGAATATGGGTTTATGTTATTTTATTTTGGGTCGAAAAAGTGTCATATTGAAGAAATGGCCGCATAAATCAGAGCTAAGCCCAGAAAATATCAACAGTAAATGTTTCAAAACGCATAGAAACGTATCCAATTTTCTCTATATAAAAAAAGAAAGAAAAAAGAACCCATATCCAATTAAACAGCATCAAAATCAAGACTGAAATTAAGGGCCCAAAAAGACTTCAAAATATTTACAGGCCTAGTTCTTTAAAGATTCCGATACTTCCAAATTAGGCCCAAAAATACCGCGAGTTTACAGGTGTAGTTCCTTTGGGTCGGACTCGAACCAGACGAAAATTTCCCGTGTCTTTCAGTTTTCGCATATTTTTGTGTACATATATTTATTGTTTTGTTTTTATAGCGCATAAATATTTATATACAATTTTTGATGCTTGAAAACAGCAGTCCCCATGGTTTCATTTCATATGTCAAATTGCCACATTAAATAATGGATGGATGGATCATTCAACCAGACGAGATAATATGTCTCCATCCATTGTTGAAATATTCAAATGTGATATTCCACATACTGCAATTATCAATAACAAATAATTCCAAAGTTCCTTTTTTTGGTCAATAATAATTCCAAAGTTCTATCCCAACTTATTCACCATTGTGGCAAATTTGTCAACACACCTTTCATGCAATACAACAAATTAACAAGTGTTATTTTTTATTTTATTTTTAAAAGGAAAATGGATGTAGATAGTTGACCAATGCAAATGTACAGTACTCTCCACTCTGCACCCGAGTTCAAATTCCCTTCTATGTAGTTTAAAATATAATATCATTTATATAAAAACAAATAAAAATAAATGATAAAAGTACCTCACACATTGGAGAATGGGGAACATAATGCAATAAAATCATGCTCAAAGGATAAAACTAAATCATTATGTCTAGTATGCTCATTTATTCCCATGTGAAACGTGGGGATGGGGATATCCCAAAGATGGGGAGTGCTAGCAACCTTCTCTCTAACCTTCTCCTTTGGACCTTCTCTCTTCTTCTCATGACAAGTGTCACTTTCCTTACACTTAAAACAATGTCATTAATGCATCACACAAACTAATTTTTGTTTTCCAAGTTTACCCTTATTAAATGTATTAATTTATTTTAATAACAAGTTAATTTTTTTACAACTTTCTTATCACCTTGTTAAAAAATTAAAAAAGAAAATAAAAACTGAAGTTTTAAAAAAAAAAAAAATTTCCAAAGAGAATGTGTGTTTTGTTAAAAACAAAATAAAGATAACAACAATGTCATGTAACAAATTTTTTTTAAAAAAAAATTTCTAAAAAATGACGTTTTTCCTATTTAATTTTTAATAATGTGTTAAAGAAGTTGTAACAAAATTTGAATAAATTGAAGGAAATATAAAAGTCAATACATTTTTAAAGGGTAAACTTGAAAAATAAAAACTATCTTGTGTGATGCATTAATGACATTGTTTTAAGTGTAAGAAAAATAACACTTGTCATGAGGAGAAGGGAGAAGTTCCAAAAGAGAAGATTAGAGAGAAGGTTGCTAGCATTTCCCCCCAAAGATTATGCACAATCAATTTCCAATCCAAGTTATATTGTATTTTATATTAGAAATAGAACCAATCGAGGCTGCTCATGATACACATGATCAAGTGCCCCTACAGAATATAAATAAATAAATTGATGAATAATTGTTATTGGCACCATAAAAGTAAGAATATTTATAATTTATTTTGATTTCCCTTTCTTAATATCAATTATAAAAAAGCCACGATAACAATATTAAGTTGTAACTTTTAGAAAATAAAAAATAAAAAACAGTTCATAGACAAATAAAAAGAAAAACAGAGGAAAATATGTAATATGCCGTTGTTTTTTATTTTTGGAGAAGAAGCAGGCGGATGACAATGATAATACGGAAAAATAAAAAAGGCTCCATCCACAGACGTAACGCCAGCTGAAATTTCTTTAAATATCCGCAACTCTCTCACTTTTGTCATTTGTGTTCCTTCAGCTCTGAGCTCAGATCCTGGCCATCCTTTAAACTCTCAACTTCCAAGTCAAGCTGGTGGTAAGCTTCCAAAACTCTCTTTCATTTCGTTTCAGTCTTATATTTCTTTCAGCTCTTTGCATTGCCAGGAGTCTCAAGCAGGTTTGATTCACTTCATACTCTTGCGTGATTTAATATGTTTGGATTTTATTTATTTATCAATCAATTTCTTGTTTTTTAAAAGACTAAATCTTTAGATTCTCGAAACATGCAGTTTCCTTTTTCATTTGATTGTTGTGTCATGATCGTGGATATGGGATTGGTTACTGAGATGGTTGCTGATGTGAAGTCGTAAGCTCAAAAATATGCAATTTTCTTTTTCATTTGATTGTTGTATCATGATTGTGGATATGGAACTGGTTATTGAGATGGTTACTGATGTGAAGTCATAAGCTGTTTGGCTGCTGAGAAAACGGAGGAAAGAAATTAAAGTAAAACTTTGAAGTGTTAAATCTCCTATCACTTGCTCTTGTCTCCAGAAAGGAAAAACAAAAACAGAAGAAGATCAACTCAGTTTTTGAAGTGTTTATAAAGTTCAAAGTCACACACAATAGTTACTTATTTTCTTCTTTATTTTACTTTTTAAATAAAAAAAAAAAAAATCTTGGTATTTGTTTTAGTTGTTCTTTGAAAGCTGACTTATTTAGAATTTTACGTATTGATTATTGCTGATACTCTTCATTTTCTTAACAGTTGACTGATAAAATGGGGGAGGAGAATTCTGGGATTGCAAAGGATGTCACTGAAGTAAGTTGTACCCCATTTAGTTTCATAATGTTTAACCCTTTGGGTGTCTGAATATTATATGATATTTTGCTGATTGAATGTGTTTATTCATTGTGATTGTTATACAGTTAATTGGTAAAACACCATTGGTGTATCTCAACCATGTTGTAGATGGCTGTGTAGCAAAAATTGCTGCTAAGCTGGAGATGATGGAACCCTGCTCCAGTGTCAAAGACAGGTTTAACTAATTCTGATTGGAATATTTATCAGTTGCACACACTGCAATTGTTTGATTGGGATTTTTTTCATGAGACTGCCTTGTTCAGTGTTATTGTTGTGAAGTTGGACTTATATGTAAGCTGAAGTCAATTCCAAAGTGGGACTCCAAGAGAAATTTCCATGGCCCAGTTCCATGCAATCAGTTGAAAACTTAGAATGATGATTTGTTCATTGTAGGATCGGATACAGTATGATTAAAGATGCTGAGGAGAAAGGTCTCATTAAGCCGGGTGAGGTTAGTATTCATGTCTTTCTTATCTAGACAAGTGAAATAAGTTTTCTGAATCCAAGTGGCGCCTGTGTTTGATACTCAAATAGAAATGTCTGTTATTATCTGATATGATTTCCGCTATTCAATCCCCAACTTGGTTTAGATATCAGTCAATCATTTGCAATTTCTTCTTTCAAGTTTTATTTGTGATGTTCCCTCTGCGTGTGTAATGTAAAAAATTAAAATGATAGGTATTTATCTTTACTTTTTCACGGTCTAATAGTGTTCTGGTTCTGTTTGTGTAATTAATGAGGTAAAGGAGAAACTTTTGATTTGACAATTTTTTCTTGTTTCATGTTGTAGAGTGTCCTGATTGAACCTACGAGTGGCAATACTGGCATAGGATTGGCATTTATGGCAGCTGCTAAGGGTTACAAACTAATAATCACCATGCCTGCTTCAATGAGTCTCGAAAGACGAACCATTCTTCTAGGATTTGGGGCTGAGCTTGTCCTCACAGATCCAGCCAGAGGCATGAAAGGGGCTGTTCAGAAGGCAGAAGAGATAGTGGCAAAGACTCCCAATGCTTATATGCTACAGCAATTTGAAAACCATGCCAACCCAAAGGTGAAAATTTTATGCCATGTTTTTTTGTTAATATAACTTGCTGTCTGGATAGACTGCTGGAAAGATATTTCTGGTCTGTTCAGGTACACTATGAAACTACTGGACCAGAAATCTGGGAAGGCTCTGGTGGTAAAGCCGATGCTTTTGTTTCTGGGATAGGAACAGGAGGTACAATAACAGGTGTTGGGAAGTACCTCAAGGAGCAAAACCCAAACATCAAGGTTGGCCGTCTCTTTGCATATTATAATTTAGAGGATAATAATTATTCAATTTTTTTTATAATGCCTATATCATTATTTCTAATAGTGCTGACTTGCCCCTTGCTTTTTATGTTTAGCTCTATGGTGTAGAACCAGTTGAAAGTGCTGTTTTGTCTGGAGGGAAACCCGGTGAGTCATGATAACCTGCTTGTCACGAGCACATGGGTGTTGGCCCTTTTGATCTGGGCTGCAGGCTCATTATTTAGAGTTCAATAAACTTCATTTTTTGGGCCCAAGTTAAATGTCTGTAAAGTGGACCTGTAACTGTCCCTTAAGAATTTCAAAAGAAAAGTCACCTAGATACCCACATGCTAGAAAATTAGTGTTAATTGACAATCCTAGATTCAGACTAGTCTAGCGTCAGCAGATGATATTGAGTACAAACTGTTTGCTAGAGAATTTTCGCTCTCATATTCTCCTTTTCTAAATTTGATGATCTGTGTACTTCTCTATATCTCAGGCCCTCACAAGATTCAAGGAATTGGTGCTGGCTTCATCCCTGGAGTTTTAGATGTCAACTTGATTGACGAAGTTATTCAAGTAAGCACTAAAACTTGTACTTGGCATTATTTTCCACTGAAGACTTGAGGTTATTAATTGTAATGATTGATATTTTTGACGTCTTACTGCCATTATTTTTTTTTTGGTGGGGGCTTTGATTATCCTCCTTAAGATAATCTGTCTAGGAAATATCATTGTTTGAGCTTTTAATTTCATCGCAAGACTTATATGAGTATGCTCATGATGATATCAATAAGTTATATGCAGTGCCACTTTTTTCATTAATTTTGTGAAATTGAAAACTTTCCTTCCAAGCTGCAAGTTTATATTTTGAGAGCTAAACCAATCTTTCTATGGCTTTGCAGATATCAAGTGAAGAAGCTATAGAAACTGCTAAGCAGCTTGCATTGAAAGAAGGTTTGCTGGTAAGTCCACAACCGTGAATGAACTGTTTGAACAAGAACTTCTCTTGGTTCTTTTAGCATGCTATTGATTTTGTCATGAATTTTACAATCTTCGGTATTCTGGTTTCCTTTGGTTGCTTCCATTGTTCCATCTTTTCTATTTTGATTTACGATTAACATGTATTGCAGGTGGGGATATCATCCGGTGCTGCTGCTGCTGCTGCAATTGAAATTGCAAAGAGGCCAGAAAATGCTGGAAAGCTCATTGTTGTAAGTCATATTATTAACTGCAGTAGGTTTTTAACAACATATTGGACTACTGAGCTTGTTGTTTAAGTATGTTTCCTGCATAGTTTGCACAAATTGACAGGAATGGTACGTTCCCTTAAGATTGACTGGATCGCCTTTTCATTTCTAAACGTGTACAGGTGGTCTTCCCCAGCTTTGGAGAGCGTTATCTATCCTCTGTGTTGTTCGAATCTGTGAAGCGGGAGGCTGAGAATATGGTTTTTGAGCGCTGAGATGTTCTGTAGCTTCGAAAGGAACTGTACAAATTTCACGATTTGCGAGGCAGAGAGTATGATTATCAAGCTGCGCTGTGTTTTCGCTTTGATTGCTTTTGCTTGTTGACATGAGTCTCAATAAATGCTATGAAGAATAAAGTGCTGCCTTTTCTGTTTGTAATAGAATTTGAAAACAGTTTGTATGGCTTACTAATTCAAGAACCTTTACATCCTTGTGAGATTATTCAAGTTGGTATGATGTGTTTTAAGAAAATTAGCAGCATTTTCTCATAAATATTATGCAAGGATTGGTATCAATGAAGCAATTTATGGATGGTAAACAGAAAAGGTCCAGTTGAATTTTACTAAAAATTATTTTTGCATGTCACTGCAGAATTGAAGGGATAAATTAATATTTATTGGACTTAGTATTTATATTAAACTAACCGACAAAAATAAAATCAACTTGAGGAAGCAAAGTAATGGATGGAAACATACTGATTTATAATCAATTCTGAATGGATTTTATACCAGACAAAAAGGTAAAATGAGGAATGAGCCTAGGCGGGCACCCCTCCTAAGTGCAATGGAGGTCACCAACCCAGGCCATGAGCCTTTTTGATCGCCCATAGACCTCGTCCAGGTAAGTATGTTTCAAAGTGCCCCTTGTTCCTCTTTAATACACTAGTTTCGCTTTTCACTTCTTGTGCATTTCCAATGTGGTACTTGAAGCTACTGGCTAAAATGCTGGAAAAAAGTACCAGAGACACATACGGTTTGACAAACTTAATTAATCTAGAGAAACACTTGACTCTTTTTTCCTTTTTTGAAATATTGAGCGTTAGGGTTATAAGTAAAATATTAAGGAGCATAAATGAAAAGTACAACCTTAGTGATGAAAAGTTGCATGGTTTCTCCTCCAAAGTCCAACACAAAATAATAAAGGAAATAAGAAAGGAAACTGGTCATATATAGTCTCATATATCAACAAAGTCCCACTAATCTAGTAGTTTGGAGCAATTGCACTGTCAGGCAATATTTTGGATTCCGGTTCTAATTTCCGTAGTGTATATGAGTTTAGTATATTATCGTCATTTTCAATAGAAATTATCCTGAAAAAATAGTCTCATAAATAAGGATTTTGTAGGTTTAGGTGCCCAGCTACAATATAATTGACAAATACAGCTGCTGATGTGACTCGATTGAATTTCACAGTGAATGATTTAGTTGCAGCACATCAAAAGCTCTCTCCGCTGACATCATAAACGCATTTAACCTCAATAATTTGCCTTAACAGCAGCAATTAGTTTGTGGGATTCAGGAGCAGCAGCAGCAAAAATAAATCAGAGACGAGGTAAATATAACAGCAGAAACTAATGCAAGTTTGGACTCAATATTTTTTGGGTTTAGCCCCTTTATTTATAGTCAATAATAATGTGAGACCTACCTTTTTTTTTTCTGAATAATTAGCTAATGGGCCTTTTACGTTGAGAACTTACAAAGAAGTTTGTTTATAGAATTGACAGGGGCCGCGCGGACGCAGGCCCCCACGGCAACAAATTATGACGTTGGCTCTCCTACAGTGAGGAGACCATAGGCAGGCACCCCTCCTAAGTGCAATGGAGGCCACCAACCTAGGCCATGAGCCTTCTTGATCGCCCATTGACCCCGTCCAGGTAAGTATGTTTTAAAGGCACCACCTCTTCCTCTTTTATGGTACGCGCATGCCATTTGTTTCTCTTGTTCTTCGATGTGGGACAACCAAGTTAAAATTACCGTGGTTTCCGATGTTCCAAAATACATGGGCACTGCTCGGTGTTTCTTATTGCTCTGGCACTGAGTATCGATCAAACAGAGACAATATTCTTCGACCCAATATATAATAAGTCTCTTAAGTTTTCCTTCCTTTTTTGGCAAAGTATATCTTACTCAAAGGTGAGAAAACGCATGGTTCGAACACCACACATAAAGGTTTGGTTTTTATGGTGTAAATTGTTCTTAAGACCATAAATCTTCAAACCAGATTTCTTAGTTGCTGTCTGTTTTCTCCAGAATTCATAGTTGCTGTCTTTTCTCCAGAATTCATAGTTGCTATGCTCTCTCTGCTTATCTATGCCTGTATAATCAAAGCAGTCTTCAGAGCATAATTTCATGAAACCTTCAAATTCCATAGAATTCAACCAAAATAAAAGTGAGAATTATCAAATTCACATACAACTCCAGGGTTGTGAAATTTTACAAAATCAAGGCAGGTACTTCGGAAGAAAATAATCTATTTAATCAATTAAAAGAAATTTGAAAAAGCTTGGATTATCTTTGAGCGGGGGCTGCGCGAACGCAAGCCCCCATTGCAATAAATTATGACGTAGGCTCTCCCACTTGGGGAGACCTTAAGCTAGCACCCCTCCTAAGTGCAATGGAGGTCACCAACTTAGGCCATGAGTCTTCCTGATCACCCAT
The DNA here is from genome assembly GCF_902201215.1 of Prunus dulcis. Lineage (NCBI taxonomy): Eukaryota > Viridiplantae > Streptophyta > Magnoliopsida > Rosales > Rosaceae > Prunus > Prunus dulcis. The sequence goes on along the minus strand of NC_047655.1, from coordinate 28,130,598 downwards.
TGACCCCGTCCAGGTAAGTATGTTGTAAAGTTGCTCCTTAGTCCTTAGTTATAGCTCGTCCTCTGGTCTCTTAACTGTTCTTTTATCGATGTGGGATCCTTGCAAATATTGACCCCCTCCTATCCTATATGCAAGCTGAGACTCAACCCCGCCCTAAACTCCACATTGAGATCTTTTAGGCCTTAACTGAACCACCAGGATGAAATCTAATATGGGATGATAGAGTTACACAGAGTTCTCCTGCATTACTACTTGCTCTCTTGATAACAAAATCAATCAACTCAATAGAAATATGAGTTCCTTTCTCAATTATCCTCAAATTCAGAACTCGAAATATCAAAGCATAGACTTGTTTTTTCACTAATTAATATATAACAAAATAAACAAGGGAATCGGAAAATGACTCACAACTACATTCATTATTCGTCATTTGCCACATTACATCATGGTTGAAAATAATTACCATGCATAATTACATTATTAAAGTTTGACCGGAGTTCTTATGAAAAAAAAAAATCATAATCAAAATCACACGTATATTTTATGAAAATATTATAACTAAAATGTGACATAAATAACATATAATCAATCGGTGATAATAATGGTGTATGATGATGAAATGTTATTAGCAAAATTACACTTTAAAAAAAATAACTTTTGAAAAACATGCGCCATATGTATGTTTTATGAAAATATAATAGCTAAAATGTGATAAAGTAATTTCTATAAGGTGAAATAAATTGACAGAATACAATTTAGTATAAAAACTTAGGGTTCGTTTGGGAGTGATTCGGGAGAGATAAATTATCACTTTTATGATGAAGCACATGCTCGTAGAATTACTTAAAATTAGATCTAGCATTCGTGTCGTGTTTACAATGTTCGTGTCATGTTAACGTCAACACGTTTTTCTTAACGGGTTTACATGACACGACACGATAAGAAAATAGGTGAAAAATGTCAAACATGAACACGACCCGTTACAATTCACGAATCACACTACAAGACCAGTTTCACCCGTTAAGAATTTATAAAAAAAAATTAAAAAGAAAAAGAAAACATAAGGAGAGAAAAAAAAAAAAAACCAAAACCAAAACCACTGCACAGCCCCCCTCTTCCTATTTCTCTCCTCTATCCCCAATCCATAAACCTCCATTAATGACACAACTAGTGAGCGAAAGGGTTCGCTGAAGGAGGAGGAGAGAAAGGGTGGCACAATGAGAGGGAAAAACAGAAAAGAAAGCTATGTTTGGTTTATGAGGAAAACAAAGAATAATGAAAAGAGAAGAAACTTACAGAGAGAGATAGTGGGAGGGTTGGGGGAGGAAGAGAAGAAAGAGAAGGAGAAAAAAAGAAATATATATATAAACTTACAAAAATGCCCTTAAGCTTTAACGGGTTAACGGATATTTACGAATTTACCCGATACGACCCGTTAACTTAACGTGTGACTAACGGATCAACACGACATGATAACTTAAACCTGAATACTAAAATTTTCATGCGAATTCTTGTCGTGTACAATATTGCCATATCTACGACACGATAACTTAAACCTGAATACTAAAATTTTCATGCGAATTCTTGTCGTGTACAATATTACCATATCTACTTAAAATCACTTTTTGGAGATCCAAAGTTACTCCCATACAAGATGAAATAGACATAAAAGAAAGGAACAAAATTTAGAAAATAGAATTTAGGAGGGCCGCGCGTACACAGCCCCACTACCACAAATTACGACGTACAGTCTCCTCTAGGGAGATGTTAGGCAAGTGCACCTCCAAAGTGCAATGGAAGCCACCCACCTAGGCCATGGGCCTTTTTGATCACCCATAGACCCCGTCCAGGTATGTAATTTTTAGCGTGGTCCTTTGTTTTGTATTTATCCCCCAACACTTATCTCCACATTCTGTACGTTTCCAATGTGGGACATTCGACCCAACCAAAGTCTGGAAACTTAAATTAATCGCAGCCGACCCAACCAAGGATTTCTGGCACTCCCTTATTCATTACCCCATTATTTTATGGTCCTTGTGCTTCATCACATTTGTTGAAAATGAAGAGCTTGAGATTGATGCTGCAGCCTTAACTTTTTAGCTTTGTTCCCAATTTTTAACCTGCAAAACCAATACTTGCATCGCTTGCCTCTAGCTATGATATTCCAGAGACAAAAAAGCAAGATTTCAAAACATGAAATTTCTATAAGAAATGAAGGATGGTGCTTGAGCAAGTGAAGCTAGCTGAACTCAGTTCATCAATTGCTTAAGTTGTCCTTTTTTTATTATTTAAATTTTGTATTTTATCAGAGCCAGAAAAAGGGGATGTTTCTTTACTTACTGTGCGCAGCCATTTAAAGCAAGAATAACAATTTGCTCACCAAGCTGCAAAGAAAATGGATAACCAGCCTCACCCCTCAGTATCAACACCAGAGTGTTCAAGTGCAGAAGGGCGGGCTCACTATCGTGACTAACACCAGAGCTTAGTCAGAGCCAAAGTCTTTTGATAGGAACTTACAAATTATAATTGGCTAGGAAGAACCAAACACCAGAGCCAAAGTCTCACAATTCTTTATAGCAACGAACTTCACAAATTACAATTGGCTTAGGTAGAACCCAACCCCTGGAGAGTGAAAATTAAATTTTTGGGTATATGGCATGAGAATTACTGCTTGTTCCACAATATTGATCTGAAATTTAGGCAGGGGCTGCGCGAACGCAAGCCCCCTCGGCAACAAATTATGACATTGGCTCTCCTACTAGAGGAGACCATAGGCAGGCACCCCTCCTAAGTGCAATGGAGGTCACCAACCTAGGCCATGGGCCTTCTTGATCACCCATAGACCCTGTCCAGGTAAGTATGTTTTCACATGCTCATCCTTATGTATTTATACGTACTCACCTCAACTCTCCAGCCTTTACTTGGGCGATGTGGGACAAGTACACGCATATTGGCTTTACTAATTGTGCTAGTTGTATTGCAAAGCAAGTTCCCTGGTTTCAGTAATGGTCTTGAAGGGTATTTTTTATTAATAATTACAACTTGTGTCCCTTCCAGCAGGCTAGTGACTTTCTATTTTTCACTTCTTTTTCTTACCCTTCAAGCTGTAGATCTTTTCCTCTGTTAGTTTGCGTTTTTCTTTGTACATTTCTTGCAGGAATTATTATTTGTCAGCGTAGAGATTTATGAAACGAGGAATGAGAACGGCATAATTTGTACATACTAAAGATTGTTTTGTGATTTTCAAGAATACAAGATGAGGTCAGGGAGAGGGACTTGCATATGAACAAAATAACGACAACAGTACAACCTGTGTTTGAACTTCTCAATAAAGATATGACCTTTCAGAAGGATCGTTTTTCGGACTCATCTTGTATTCTTGAAAATCAATATTAGATAAGGGATCAGACCGCTCTTAGAAACATAAAACAAAAGCAAACTCTCCTAGTTCGTTTTTGGGCTAATTTTGTTTTGTAAACCTTATTCTGCAAAATCAGTCAGTAATCAGTATGTGATTCACAATTGCTGTCACAAAACAATTAATAATTTTTTATTTTTTTATTTTTGGGTCTGAAAAAACAATTAATATTTTCACGTCAACTGATTTATTGTAATGAACCAAAACCAATCATGAAGATGCACGTAGCAGCTGAGCCATGGTCAGCAGTTTGTGTGAAGACAAAAGCATCCCTACAATTAACTTTATTTAACACATCTCGAGAGGTATTCGGAGACACAAATACCTGTGAGTCTTTGGGCATCTCACAGTAATGCAACGATCAAATCTTACTTTGATGTTGACTTGTTTTTCTTTTCTTTGCTCATTTCTCTCAATGAAATTTGCTATGGCTCTTTTTACCTTTTATTGTGATTCTATCACAAAATAACATGCATCTTTTCTTTTTTAATTGTCAAAACAACTTCTTTTCACTTTTATTGCATCCCTAACTTTTTACCAAAACAGGAAAAGAAAAAAATTCCTATTGTTTTTTTGGAAGATTTACTATTATACCAAATATAGGAGCCCAAATTATTAAAAAACCTCTATGAAATGGATTTTAGAAACACACCACCAACCCCAAAACCTCATAAAAAAAACAAAACACTCGATATGGCATCAAAGTAATTTAATAATCAAAATTAAATTCAATAGGGCCATTTGTCAATTTTTGAGTTTTTTTTTTGGGTTTGTTTATATAAATTAAATTGTGTAAGGTTTTATCTATATTATTAGTGCTAAGAATGGGTATATTACTAAATATCTCTATTTATTTTTTTCCACTTTGATTTTTCTCAACTATTTTAAAAATAATAATTTCCTCAATTAAAATTTTAAGTCTTTGTGGCCCTTTTGAACTCTAACTTTAATAATCCCTCTACAACCAAAGTTGTCATTGACAACATTTGTAGACATAGTTTATGGAGGGTTTTTTTTAAATACATCATCATGTTACCAAGTGATAAAATAAGAACAATGGGATTTTTTTTTCTTTTCTATTTTGGTAAAAAGTTAGTGGTTCAGTAAAAGTGAAAAAAGAAGAAGTTGTTTTGGCAATTAAAAAAGAAAGGACATATATTACTTTGTGGTGGAGCCACAATAGAAGGTAAAGAGGAGTCCCTCCTTATGGCTAAGGAGGGAAGTATTGTCAATAAAAATAAAAATAAAATACTTACATAAAAAAAACCAAAATAACTCCCATATGTGCCTCATGGAAGTCCAAAGAGCCAAACTTGAGAAATAGACATTCTAAACAAGTAGTTAGCATTTTTCTCACCGAAACAAAGTACAATACAATATTTGCATTGAAAACTGCTTTCTTTCTTCTCTATCTTCCCTGCAGAGATAAGGTTTGCTCTGTTGTACTGTCTTGGTGGTTCTTATTTGATTTCCATTACTTGGTATTTCACTTGTAACTGTTCCTAAAATTCTGCAGAGTTTTGTTCTTGGTCAACAGCTGGGTGTAAAAAATTTCATTACCAGTGCTTCAAATTTTGAAAATCAGCTTGTTAATATTGGATACAGTTCTAAACTATTAATCTGTCTGGTGCTATGTTTATGGTCATTAAATTAATAATTGGCTTTGAAAAAACTTTGACTTTTGGGCTATCGGTGGTTTGGTCAAAAGGCTTGTACTTTGGGATTGCATTCAATATTGGGTAACTGAAACCTTTTTCATAAGACTGCTTTGTGTGAGTATGGATTCTGAAGAATTTTGGTAAAAGTACTGCCTTTTTAGTTCACTCTTTTGAAAACCTTCTTGTGATATTTCTTTGATATCTGTTTATATTTTTTGGCTGGTTTCCGACCGTTCATAATTGATGTGAATCATCTGCATATTTGGCGTCTTCTGATTCTGTTGACTACTCTTTTTCTATTTCCAAGGTCTGATTATGATGTTCATGAAGCTGGATTGAATTTTATTTTCTCATTTTGTGTGTGTTTATTTTGTTGGGTTGGTTTGTTTTTACTTCAGAGTTTTAATTTTCATTTGTGAATGGATGTATGAAGCCACGTTTTACTATACGTTGTTGTACCTGTATACGCTGTACAGTATTGAATGTAAAAATAGCTATCTTGGATGTTATTTCAGGCAAATGATATCCTTGTTAGGATTTATGTATTATATCAGACATGGCTTTTCAAATAGGTTAATGGCAATGCGCTTCTTCAGAGTTTGTTTTCACTCTTTCATATCTTTATCAGCTTGCTGCCAGAAAAGATAACATGGAAGACAAGTGCGCAATCAGGAGAGATGTCACAGAAGTAATATTTCTTCATGAAACTTTACGCATTCAATGATGCTTAGCCTCTTTTTCATTTATCAGGTTTTTTATTTTTTATTTATTTTCATGATTATAAATATTTTACTGTGGCTTATGATTTGCTCTCTCTGTCTTCTTGATTCATGCAGTTAATTGGAAATACCCCGTTGGTATATCTCAACAATGTTGTGGATGGTTGCGTAGCCCGAATTGCTGCCAAGCTAGAATCAATGGAACCCTGCTCTAGCGTGAAAGACAGGCATATTTTTTGTTAGTTTTTCCTCAGGAATATTGGTTTTGATTTTCCTAGTATAAAAACGATCTAGAAAGTAAGGGATATAGAATCTGGACTCAGAAATTAATATACTCATTTGGTCTTAAATAATTTTTTATATGCAGGATTGCATTTAGTATGATCAAGGACGCAGAGGATAAAGGTCTAATTACGCCAGGGAAGGTTCAAAACAAATATTCGCCATATTTATAGATGTTTATTTAGTTTGTAATGCATATTTTGCAGAAAAACATGTTCAGATTATCCATTACACCTTCAAGTAGGCTTCAGCATACTAAATCTATACATAAAGTTTCTTCTTCCTTTTCTGTTATTTTAAGGATATCAGGTTTGACTATATAAGGGAATTTCCACTTATATCATCAGAAACGTGGAGTGTTTCAAGTTTCAACTAACTAACTTGCTTGGGTTCTTGATATGCATAATTAATTGGCACTGAAGACTGTTCTTGTTGAGCCCACAAGTGGCAACACTGGCATTGGATTGGCATTCATTGCAGCAAGCAAGGGTTACAAGCTTAAGATAACCATGCCATCTTCAATGAGTCTTGAGAGAAGAATTGTGCTCCTAGCTTTTGGAGCTGAGGTGTACCTCACAGATCCTGCCAAAGGCATTAAGGGAGTTCTTGATAAGGCTGAGGAGTTGCTAACCAGCACACCTAATAGTTATATGCTTCAGCAATTTGAAAATCCTGCCAATCCAATGGTATTTTTGCAGTATATGTGACATGGCTACATGGTTGAAAGGATTTATGAATAATTTTGTAATACTTTGTGTAGGTTCATTACGAAACCACCGGCCCGGAGATATGGAGAGACTCAGGAGGGAAGGTTGATGCCCTGGTTTCAGGGATAGGGACTGGGGGTACCGTAACCGGTACTGGGAGATTTCTTAAAGAGCAAAATCCAAAGATCAAGGTTGAGTTTTGTGTGTGTAATATACAATATATGAGAGAGAGAGAGAGAGAGAGAGAGAGAGAGAGTCATTACAATATACATGGTCTAATGGTATGGTTTCTTTTGTTTAATGTCTAGGTGTACGGTGTAGAACCAGTCGAAAGTGCAGTCTTAAATGGTGGCCGACCTGGTGAGTTATTACAATGCCTGTGTCTCTGCACTACCTCTTTCTTGTGTGCTTGTGAAATTCTTTGTAAAACATATTACAACAGAACATCATGAAGCAGGTGCTAAGTTTTTCTGGTTATCACTTGTCATCCTGCCGAATAAAACAAAATCAAGAAGTTAAGTTGATGTCATTAGAATGTTAAATCTAAAGTATTTTATGATAGTTTGATTCTTTTAAGTGGTACAATACGTGGATTTCAACAGCATGAAATTACTATTCCACAGTATTTGAGACTTCATTCTCCTATATTGATTGATGCTCATCTGGATACATAATATGCACACTCATTTCAAAGGGAAGCATCTGATCCAAGGAATTGGTGCTGGTATCATACCTCAAGTTCTGGATGTAAGCTTGCTCAACGAAGTTATTCAAGTAAGTCTTGAACTTATTTACTGCAGTTCAGATTGAATTTACACATTTTTAATGAAGTATTCTGATAATGAAAATTTGAAATTATCGACTTGCTCTTAATTGTACAAGTTCTTGTTGCATTTTGATGTGAACAGTTTTTAGCAGTATTATAATATAGAAACTAAATCATGTATGCCTTCAATACAAGAAAAACATTTATTAGCGGTACGGTATCATTGTGCTAAGCGTACATACGATTGTGCTAAGCATCAACTTGACTGATCATGTTTCTGTAACACTTTAGGTAACCAGTGAAGAAGCTATTGACACCGCTAAGCTGCTTGCCCTGAAAGAAGGTCTTCTGGTATGGCATCAATTAGTTGAAATGACATTTAGTGTTATGGTGGTTCTATGAGTTTGTTACTCTCCATGTCTTTCCATCTATGATGCTGATTGTCAGAGCAAATATTTTGCAGGTGGGGATTTCATCTGGTGCAGCAGCAGCAGCAGCAATAAAGCTGGCCAAGAAGCAGGAAAATGCTGGAAAACTCATTGTTGTAAGTCTAATTGCGTTTTTTAATTGAAATAGAATATCTGTACTGCATTGGCTTCGAATTGTTATCCTATGAACTGCATTTGGTTCAACAAAACACTCCATTAACTTCTCCATTCATTTGTGGCTTCTGCAGGCTGTGTTCCCCAGCTTCGGAGAGCGTTATTTGTCTTCAGAGCTCTTTGATTCCGTTAGGCATGAGGCGGAAAACATGACTGTTTACTGAAGTGTTGCTGAATTTCATAAAATGCTTCTTATTGCCTTGCTTCTTGAAATAATAAGAAAAACTTTGCTCTAGTTTGGATGGCAATATGACCTCAGCCTATAACGGCACTAGACCCTTATTACAAACAATATTTGACTTATGCGATTTATAACTCGTTAAAAAATAAATTCTGGTTCGTATTGGTTATCTTCCTGATAAACCTCAGTACAAAATTGAGCAATGTTTTGTACGGTGGTTCATAGAAAGCCAGTGCTAAAAGAAAAACACATCTTTTGTTTATCTCATTAAAATAAGGTTTTTTATCGCAAACGGTCCCTGAGGTTCATGAAATTATCACCTATTGTCCTTAAGTTTTTGTGTGTGACATTAATAATGGAAGATATGTTATAAAAATTATATTAAGATATCATATAGTGGAAGATTAATATCTACTTTGGATATGTTGCAAATTAATATCTATAAGGTACAAACTAATGCAAGTAGGAGGGTCCTTTTTTATTATTACTTTTTTAATTAAATAGTATCGCCCGTCGGCTATACTATGATTTTTTATTTAAAAAAAAGCGTATAGCCGGGCGGCTATACTTTGACACGTGGCTTTAACCAAAAGAGGTTCTCCTTCATAAAAAAAAGAGTACAGCCGAAAGGCCATGCTCCATGTTTTTAAATTTTTTTTTAAAAGACATGTGTTGACACGTGGCGCCTAATGGCGGGTCTCTTTTTTATATTAAAAACTAGTAGAGCCGGCCGGCTATACTCAGTTTTAAAATTTTTTTAAGACAGTATAGCCGAGCGGCTATACTTGATTTTTTTTCTAATTTTAAAAAAATAGTATAGCAAGGCAGCGTTAGTGTTTTTTTTATTTTTAAAATTGTCGTTAATAAATAGTATAGACGAGCTATTATAGTCTTTTACATATGTATACATATATATATATTAAGAATTTTTTTATTAAAAAAAAGTATGCCTTGGCTTTAATCGATAGAGGTTCTTCTTTGTTTTTTTTTTTTTAAAAAAAAAAAAAGGCAAGTATAGCCGTCCGGCTACACTCCATGTATTTAATTTTTTTTAAAAGACATGTGTTGACACGTGGCGCCTAATGGGTGGGGGGGTCCTCTTTTTTATATTAAGAACCAGTATAGCCGCACGGCTATACTCATTTAAATTTTTTTTTAAAAACCGTATTGCTGTCCGGCCATATTTTTTTCACACAATGGGGCTGCTCTGTTTTTTCTTTAGAAAATAGTATAGCCGGGCGGTTTTTTTTTTTCTAATTTTTTTAAAAAATAGTATAGCAGGGAGCATTAGTGGTTTTTTATTTATTTTAAATTATCTTTAATAAATAATATAGACGAGCGGCTATAGTCTTTTGCATATGTATGCATATATAAATACATGTAGGTACTTATTTTTCAACAATACATTCGTGTTCTATACACATCTCATGTTGTTGTATTGTACATGTACGTACTTATTTCTAATGTTTTATGCACGTATTTTCAACAAAATTTTCAAGAAGACACACAAAATCAAATATTATACAAATAATTCTCACATATTATTGAATAAAAATAAATTATGTTATAAAAATTATATTAAAATCTATATATATAAAGCAAAAGGCAGAGAATGGTGAAACATTCAAAATACCAGAAAATGTCCTTGGTTAATGCAAACATTACAAATTGAAATTATTAATTAAATGAGGATAATATGGTAAATTCAAAATTTTTCGTATTAAAAAAATTAAAAATAAAAGAAAATTCAGATAATGGATCTTATTTTTATGGAACACAACTATCCATTATTTTTTTTAATTCTAAAATAAATTTAATTTTTTTTTTTAAAAAGCCTCTTGCAGGCGCGGAAGCGCGTGCAGAGAGGCTAGTATCATATAGTGGAAGTTTAATATCTACTTTGGATATGTTGCAAATTAATATCTATAAGATACAAACTAATGCAACTAGGAGGGTTCTTTTTAATTATTAATTTTTTAATTCAATAGTATAGCCGGTCGGCTATACCACTATTTTTTTAATAAAAAAAGTATAGCCGGGCAGCTATACTTATTTTTGACACGTGGCTTTAATCGATAGAGGTTCTTTTTATAATAAAAAATAATCCGCGTACAACCGCATGGCTATACTCCATGTTTTTAGTTTTTTTAAAAAAATTCATGTGTTGACACATGGCGCCTAATGGTCGGGGGGCCTCGTTTTCATATTAAAAATAGTATAGCCGGATGGCTATACTCAGTTCTTAAATTTTTTTAAAAAGTAAAGCCGGTCGACTATACTACTATTTTTTTTATTTTATAAAAAGCGTATAGCTGGTCGGTTATACTTATTTTTTGACACGTGACTTTAATTGATAGAGGTTCTTCTTTTTTTATAAAAAAACGAGTACAACTGCTCGGCTATACTCCATGTTTATATATATTTTTTTAAAAAACATGTGTTGACACGTGGGGCCATATGGCTGGGTGTCCTTTTTTTTATATTAAAAAATAATATAGCCATACGGCTATACTCAGTGGTCGCTAGTAGGCCCATCATTTGGCCAGCGAGCTCATGGGCTGATGAGGGCCCGCCCGGCCAATCGAAAAAAAGCTTGACCCAGCCAGTTATGAACTTTGAGATGGCCCGACCTGCCTTAGGCTGGGCTAAGCTTGGGCTTGGGTGTCTGAAGCCCAGCCCGACCCGATTAATCCCAAGAAAGCCCGGCTTGGCCCGCCCACAAAAGCCCGGCCTGCTAGGCCCGCATACATATATAATTATGTATAAATAAGAGTTTAGGTTTATGATTATATCACTTAAATCACATATATAATTTGTTTCATTTCATTTACTTTTCTTTACTCATTCCTAGTTTATAATTGGATGATTAGCACATTAATTTGTGTCAATTATTAATTCAACAATTATATATAAATAAGATGAACAACACATCACATCACCAAATATAATCATATGACAAAATATAATTGTAATAACCCAAAACAAAATATCTAAAAAGAAATAAAATATCTAAAAAGTAGGATTAATATCTTCTAGCAAAAAGACAATTTTGCAATTGCATTAATTAATAGGGAAAAAGTTGACTTTTTGATCAAGGAAGAATTTTGTAATTCCGCTTGCGCCGTTGCGTAGAGCACGGCGAAACGAGTCCGTAGACACGGAGTAGACTCGAATCAGACTTGTAACGAAGAAAATACGATCAAAATACCGCGAAGGGCAAAATGATAATTTGTCAAAAAGTCAGATTTTTTTTATCCCTTTCTCCCTTCTCTCTCCTCATTTCTCTCTCCTCTCTCTCTCCTCCCGATTTCGCCCAGCAGCTCGACCTCCGCTCGCTTTCGATGTCGCCACGGCCGCCACACTTGGAGCCGATCTCCGCTGTTGGTACCAAACGAACCACCATTCGACCGCCGTCATTTTTTGACCAGCCGCCGCCCTTGCCGTGGCAGGAGCTCGGCGGAATCTGCCATTTTTGCCGGATTTCCAGTTTGAACTTTGAGCTCTTCGTTCTCCTTCAATTCTCCACCAAATCGATCGAGTTCTCAGCTATTTTTCGTGTTCTAGCTGATGGATGCATGGGTCTCGATCGATTTTAGCTCTAGAACGTACAATTTTCGACTTGAAAATCGGCCAAAACTTCGGCTGCCGTGATCGTCCGTTTCTGGTCACTTTTTGGGGTATGTCCAAGAACAAAAGTGACTCCAAATGGGGTGTTTTACCTAGGATAGGAGTTTGGAGTCTTGGTTCAGAGATGTTTCGACCACCCGAAATCGTTTTGGACACCTGAATCTACCCGCGCATGGGGCAGCGCGTGGGCGAGGGTGGTGAAGTGACTCTAGATAGTTTTGAGATCCTCGTGTCGTCACTAGCGCGTAGGATTTCGCGGATCTCGATTCGGAGTCCGTTTGAGCCCCTAACGGATTTTCCATATCTCGCGATCCTTGGGTGCAGTGTCGTTAAATCATTGGATCGCATTGAATTTTGGATATGTCGGTCTACACAATTTCAGGATCGTGTAGGATTCGACGGATTGCTAATCGGAGTCCCAGATACTCCTAAATCGCGAACCCTGGGGCTAGGGTTTGGATTTTAAGCAATAACGCGATTTTGGCTAATCCGACCGTCCGTTTCAGACCAAATTCGCGGAACATGGTTTCTTCTCTGTAAGGAACCTTCAGGGAAGCCCAGATTGGCCATCGGAGATCATGGGCCCCACGGGTCCCAGGTCGGCCGATCTGGCAGCTTATCGCTTAAGTTAAGCGTCGGGTTTTCCAAAACTGATCTAAGAGTCTGAAAGGCTAATGTGGGCATAGGAGTAACTTTAAAACGAGTGCACGTATTTCTAGGAGCCGGGGGCATGGTGTTTAATTTAAATACTTTTTATTCAGCAGTTTATTAATTTAAATCAGGCACCGAGGCCCGACAGAACCACAGGAGGGACCTTCAAAAGGTCCAGCTAGCTCGGACCAGCTGTGAGTGGACTTTCTTTCATAAATGCCTTTGTATAAATAAGTTATATAGATAATTTCTATAAATAAGATTTCATAAGTGATTTTATATAAATAAGTTTTTATAAAGGAGTTTATCGGAATAAATTTCAGTATCTGATCTCGCATAAGTGTTATTACATGTTTTTCTGAGCAAGAAATGTAGCGTAAAACATCTTTGTTTTTATATTACTCAGTTGAGCAGTAGATTTGAGATTTGTGATACAGAGATGGCAGCTTACCTCAGATTTATCAGATTACAGAGAATTATCATGTTTTTCTAAAATAGTTGTTTAGAACCACCATGTACCCACCTTTTTATTTGGTGATTACCCACAGTCGGACCGATGTCTACGGACATTCAGTCTGATTTCAGTTATGTCAGTGCACTTGACTTTGCCTCACGAGTTTCGGGGTCGCTCGGACCGTGAGTGCCAGGATTTGCGGCTCGGCAGACTTGGTGTCCCGAGACCTGCCAGAATTTGCGGCTCGGCTAACTTTGTGTCCCCGAGACCTGCCAGGATTGCGGATCAGGCTGACTACGGTCCCCTGTATCTTGCCAGAGCGACTCGAGTCGACTTGGTGTCATCTAGACCTGCTGGCGGATCAGGCTGATCATAGTCCCCTGATTTCGTCAGTTTGCGGCTCGGGTAGACTGCATGACGCCCGAGACCTGCCAGGGGAGTTGACGGATATGACAGGGGTACAATTAGGCGGTAGTTTCAAAGGATTTTGAGTTTTTTTTTTATCCAGTTATGATTTTCAGATATTTTATACCAGTTTCTTTGTTATTCGCGCATTTATATCTTATATATATATATATATCTGTTCAGTTATACGAGTACATTCATCAGTAGGTTTTGACATACTTAATTGAATACCTTGTATTGAAATATAGACAAACCATCGATTTATATCCTTACTTATTTTTAAATGGGGGTTATTATGGTTATAAAATTGTTTCCAAGAACATTATTTTTGTCAACTCACATTTTCAACCTGTTTTTCGCCCCCAGGCCGTAGAAGTGCGCATGATCCACCACCGGGCCATCCCTAGCTTCCGCGCTACCAAGTAAGGTAGAGTTTTGTGGAAAAATCCTTGAAACCCTGTGAACTTTAGAAATTGCTCTGATATCTAGTTTTAGTGGAAAACTGAAGCTGTCAAATATTTGGTTATCCTATTCTGGCAGTTGGTGTGGATTTATTCGATTGTTTGACAGGTGAAAAAATTTGGATTTAGTCAAAATACTGGGGAGACTCTGCTGAATTTTCGGCAGGAGTCCAGAGAAAGTTTTCATAATAACTGTAGCAGGAAGGGTAAAATGGTCATTTGTGTCTGACAGTTGCCATATGTTAGACACGCACAGGGCTTGGTTCGAATTCCAAAGTGGAATTAGGATCGGTTCCTGTCAATAATCGTACCACCAAATATAATCATATTTTTCTTGAACAGATCACCAAATATTTGCATATTTATTCATATCATCCTTTAATTTTTTTTTTAATACTTATTATTTTTTACAACGTATTACGGTTTAATTATGTAATAATCTCAAAAATAATACTTGATTTTATTATTTTTGTGGAAAATCTTATTAAGTTGTGTGACTTTATTGGGTGTTTTATGAATTTGGTTTGATGTGAAAATATTGGAATTAAGTGAATTTAATCTCAAATTTGGACAAAAATGTCATTATGATTAAGTTTATGGTTTTTTTTAATGAAATAGGCCCGTTTAGGCCCGGCTAGGCCCGACCGGCTTTCTCAAGCCCGACCATGGGTCGGGCTTAGCCTTTGAATTTTCTAAAAAAATCCGGCCTGGTATTTTCTCGCTCTTCTTTAAAGCCTGGCCCTGACGAGCCCTAGTCGCTAGAGTATCAATGTCGCCTACAACAAGTGGTCGTAACATTGACGCTCTCCATGTTTATCCTTTCACCTATTTTTAGTATCCCCTATCAAATTACAACTTAAAAGTTCGGCCACTTTATAATATTTGAATATAATTTATTTACATTTTTAATATATATTATTTGTATTCAATAATATGTTATAATTATGTGTATAATACGTGAATTTTGTTTGTATTATTGAAGATTTTATAAAAAATTAAGTGTATGAAAAAATTGGAAAAACAGAGGATAGCAGCGTGGCTATACTATTTTTTTAAAATCGGAAAACATATAGTATAGCCGCGCGGCGATACTATTTATTTAATACAAGTTTTTAAAACGGGTATAGCTGCGCGACTATACTATTTCTTATACAAAAATGGGAAAACCGAACGAAAAAACAGAGTATAGCCAAGGGCTATACAATTTCTTTAAAACAAACTAGCCTCTTCGCACTCGCTTCCACACCTACGAGAGGTTTTTGAAACTATTTTAAATTTATTTTAAAATTAAAAATGATAATAGGTAGTTGTGTTCTATAAAAATAGGATCCATTATTTGATTTTTCTTTTAATTTTAATTTTTTTAAATATGAAAAAGTGTGAATTTACCATATTATCCTCATTTAATTAATAATTTCAAATCTTAATATTTGCATTAACCAACAACATTTTATGATATTTTGAATGTTTTACCATTCTTTGCCTTTTGCTTTATATATATATATATATATATATATATATGGGTATAGCCTTACGGCTATACCATTTAATAAAAAAAATTATGAAAAAGGACTCTCCTTGTTGCATTAGTTTATACTTTATAGATATTAATTTGACATAACTGTGCGACTGTACGAATAAAATACGTATATATTTTATTCAGCAAATTTATGTCAAATTACAACTTAAAAGTTCGGCCACTATATAATATTTTAATATAATATATTTATATTTTTTAATATATATTATTTGTATTCAATAATATTTAATAATTATATGTATAATATGTGAATTTTATGTGTATTATTGAAGAATTTGTAAAAAATTATGTGTATGAAAAAAATTAGAAAAACCGAGTATAGCCTCGTGGCTATATTGTTTCTTTAATAGAAATAAAAAACGGTTATAGCTGGACCACTATACTTTAAAAAAAAAAAATTGCATTTATAGACGGGCGGCTATACTATTAAATAAAAAAATTATGAAAAGGGACTCTCATTTGGTTCGAGACTTGGATTAAGGGCTTGGAGGCTAAAATTCATTTTTGGAATTCTAAAAGAAATTTATAGGATTCTTAAATAATTCAAACTATTTTTAAAATATAGTCTAAATTTAAAAATAATTTTAAGTTCCATAAAATTATTTAAGATAAGTAAATATAATTAATTAGTATTAATTAAGTAATTTATGAAATTAATTAAAGTACTTAAATACTAATTATTCACTAAATAAATACCACAAGACTTATATTATCCCAAATAATCTTTTAAAATCTCAATTGAATACACACCCTTAATTGCAAATATTAAACTAAACAAACTAATTTTGTATAAAAATAAATAATAAAAAAGTGCACGAGATCTACCACTCCAAGCACACCTCTATGAGCTCTCCGATCTCGATGCCTTTCTCTATCACTTCCTCAATTCCACGAGCGCGATCTCACTTTGCCTAAACCACAACGGTAGAATTCATTGAGCCGTTGAAGAACTCAAACCAGCGATGGCTTTCATGGCGGTTTTGGAGTCGGATCTTCGCGCTCTCTCCGCCGAAGCTCGCCGTCGCTACCCCGCCGTCAAGGACGGCGCTGAGCATGCAATTATAAAGGTCTGCGTCTTCAAACTCTTAATATTAATGTTTGCGTGCATGTAATTGGTGATAGTGTGGCTGCAAATTCAAATGTTTTGTGGAGTAGGAGGAAATGAATGAAATGAAGAGTTGAAATTGCACTGAAATAGTCACCGATGTGATATTATTGTATTTTATGCATGTTGAAGCTGAACAAGTTACCGTGGAAAATATAGTAAAACAATTAATTAATTCTGTTTTGTGAAATTGAAGGCCGAAACAGTATTTAGTATAGCTGATTAGGGAAGATAATTAGGGTTGAAGTAGTTTACATATTAATATTCTTAAATCGTAATTAGGCAAGCGGCCAAGTTCGCTTATATGTTTGTTGTTGATGTAAAACTTGCAGCTCCGTACTTTGTCTAGTCCCGGTGAGATTGCGCAGAATGAAGACATACTAAAAATATTTTTGATGGCTTGTGAGGTTAAAACTGTGAAGCTGAGTGTTATTGGACTTTCTTGCTTGCAAAAGCTAATATCTCATGATGCTGTTGCTCCTTCAGCTCTAAACGAGATACTTTCTACACTGAAGGATGTAAGTTCAATTAGGAGCAGTATTGTTGCTCATTTTGCTAATGTCAGTGCCTTAAACCCTTAAACCTCACACACTTCTTTGCTTCCGGCAGCATGCTGAAATGACTGATGAAAGTGTTCAACTCAAGACCCTGCAGACTGTATTAATAATATTGCAGTCACCTTTACATCCTGAGACTGAGGTAAGAAGCATCAGTCACATAGTTTTATCTTCCTAATAAGTACTAGTTTTGCATCCTGTGCTGAGGAACTAGTTCACAGGATATGTTGTAGGTGGATTTTTCCTTTAAGGTAGATCAGACTCAGAGGCACAATAAGGAAAAAGATTCTTAAATGTGATGTGCAAGCCAAGATTTTTAATATATCATGCAATGTCAATTGCTGTAGCATTTTTAGATTTCCATACATATTCAAATAATGGTATTACTTAATTTAAATTTTAAACATAGTCAAATTCACCTTACTAAGGGATGTACATACTCATGCTGGTTACTCAAAATCCACCTTATTTAAAGAGATTAATGTTTGTTGGGTGGTGCTAAAGGACTGTTTTCGTTTTTCAGTGAAAAGTTCAAAATATTAGGAGGTGGCAAAAAGGCTAAATCAATCTGGGGCTGTCTGGTGTTGGGTATTGTTTAGGTCATATGGTGGGAAAGAAATCAACGTTTTTTTGAAGACGTCAAGGGGGCGGATGTGGAGGAGGTGTGGGAAAAGGCAAAGTATTGGGCAGCGCTATGGGCTTCTGTTTCTCCTATTTTTAGGAACACATCTTTTTCAAACATTTTGCGTGATTGGAAGGCTGCAGTGTCTTGATTAGGATTGTTTTTTCTCATGATTGGAGATCTATGTACTCGTTTTGCTATTTCTTCCTGTTTTTGGTGGATTACTTGTCCACCTTCTTGTATGGTTTTTTATGAAATAAAACTTATCTTTTTCAACCAAAAAAAAAAAAAAAAAAAAACACACCGGTGAAATCTCTATGCAACACGTCATAATTTCATGCATTCCGGTGAAAAAGTACAGTTATTTAATCTTGAATACAATAATCTCATGATACATTTTTTCACTTCCTGAGTTTCTCCCTGGGTACTTACTAATATTTCAGCGGTTGTTGGTCTGTAATTGCTCAATATAGTTTTATATTTGGAAATTTTCATCCGGATTTGATATTGCCATACCATGAATGGGGACTGTGAAAGATGTTTCTGGCCATATTACAAGAAAAAGATTTCATTCCATCCATCAAATCAAATGTAATTGCCATTTTGTTTTTGAATTGTTATATTCTTAATTGTTTTATAATATACAGGACAATATGGCTCAAGCTCTTGGTATATGCCTTCGGCTTCTTGAAAACAACCGGTCTTCTGACAGTGTACGGAAGTAAGTTCAATTAGTTTTGGACAATATTACTTGCTGGTTGATTCATATAACTTTTCTTCTTTTTCTTTTACTGTTGGTTTATTCTTTATATGATACTTTATTTTTACATAGATTTTATCTGTCTTTTCAATCTGGGATCTCTTTTAATGTGGAAGATTTCCAGTACTGCTGCAGCTACTTTCAGGCAAGCGGTAGCACTGATTTTTGATCATGTGGTTTGTGCTGAGACTCTTCCTTCTGGCAAGCTTAGTTCTGGAGGTTACATCTCCCGCACCAGTCCAGTTAGCGGTGATGTTAGTTGCAGCATCAATCTTTCAGAGTATGTAATACTTGTAAATGACAGTTTTGGCTCACTGCTCTGCATCTTTTTCTGCATCAATATGTCTCTCATCTATGTTTTTAGCAATAAGCATTGAGTAAATGTTTACGAAGTGTACTTTCTCCATATCTCCATTTCCATCTAAGTGGTTTTGGGTTGGAAAAGGGCAGTTTGTAGATGTATATGCCTGCTTACTGGCATGGAACATTTGATTTCAGCATTTGACCTCTGTTAACAAATCCAAACATCAACAGGTCGTTGGATAAATCTCTTTATGGAAGGTCATCATTGATGAGGGAGACCTTAACTAAAGCTGGAAAGCTCGGACTTCGTCTGCTTGAAGACCTGACAGCTCTTGCTGCAGGTGGATCTGTATGTGCTGATTTGAATCTATGTTTCCTTGGGATATTAAGTACATCTGTCTTTGTGGAATTTGTAGTTTTTGGGGATTTTAGAAATTATTGTTGTTTTCTGGTTTCCCATTTGCATATAAATATATTTTCAATTCTTACTAAAAAAATTAATTATCATGCAGTTATCAGTCATGATGACACTGTATAAACTGGTGTTTTCAAGGATGGATGATATATTCCTTTCCTTTTATTTTACAGGCAATTTGGTTACGAGTTGGTTCTCTTCAGCGGTCCTTTGCACTTGATATACTGGAGTAAGAAATCTTGTTGCTTGCATCTTTTAATAAAGTAGTGGATTTCTGTCCAAATTACTATTTATCTAGTGGACATACTTTCCTTTTCTCATGTGGTTGGAAATCATGTATATTTAATATCATGAAACATAGACCCATAAAGATGTATTTTTCTTGTTGGCATATGGGTAGAGGGGAACAGCATAGAGCTTTGGGGTTCATTCTTTCCATCTTAACACAGTGATATTTTGTTTCCTGAGTAAATTAGGAATATAAAAATTTGGCTGTTTTAGCTATGTACAAAAAGTTACCTCAACACACACCCGACTCACCTTCTGATATTTTCTGTTTGAAGAGTTTGTGCCACATCGTCTGACAGATAGTGAACAATGAGAACACAAGTCTCTGTAACTCCCAGCTAATATCAAATGTTACCGTTTCAATCATCTGTATTTCTCTTACACACAAAACTGGGAGGTTCACATAAAATCTATGGGACTTGATTACACATATTGGTCTCCACTAGAAGCTATCCTAGTATAATTCCAGTTAAAAATAGGTATTAGACGGCTTATATTGCTATAGAATTGAAACAAAATTCGCTAGGATGGTGCAAATACAATTTTTGGCTCTCAAAGAATATTATGATCGCTTTGTTTGAATTAATCATTTTGTATTCCAGGTTTGTTTTGTCCAATTATGTGGCTGTTTTTAGAACCCTACTTCCTTATGAGCAGGTGAGTTAAAGAGTTTCTTGTACAAGTCCATTCCTCTTTTTGTTATTTTTTTCACCTTTAAAACTTAATTTTAATGGATGCATTCGCTAGTAAAACGTTCATAGTTGAAAAGATTGCTTGAAACCTCAACAGGTTCTGCAGCACCAGATATGCTCACTTCTAATGACTTCACTTCGTACCAATGCTGAGGTGATTTTACTTATTTAACATGCAGTGCAATTAATCTCTTCAGGCTTTTTGTTCTCTCTTGCAGAGAATTTCACTGTGCTTGCCTTTTTGTCCCCTTAGTTATGTTTAATGTTGAATCAGCTTGAAGGGGAAGCAGGAGAGCCTTCTTTTCGTCGCTTGGTCTTGCGGTCAGTTGCCCATATTATCAGGCTTTACAGTTCATCCCTTATCACAGAATGTGAGGTGTGTTCTGTATATGATTATTTTAACCAGGAAATGACATGCCAATGAAATTTTCACAAAGCCAACACAATAATAGTTGAACAGAAAAATATCCATTTAGTTATGGAAGTTCCACCAAAAAGTTAAATTAAATTCACTATTGAGGCCTTGAGGTCTGCTACTCAGTTCAAAATTTGGGAACCAAATTATTATCTATTCTTTAAATTTGTCATTTGAAACTCAACTCTTTCAGTTTCTTAAACATTTTGTTTCCACGGTAATCGTTCCTTGCAATTTGATGTGTTAGCCTGTTGGTAGGGACATACTCTGTCCTTACAAAAGGATTCAAACTGTCATTTTTGGAGAAAAAAACCTTAAGAGGATTCAGATTGTAATTTATCTGGAGCTTAGTTTTCCTAGTATCTCCTCTATAAAAATTGCTTTCTGTAGCTCAATCTACAACTAATGATTCAATATGTTATTGTTGCCCCCTCCCGCCGTTCCTTTTATTTATTTACTTATTGAACCGCAGGTTTTCCTTAGTATGTTGGTGAAGGTCACATTTCTTGATCTGCCATTATGGCATCGTATTCTTGTTCTCGAGATCCTGAGGGTAATTTTGACATTGCTGAATTTATCTATGTATTTCGTTTCTTACTTATTATATGAGATATTGAGTGATGCTTTAGTAAAATATTGTAATGAGTCTAATGACCATTTATGGTGGAATTTGACAGGGTTTTTGTGTGGATGCAAGGACATTGCGGATTCTTTTCGTAAACTTTGATATGTAAGTTTGTGGTCAGTCTATATTTTCTAATCTCTAGCATCGTTTAGACTAGACGATACCTGTCTAGTTTAGCATGGTAAAATCATAAGGACTACCAGTCAAGAGGAACTTCCTTCTAATTGTTGACAGGACATGTATTTATTGGAGTGAAGCGGTGAAAATAGTGGGACACCACACTAAACTGTTGTATGCAATAATTCTTCAACATTGGGAAAGTGGTGGGTCCCACTTTCATCAATTGATGCCAATAAATTTCATGCCATGTTAGCGGTCGATTGGAAATTCCTACTCATTCTTCAGGTGGCAGAATAGAAACATTTTTATTCAAATTGTAAGGATCAAAACAAGGCATTTAGACTGCAGATAAAAGAAAACACTAGCTGAAGAAACAGACACAAGGCCACTCAACACCTAACTAGCCAACCAAACATAAAACAGCCCCTTAAGATACTACGGCTAGCAAATTGCGCATAATTGAAGGATAGGGTACATCCTTAAAGGCAAGAGAAGTTGATGCCCAAAGGGCAGCCCAAAACTTCACTCTATCCCATAACTCTGCCACTCCCACTCCCTTATAATTCTCAAAAATTCTCCTGTTACGTTCCAGCCATAGGTTCCAAACCACTGCCTGCATCAGACTACCCCAGAGAATTTTTGCCTTCTTTCCCCTTCCCAAAGCATCAATTCTTATGGAAAAAAGTTCAAAGCAGCCTTCTGGTATTACCCACACCGTGTTAACTTCCTGCAATAATGTTTCCCACAACTTTAGGGAGAAAGGGAAATGAAGAAGGAGATGGTCCACGCTGTCCCCAGCCTTATTACATAGAGCACACCAGTGAGGGCTAATGCACAAATAGGGACAACGTCTCTGTAAAGTATCCCCAGTATTTAGTTTTCCCAACACCGCTTGCCACACAAAGATCTTAACTTTCAGAGGAGTCTTGGCCTTCCAAATTTGAGTGTACGGGGGGAAGATCTCCCCCTCACCACAATTCTGAATATGAGAACAGAGAGAATGACAGGTGAATAGACCAGAGGGGTCAAGCTTCCATATTCTCTAAAAGAAGTTTTGAAACCATTATCTTGTATTAATTTCCTTTCCTCATCCTCCTTGCAGGCACCCGAAGAACACCAATGTTGTGGAGGGCATGGTCAAAGCTCTTGCTAGAGTTGTTTCAAGTGTACAGGCAAGATACTTACATTTTTGTTCTCCCTAGGCCATATTGTTTCATTGTTATGCATTACGGGTGCATGTGAATCTATTGGTATTTCTTGAGCTGGATTGTTTTGACTCCATATGGTAATCGTATGTGTTTGTGTAGGTAGACTGATTTAATGTATAGTAGCTTCGACTGCATGCCATATGTTGATCATGGATTTGGTATTTCTTGAGCTGGATTGTTTTGACTCCATATGGTAATCGTCTGTGTTTGTGTAGGTAGACTGATTTAATGTATAGTAGCTTCGACTGCATGCCATATGTTGATCATGGATCATGTTTTGAAACAGACCTCAGATATCTTACATGCAAAGTCAGTCTTTTCATTCATATAGTTATGAGCATGTTCTAGTCGTACAACTTGCCACTCCTGAGGGATGCATGTCAGATCTTGTTTATTTCATTGTAACGAGGTTACTCTACAGCTGCCAGTGCTCTATCTTGTCAGCTTGCTTCTATCCCCAATTTTATAATTTGTCTTTTTACTAGCATAGGCCCCCCAGTTTCAAGAAGTAATTTATAATGTAGACGGTCTTTGTGCTTGTATTCCCAACTATAATGTGGTATAACCATTATAATACATTTATTCCATTGGCTAAGAGAAATCTAATTGCTGCAGGTTCAGGAGACTAGTGAAGAGAGCCTGGCAGCTGTTGCAGGGATGTTTAACAGCAAAGCTAAAGGTAATGACTTACTAGGTTTCTATTTGTAAAAATTGAACTTTCATTAACCAGAACATGCAAGGAAATCTATGGTTTTCTTCACTTATATGAGTGAAATAAAAGCCATTGTGTTCCATGATGATTATACAATTCCCCTCTTATCGGAGGTCCTCGAGATAGTCCTTGATGATTAAATTTTAAAAAGAAAATGTTGTTTTAGCCTTTGTTTTTCAGTCTTTTGTAGTATGAGGGTTGTTTTCAGTGGACTGCTTGTACATTCCCTTTTCATATTCATACTATCTATTCTGTTCTCATAGTTAGGGTTGTCAAAGAATGTAAAGTTTGGTTGGATGTCAGATGTATCAAGACATAGACGTAGAATCGTATTGCAATTTTCTACCGGTGGGGGTTAGAAATTATCATTTGTTCTATTCCTTCATGCACATAGTAGTAACGAAATTCACTTCATACAGGAATCGAGTGGAGCCTTGATAACGATGCATCCAATGCTGCAGTTTTGGTTGCTAGTGAAGCTCATTCGATAACATTGGCAGTTGAAGGCCTTCTGGGTGTTGTCTTTACTGTGGCTACACTGACGGATGAAGCAGTAGATTCTGGGGAGGTGTTTATTTATCTTATTTCCTCCATTCTAATATTCTAGAATAACATATCATGTGACACAGTCCTGTCTACCAGATTGAATCCCCCAGATATGATTATGATCCGCCTGCAAAGTGTACTGGAAATACTGCTCTTCTGTGCCTCTCGATGGTTGATTCATTATGGTTGACTATACTAGATGCATTGTCCTTTATCTTGTCAAGGTTGGACTTGTCTATTTAAGCATATATAGATATTAAATAATACTTCATCTCTTATAAGTTATAACTATCTTGAAGTTGACTTTGAAGGTCACAAGGAGAGGCTATTGTGTTGGAAATACTGAAGGGATATCAGGCCTTCACCCAGGTAACCAAAACTTAACTTGTTAACTGAACTTTTATCTTGGCTGCCATTTTGAGAAGTATTCTATCGCTTCTGCGCCCCCTTTAATGTTTTTTGACGTGATGGATTTTGGTTTTTCTTCTGTTCAAATATATACAATAACAACTTCATCTTTTTGGATAACTCCATGTTTTTATTAAAATATGATAAACCAATGATCTGTTTCATGACAATACAGGCGTGCGGGGTTCTTCGTGCTGTAGAACCTTTGAACTCTTTTCTAGCATCTCTTTGCAAATTTACAATCAATTTTCCCATTGAAGCCGAAAGAAGGAGGTATTGATTTGTATATATCCTATGGCCTCCATATCCTTATCAATAATCAAAATATGTTTGCAAATTCCATGATTTATTTCATCTTGGTATAAAAAAAACTGCTAAACTTTTCCCGCATTGTATCAGCTTCTATTTCTTTTCCGTTTTACCCATATCATGGTTAAAAAGTCATTAATTTTTTTATTTTATATTTTATAGAATATGTTTGAAGTTGCATACAGTATTATCTTACAGACCCTTCTCGTGTCTATGTAGCTAGCATGTAGTATATCATAGAGACCCTTCTGGTATTCATATATGTACGTGTATGGTCGTAGACACAATTACTTAGTTGTTCAGTCGGTCAGTACCATGATGAGAAGTCCAGTAGCAGTGTGATTTTGTGGTGTTTGTAGAAATGCTTGAATATTTTTTGTTCAATCTTTTCTAGGTTGGTCTAAAAGATAGCTGGATGCTGATTATTGAGTTGAATTACTAAATGTAAATATGTTTGGAGTTTTTTGCTTTCCAAGATTTGTTTCTGATCTGTTTAATCCTTGATTTTCTAGCTTAGATTTCTTGTTTCAACTCATATCCAGTCTTAGTTAGGCACCTGACAATGTTGAATCGGTTTTTACATTGAGAGTGCAGCAGTATTTTACAATCTCCTGGGTCAAAACGCTCTGAACCCTTAGTTGATCAAAGGGAAAGCGTGGTTCTTACTCCCAAGAATGTCCAGGTATATAGGTTTTGTAGATTATTGAATAAATTTTTCCGTCCATTTCATTTATCTGTAGAGTGTAATTGTTTTAATTTTCCTTTAGTGTATGTACTCCTAAGTATTTATTTGACATACATAAATATTGAATTCAACTTGCTCTTGCTATTCAGGCTTTAAGAACTCTCTTCAACATTGCTCATCGACTGCACAATGTATTGGGTCCATCCTGGGTTTTGGTATGTTGGTGTACTTTCATATTTATCCATTAAAACCTAGAATTCATACTCTTATCATTTCTGGCAATTAACTGTAGGTATTAGAAACCCTAGCAGCTCTAGACCGAGCAATCCATTCACCACATGCCACCACACAGGTAATTTGAGCAAATGTTTATCAATACTCTTGCTGTTCAAATTAATTTTTTTTTTGTTGCTATATGGAGGAACCAATATTTCAAGAAATTGTTTGCCCTGACAACTGATTCCGCAACAAGGGTTCGTTTATTGGTTTTGAACCCAGACATCTCTATTTGAAATTTATTTTCATTTTGTGCTGTGTCAATCTGATCTGATACACATTTTATGTTAGCTCCCTGATGTAAACTTTTAATTATGCTAGTTTTGTTTTGTCAGGAGGTGTCCACGGCTGTGCCTAAGCTTACAAGGGAATCATCTGGTCAATCCAGCGACTTAAATATTCTTTCTTCTTTGAATTCTCAGGTAATCTGAGAAATTTTTTGCCTTTCTGATAGCCTAATTCAAAGGTGTACTTACTGTCAAAACCGTCTGGGGAAATTCGTTCGTAAATCAATTTCAAGTTTTTCTGTTTTTTTTCCCTTCTCATTTACAGAAATTAATGGACCTATGCTCTAGAAAATGTTAAAGTACTATGTAATGTTTCCTGAAACCACCTGACTTTAAGAAATTCCAAATAACTTATAAAGAAAACCTCTGTTGCTTTCCTAGTTTCAAATTGTTTTTATTTTTATTTTTTAAAACTGAGATATGATTATTGTGAAGCCCTTTTGTTTTGATAGAAAACTGTATGGGCTCTTATGATTAATTGTTATATTCTTATGCCTGTGTAATATCGTAAAGATATGTATCCATGTGTTTGACCATGACCATCTACATGCCCTGACCTTTTGCTTTTCTCCATTTTGCAAAGCTATTCGAGAGCTCAGCATTAATGCACATCTCTGCAGTAAAATCCCTTCTTTCTGCCCTATGCCAACTTTCACAGCAGTGCATGGCTGGGATTACAACTGGTTCTGTACCCACATCCAGTCAAAAAGTCGGAAGCATAAACTTTTCAGTGGAGAGAATGATATCCATCCTTGTCAATAATCTACACAGTATGTAATGCCAGTGAATTTGCAGTTAATAGTTATAACAAAATGGATTTTATGTTCGGTGTTTTTATATGTTAAATCATGGAAGGTGCTTGTTCTGCAACTGTTACCGTATGTAGAGCGGTAAAATATTCATGCCAAACGTATCATCTTACCCCCTTGAATTTGGTTGTCCATCCCCATGTCAGTTTGTAACCTAAAATGTACTAGAACTTGTTGTCGCCATTTAAAATTGTGAAATATTTTTCTATTTTTTAGATGAGAAAAAAATGTTAATGTCTTTATTGGTATATAACTATTAGTTTTTTTCTCTTTTCAATTATTTCCAGACTGTTCACATGTTTTGCAGTAATTTTTTCTGCTTTTAATGATCATTCTAACTAAACTTTGTTTGGAACATAAATGTTGATGTTCATTTTTCTTTACTCATCAATATCTGATATGCATGCAAGCTTATAGCATCTCAACCCATCCGTGTATGACTAAATTTGTTTATTTATTTAGTTTTTATACGCATTTATCTATTATTCAAACTTTGCTTATCTTAATCTGTGTAATTATAATCATCACTTTGTCCCATCATTTGGGTTAACATGTACATGGATGCAAGTGGGTAAATGATGCAAATTGGCATCTTTCTGACTGGATGTTATGTTATGTGAGTGCGTGCCTGATTGATTTGAGTGTAGATTCTGTAATTGGCTTGATATTGTATTTCTTTACCTTATTGCAGGAGTAGAGCCATTGTGGGATCAAGTTGTTGGCCACTTTCTTGAGGTGATCTTATCAAATGATTTCTAATAATGTACAGTATTGCACTATGTACATTCTCCTTGACAGCACGTCAACATCTTACAGCTTGCAGATAAATCTAACCAGCATTTACGTAATATGGCCCTTGATGCATTAGATGAATCAATATGTGCTGTTTTAGGTTCGGACCAGTTCCAGGACAACATAACAACCAGATCTAGAGCATCTCAGAGTGTGAGAACTTTCACCTCCTTATGGTTGAAGCTCTGTTCTAATGAAATTAGGAATTGACACTGCTTATTATTTGGCATACCTATATAGATGGAAACTGGACTTGCACAGTTGGGATCACTTGAATGTGCTGTCATATCCCCACTAAGGGTTCTTTATTTATCTACTCAAAGTGTTGATGTACGTGCTGGATCTTTGAAAATTCTTCTGCATGTTTTAGAGGTAATATGTAATTAGCAAGAACTCATTTCAAGTTTTCTTTCGTATGTGTCTTGATTGTTAGTCTTTGTAAATAATGACTTCTCACTAACTTCGGTAAGATTTTTCAGAGGCATGGGGAGAAATTACACTACAGTTGGCCAGATATTCTTGAAATGTTGAGGTTTGCCTAAAATTTCACTCTGTTTCCAGTCACCTGTTCTGTTTGCAGCTCTATTTGTTTCAACTTCTTTATCTTTTTTAATTGGAAAATTTGTTACAAAAAATGGTAGGGGCTGAGCCTCTGTTTATTTGTTTTGCAAAGGTCTGTAGCGGATTCTTCAGAGAAGGAACTTGTTACCCTGGGCTTTCAGGTTAGCAAAAGATTTAAACTTTTTGGGGAATGAATTGTATACTATATTGGGGCTTTCTTAGGCTTCACATGTAACTCATATCAACGTTCCAACTTTGGTCCTATAGGTTTCTCTGTCTTTTTTTCTTTTCCTGTTTGTTTATTGCTTACAGCAATGAAAAAGCAGCTTACCCTTTTGCCACCACAATGCACCTTTTGAAATTATAGATTGATGGTCTCATTAGTTATGTAGATCCAATTTGATTTTTTCGTGTTTTCTTGTAGAGCCTACGGGTGATTATGAATGATGGACTTTCCATTATACCTGCAGACTGCCTTCACGTGTAAGGTTCCAGACTTTGGCATTATTACACACACACACACACACACACACCTTCTCGTAGGTATATAGAAATTGTAATTCACCAAATTTAGACCTCTTTAGGATTGTCTGAGTGATGAATCCTTTCTGCAGATGTGTAGACGTGACTGGAGCATACAGTGCTCAAAAGACAGAACTGAATATAAGCCTGACAGCAATAGGCCTTTTATGGACAACAACTGACTTTATAGCCAAAGGTCTGATCCATGGGCCTGGGGAGGAAAAGGAAACAGGTCACTACCATTTTTATCTGTTAGCCCGTCATTTTATTATTATTATTATTATTTTTGGTGGTACACTTATGCATAAAGTTTATTTACTGGTGTTTTGAAACATTACAGGGATTTCTGATGTGCATCCTATTCTAAAGCAATTAAATGGTGAGAATCCAAAAGAAGAAACATTCGATGTATTGGATAATGTGAATGACCAAGCTCCCTCTATAAATATAGTGGATCGTGATAGGTTGCTTTTCTCTGCTTTCTCGTTACTTCAGAAGCTTGGAGCTGATGAGAGGCCAGAGGTGGGAAAGCATGTCATTTTTAATCAACTTCCTGTATTCATTCTATGCAAATGCTTTCTCAATTTGGCATATGGTTTTGAAGTTATGTGTACATTATACAAATCTCAAAGAATGTGAACTTGCATCCAGGTTAGAAATTCAGCCATCAGGACACTTTTTCAGACACTTGGAAGTCATGGGCAAAAACTTTCAAAAAGCATGTGGGAGGATTGCCTTTGGAATTATGTTTTTCCTACACTGGATCGTGCTTCTCACATGGTTTGTTGAAGTGGTTGTAAAAGACATATCAATAGTTTTTCTAGTGGTGTACTGTTGTGAATTCTTGATCTGAATTGTTTGTTTTTAGGCTGAAACTTCATCAAAAGACGAATGGCACGGGAAAGAACTTGGAACTCGAGGAGGAAAAGCAGTTCATATGCTTATACATCATAGGTATATGAGTTTAGATACTATAATTTGTTCTCTTTTTTTTTTGGGGAATAGATAAGATCCAGTGTTTTCCCCCCAAAGCTGTTCTGTTATTCAATCACGCAACTCTTGTATTGAATGAAATTGCAGTCGCAACACAGCTCAGAAACAGTGGGATGAAACACTTGTGCTGGTCCTTGGAGGCATAGCGCGAATATTACGTTCATTCTTTCCTTTTCTTAGAAGTTTAAGCAATTTCTGGTCAGGTAGGTTACAATGGATTTCTGATGTATCTGGGATTGTTATTTTCAATATTGTTGATCTCACAAGTTAACATTTGATGTTTTCCCTTTGGCAGGATGGGAGTCTTTGCTTTTATTTGTCAAGAATAGCATTTTAAATGGTAGCAAAGAGGTTGCTATTGCTGCAATAAATTGTTTACAGACACCTGTTCTTTCTCATTCTTCTAAGGTGATCATGTGAATGAGCTAGAATGCTTGTATATTTGTGAATTAGATTTTGTAATCACATCTTTTCTTTCCTAAGTTGGCTTTTATCTTTTTGAAAACTGAAACAGACGGTTAAGGTTATTTATACTAACTAAATGAATTACATAATTAGAAAATGAAGATTGCAATATGTCTGCACGTTTATGATAAAAACTGTAATAGAATAATTTATTGGTGTCAAATCAGGGGAACTTGCCGAGGCCTTACCTTGAATCAATGCTTGATGCTTACGAGGTGGTTCTCCAAACATCAACACACCTGAGTGACAATGCAGCTATCAAGGTGAAGCAGGAGATTTTACACAGTCTTGGTAATGCTTTAATTTAACATGACTGGTTTATTATTTGTTTCCTTGTATGTTAAAATGTATGTCCTTCCCATTTGTTTGGCTTGATATCTTCAATATCTAACATCTCCTTCGCTTGATCTATGACTTAGTCTAGCTGAAACAACCAATTTTGTATTTGCTACTTGTCCCTTCTGGTTAAGTGAACCATCTTCTGATGTGCATTTGTTTCAACCTGTTTGAACTTCTAACAGGGGAACTACATGTACAAGCGCAAAGGATGTTTGATGATCGTTTGTATAAGCAGTTGCTTGCAATCATAGGTTCAGCTGTTAAACAAGCCATAATCATCAACGATAGTTCTGAAACTGAATTTGTAAGCCAAATTTCTACTTGTCCTTCTTAACTTACTCTCTTTTTCCCCCAACGTCTTTAGCTGTTTATTTGTAGTCACTGCTGCTCTTTCATAATGTATTATCTTTTGAAGAGAACAAGGAAGTGTAACTTAACACACTAGAAAGAAACATATAATTAAAATGGAAAGTTAGCAAAATTATTCCCTCTTTGTTCGTCATCGATCATTATACCTAAACCATGCCCCTGAAATTTTGTGTACGATAGTCCTCTCTAATGTAGCCATTGCTGTGCTTATGAAGACTGGATACTCTTTTGTAGCTATCAAGAAAGTGTACAGCAGAAATTATTGTTAGTAGCAATAGTAACAGGGAACAGATGGCCTACACTTTCATTTATGTTTATATATCACTTCATGTCTAATAGAATCTCTTACTTTTCTTTAGGGACATGTTCCACTTGTGTTACGCACTGTGCTGGAGATCCTTCCAATGTTACGTCCAACAGAGCACATTTCTTCCGTGTGGCTTAATCTTATTAGGGATTTTTTGCAATATCTGCCAAGAGTGTGTTCTGCTGTACAAAATGAGGATGATGACGCAGAGGAAGCCAGCACTAGTGACCAAGTTCCAGGTATAAAATTGGCTTGTTTTCCCCATACTTTTGAATGTCAGCTGTAACTAAAGAAAAATAAAATATATTCCTGCAGATGATCACTTGAGGATAAAACATGAAACACCTAATGGGACTGATTCTATATCTTCAAACAGAGTAGAAGGTTCTCCGAGTTCTGGATTAAAGACATCTGTAACAGCAGGCATCCCTAATTATATGTTTGCGGAAAAGCTTGTTCCCTTGCTGGTAGATCTTTTTCTTCAGGCCCCAGCAGTTGAAAAGTATATCTTGTATCCTGAAATTATTCAAAGTCTTGGGAGGTACTGATGGCTCTTTGGTCTAGTGCTAATTTTGTTCTACTGCAACTACACTTTTCTAGTTAAAGGTCGTTATGATCATAAATTGATAATGAACTGAATACTGGTCTATAAGAGCTTATAACATGAAAGGCGCAAAGTGGGGAAAATAGTTATTATAATCTTCCTGCACTTACAGTTGTGAGGGACTGTTAAATATTCTAATTGTTCCTGAAGATGAAAGGTTTCTCTGGATTATGATACCTGGGTGACTAATATATTAATCAAGAGGGCATTTTGAGAATATGTCTGCCTCGTAGTGACTTTCTTACCCGAGCTCAGTTTAACATAAAAAGTACTTGAATCTTCAATGAATGCTTGGAATTTCAGTAGCCACAACTCAACTCTATCGTATATCTGTATTTGTCAATCTTATTTATTTTTGGATTAAAACTCTTTTTTCTTTTTATTGAGAAGATTAATCTCTTTTGAACTAGAAAATAACAGCATCAGGCTTTTGTCTTAGGTGTATGACGACAAGAAGAGACAATCCAGATGGTGCTCTTTGGAGTTTAGCCGTTGAAGGCTTCAATCGCGTTCTAGTTGATGATGCCAGAAACTCGGCTATAAATGCCGGACTAGATTCAGGTGCTAGTAAGCCTGCAAGAACACGTATATGGAAGGAAGTTGCCGATGTTTATGAAGTATTCCTTGTGGGTTATTGCGGGCGAGCTCTTCCCTCTGATTCTTTCTCAACTGTGGATGTAAAAACTGATGAGTCCCTTGAGATGACCGTCTTAGACATTCTTGGTGACAAAATTCTGAAGTCACCAATCGACGCACCTTTTGATGTAATTTTCTGACCAACCATAAAACAGATAGTAGATTGTAATATTAGTAGTAGTGGCAGTAGCCATGGTAGTGGTGATGCTTGAATGAGGTGGTAGTTACAGGGTTGGGATGATGTAGTTAACATCTTTTGCATATCTTAGTGTTGAATTCTGTGTGGTGGAAATTACAATAATAGCCTGATATGAGAAGAGCCCTGTGAAAGGTTCCTATGCCTTGTCCTATTTTGTGATCTCTTCTTGTTGATTGGGCTATTTAGGTCATATATGGGTCGCAGGGGTCCAAGTTTTGAGCTTGTATATCTTCTAGCCTTGGTTTTGATGTTTCTTAATCATGATGTTAACATTGCAAATCACCTGAGTGGAATCATTTAGGGTCACCACTAACCTGGGTGATGTGTGGAATAGAGATACCTTAGGAGGATTTTTGTTCAACTACTATTTTATTATTTTTCTAATGGAAATCTTTGATTTTAACAGATTTTGCAGCGGCTGGTTTCCACCTTGGACCGTTGTGCTTCACGTACTTGTTCTTTACCTGTTGATTTTGTGGAACTTATGCCTTCCCACTGCAGCAGATTTTCCTTGACTTGTTTACAGAAGCTATTTTCCTTGAGCAGGTGATGTATTAAATAGGGTTGTCTTCTACTTATATTTCAGCTTCTGATGTATGGGAGTATTGATTTACACTGTCCATTTAAGTATTTTACCAGGTTGACCATTTTAGGTCCTGGACAAACTCCTCTCGATAAGATGGTTTCAGTTATATTTGTGCATTCCCTAGTAATACCATCATAGGAGTCTTATACAATACTAAAACCATCATAGGAGTCTTTCTTTCTTTTTCTTTCTATTTAAAACATCCAAACAAAGGAAAGTAACAATGTAATATTTATTTACCATTCTATGCCCTCTTCATTACTATTTTACTTTCTGCTCCATTTCTTCAAGTCTCCTAAGCATACTCTTAATAATGTCTAAACCTGTTCGCATCCATTTTCTTTAAAATAAAATATTTTCTCACAGTATTTTATGTACTCAGTTATGACAGCAAATCCAATGATTGGAATTCAGCGAGATATGAGGTGAGCAAAATTGCAATCATGGTACTCATAACCAGATGCGAATACATCTTGAGCAGATTTCTGATTGACGAGAATGACTTAGGTGCGTATGTTATGTTTAACGATATCTTCCTATTATCACTTGTTTAAAGAATAAACAAAACAAAAAAACTTAGTATCTTGTATTATCATGTCTTATTCTGCAGGTGGTCGCCCATTGCCATCAGCAAGACTTGAAGAAATTATTTATGTTCTTGAAGAGTTGGCTCATCTGATAATTCATTCAGATACTGCATCGGTTCTTCCCTTGCAACCGCATTTGAAAAGTGCCCTAGAAAAGGAAAAGAATCATGACACGCGTCCTCACCTTGTTGTTCTATTTCCCTCCTTATCCGAGCTTGTAGTATCAAGGTGAGAGTAATACGTCTTTTCTTTTTATGAAAATGATATGGGACATAGTTGAAATAATATTGAGACGGAGAGTGTAAAATGGTGGAATTACTGTCAATTAATTTCTTTAAACCTAGATATTAGTTCACTTACAAATTACCAGTCATAAGCTTGTAGTCTAACTGTAAAGCTGACCACGGTATCATAATATTATCATGATTATGTGGTGGACTGGGTAGCAGATGACGATAAAGGGAGTTTTCCCAGTATGACAGAGCATATTAGTTAATCAAAGATTAACGGCAGTACTTAGAAGTGAAGTAGACTCAAAAGAACGTAACTGGAAATTTTTGAGTGAGCAGGCAATGTAACTGGAATCGTGGATAACTTGAATCTGTTGTCTAGAGAGAATAATGGCAAGATCCATTTAAAATATCTTAAATGTGGCTGGCATCAAATTAACTAACTAAAAAGATATGAGACGTAAATTTATAAAGCATGCATGTATACATTGAATTCTTTTTTCATATCTTATGCTACATTGTACCAAGTGTGCTCATCGCATGTTGTTTCTTTATCCTTTTGTTGAACAGAGAAGCAAGAATAAGAGGGTCCGTGCAAGTCTTATTTAGGCTCATCGCCAAAGAATTGGGTCTAAATAGAGTTTCTATAAGCAGTGAAAATGCCGAAGAATTCATACCAAGTACACAGCAACCCTAAGTTAGTTTCATGATCTAAGGTTCTTATTTATCTTTTTCATTTTTTGTCTTTACTGGTGGCGGTTTGACAACGAATTTTCCATTAGCAAGGGTCATATAGTTTGTACATTGTATCAATTTTGTTGTATTTAAAACACTACCTCGGGGGTAGTAAGTTCTAAGGAATCAAATTTCCGATTCTTTTGAAACCGAAAAGGTTATCCGATTCTTTGGTGCAAATATGCTTTCGAAGGCTTTGCGTCTAGTTTCCAAGGCTTTGGATTGCGGTTCCAACTTAAATATGGCAACTTGCCGATATACTTTAATTTGGCTTCAACAATTTTTTGTTTTGTGCATACTATAATTGTTTCAAAGGCTTGTCCTAGTAAAATGCTTGAATCACATGTGATTCTAAAGCATCATTATTTTCAGTTCTAAGTGTAAATGCCTGAATTGCTCATAATCATTGGGTTTGTGCGAAAAGTGTGTTAGCATTTTGCTCAACCAGGTATTGCTCTAGATAATAGTCGACTTGATTTGTTTTATTTTTTTTGCCAAACATATTGCCCTCCCTTTATCTTCCAGAATACAGAAAAAATATCTTGTCTTTCTATTCATCTTTCCTTTTTTGAGTCGATTTAAAAATTCGTACGAACACTAGGTCATTTATTCATCAATGGCCCCAAACGAAAAAGGGCCCCTCTGTTTTAGAAGAAAGCACAAGCCCTCTCACCCCCTAGATTGAAAAACAACGCATGTCTAGTAAAAGTGACAAACCAACCCTCCCTTTATATACGCTTATGTTGCTAGTTCTAGGCCAAACCCAAATACAAGCACTCAGACAAAGCAGTGACTTCTTATGCAAGCTATTTTGGCATTTCGTTACTATTGGTCTGGTTGAGCCTAGCTGCTGCTGCCACCGAAGCTGCCACGCCCGTTGGGTGTGTAGTCAGAAACGGATCATTTCTCATCTCTGCACCGGTCACCCCCTCGGCATCTCGACGTGTCGCTGGTTTGTCTGCTGGCAATTTTGACGTAGCATCCTACAATTTAAACACAACACCGCCAAACGTCGCATACATCAACATGGATGTCCACCACAAAAAGTTTTAACAAATTTTCCTGGCTATCTATATATATACCGCTAGAATGTCGGCGAGTTTCGTCTTCTCCTCGTCCTTCGTAGCCCGAGCGTTGAGGGTTGCGGCCGACTGAGCTGCGGCCGCCACACCACCGGGTACAATGTTGGTTCGGCCAGTGGCTCTGACTTCGGCTGCTTGAATTGCAGCTGCATCACTCCACTCCACCGGTTTCTGTCCAGCTGTCATAGCAGTGGCTTCCAGGGCTTCACCAATGGTGATTTGACCACCAGCCCCACCAGCTTGAATGGTGTTAGGCGCTGCCAAAGGAGCTCTCTGGCTGTATTGCCCCACAGCCTACCCTTCACAAACAACAAACATAAACGTATATACATGTATTATATATTTATGTTTCCATGTGCAAGTTGCAACCAATGAAAAAACCAAAACATTCACCCCAACCAATTAATCAATGAAAGAAAAATAATAATAATAAAAGCAAGGAGTTAACAAATACTTTCTTTAGAATTTTATTATTTTGAGTTCAATATTCAAAGAAAATGATGCTTCCCGGTGTTTTGTTTAGTAGGTGCTTGCTTTCAATTTGTATAGATTAATATTACGCAGTAGTGGTTAATTGGTTTTGAGGTCAAACTTTATACCTCAACCAATTTATAGATTTTCCTTTGCTTTTCGTGATCTACATTCCTTGTATTTGAATCCGAACCC
Source organism: Prunus dulcis (assembly GCF_902201215.1). Classification (NCBI taxonomy): domain Eukaryota; kingdom Viridiplantae; phylum Streptophyta; class Magnoliopsida; order Rosales; family Rosaceae; genus Prunus; species Prunus dulcis. The sequence goes on along the minus strand of NC_047655.1, from coordinate 28,094,312 downwards.
TAAACCAATCAACAAGGAACCGAATAAAAGAAGAAACACTTGAAAACAAAACACAACTACTGTTAAAATTATGTGAGTACATATATATATACACACACACACACAAAGGAAAGGGATATATGGGACCTGTCCAGCGATTGATTCTGTTATTATACGGCGTCCCGGGAGATCAGCCTCCTTTACGCTAACGCCCTCGTCTCCTGTAACAATATTGGCATTCATGTCATCGGGACCCACCACCCCCGCCTTCTCGTTCTGCCTGGCTGCGGTCTGCAAGGTTGCGGCTGCACCGCCCTTGATGGTCTTCCCAAGCACCGCATTCTCAGCCGCCTGCATGATGGCGGCGTCCTTGGGCGCCACCAACTTGTCCGCCAGCTCCCCGCCCTGGACAACGGGAAACACGTCCCCATATGTCACGGCTTCCTTTTGATCCTCGGGCTTCCGCGGCTGTTCTTGGCTCATTTTGTAATTTGATCCAAATTCCTGGATTATTATTAGCAACAGCTTTGAGCGAAATTTGTCAAATCTTTGTAAAGAAAATCAAACGGGGATTGGGGAAGAGGGGGATTTTAATGTACGGTACGTGCATGGTGGCGTAGGGCGTTCAACGTTTGGACACGTGGGTGCTCTGAAGGTGACACGTGGAGAGTACTTGGCGAATTTTCAGCTGAACTGTTGGTTTCAAAAGAAAATCTTGACGTACATGGTCAAGGGCACGACACGTGGCGTAGACACAAAAGATAATGACTGGGTCCAAGTCGTAATAACTGAGCCGTGCTAGGGCCTAATTCGGTATTAAACTCTGGAAATAACCCAGTAGGAGTAGCCCAATAACCCACGCCCCAAAGTCCTATACTTCCAGGCCCAGATTTATCAGCCCACCCAAAGCGGACCCACTAAACTTTTCTTTCGTCTCTCTCCTACTTTTTTCTCAATCTTCTCTTCCTCCCATTAGAGCCAAGCCCCCCATTTCCTGTTTTCTGTGTGAAGTTAACTGAGGACGTGAGCTGCCAATTCTTCTTTAGTTAATGTTTCTCTTTACAATCTCTGTGTGTTGAAGTTAGGGTTGGTTGAATTATTGAACTGTGTATTTAATTGAATTAGTTTTTTGGTTTTTTAGAATCTCTGAGAGACAGAGAGAGGGTCTGAAATGGAAGCTGAGAGAAAGCTGTCGGTGGAGGCAGAGGCGATATTCAGAGAAGGCGTAGCATTGGTTCTGTCTCGGTGGTCGGCGCTCCAATTGGCCGTCGACAACGAGTGGGGCGGCCGTGACTCGCGCCGCAAATCGGAGCAACTCGCCGCCGACGTCTTCTCCTGGTTCGCTCAGTCTAAAGGTAATTTTCTCAACTCGCTCACCTCAACTCTCTCGTTCGTTCTGATTGCTGTGAAGAAAAAGAATGGTTTTTCTGATATAGCTAGCCTATATGTGTTAATTTTGCTCAGAGGTTCTTTACATAGATGACTTAGAAGATATTCTGAATGAAGCTATGCTTTCTCTTAATACCGTGACAGAGGATGGCAGCATTGAGGAGGTAAGCTTGCTTTCCCTACTCTGCCACCCTTCTTTGTATCATCAGAGAAACACCTTATATTGTATTTTGTATGGATGGTTTTGTTATATTGGAGAATATTTTATATGTTATGCTGCTTCTTGTATATTTCCGCGGATAGACAATTTGTGAGGAGGATCAATTTCATGTGAACTTCTTTACCATGTTTGTTATTGGTTTTCTATCTTGATGGTGTTTATGATCTCTCTATTTGGATCTTCTTAGGTAGCTGAAAAGTTAATGTTTATGAACGAAGAATGTTTGAATGGTGATTTCAAGTCTGTTGAAAGCCTAAGAGAAGCCAATAATCGAAGAGTTGCTCTTCCTCATGTTAAACAGGTGAGTTATATTCAACAACCTCAGCCTGAAAAGTTTTACTTCAATAAGACATATATCTTTTTTTGGTGGTTTTTTACTATTAATCTTATGACAAAATGTGAGTAGACATGGGAAAAGGGACTGCGTCATTTGATAACATAATGCACATATTATTACCAGTAATGTGCGTTAAGTAGTCACTTGTTCATGGTTCTATTTGAAGAAAATCTCAATTGTTGATAGATATGAATTGGTACACCACATAACTATTAACCTTTGAGGGTGATGGTGATGGTGGAGATTGCACTTGTAAATTGACAATCCTGGCAAGATATGAGAGGCTGGTGCTATGTTTAGGTTAGAGTTTGACTCTAGTCGGGGGGTATCAGCATGTAGGAAAGACAACAGCTACCTTACTGCCTACTAATGTCAAAGGTCTGCATTGGTATTTATTGTTATGTTGCAATTTATGCGATGAAGGTGGCATGCCCTTATGAAATGTCACCCCATATTAAACACACTTTGATGAATTGTTAAGTTGTCGACTGTACCTGTAAAGAAACAATCGATCTTACGACTGCTGATGATTGTTTTGTGAATGCATTTTCCTTGGATCTTAAATTTGTATCACTCTATTCCATGCTGTTGCCAACTTTTAGTCTAGTTTAGAGAACACCTTTTGGACACTGGGTTCATGGGAGGTCTTTTGACTGCAACCATTCATGCTGGATAACCTTGCTTGTTCATATGAGTTATGTTCTTTTGCTTTTGCTTCCTTACTCATTTAGGTGAATGACGATGACGATGACAATGACGACAATGAAAGAGATGGTACCCTCGAGAATGATGGTCCGTCAAACATGATGGTGGACACACCAGAGTCCCAGTCAAATTCAAATCCAGTAGACATGACAGACAATAAACCAACTCCCAAGCCGGCTAAAACAGAAGATGGATGGGAAGTAGTTGGACCAAGGCGTAGTAAGGGTAAAAGGAATTAGGTTGAACTCCTAATTATACTTCCCTAAAATTTTTTGCCATTTCTCTCTCTCTGTCAAGTAGAGTTTCTGTAGTAGTATATTGTTTGATCATGGTGATAATAGCTGGTTGGTTTGTTTTATTTTTGCCTATTTGCCCTGTATTATTTTGCCTTGGACCATAATGACAGAATTATATTTGAATCTCTTTGACAATGTTCATTAACATACAAGACAATTGAATTTGGGAGTTCTAGTAGCCTAACCAATTGGGCAATAATTGAAGTCGAACAAACAGAGACAGAGATACAGGCTACTTCTATTGCATCAGCTTCATACTTAGTCCAAAAAAACCCAAGTTAGCAAGTTAACTTTCCAATGACATTAGAAATGAAGTGTCCAACGACAAATCACTTAGAAATTAGTTGGTCTTCGTAATTATCAGATAATTAAATGCTTGATAAACTCATCATAAGCTCATATTATAATGTGTGCGACAGAAAATCAAATAGAAATAGTAGTCGAATACTTCTCTATTTGAGTGAAACAAGAGAATGAGCGCAATTTGAGCTTGAGAATTGGATGCCTAGTAAAATCATACTTCTTGAGCTTCACTGCAACTCTTCGAATGAACCCTTTTTAGCTGCAAACTTAACCGGCCCTCTCAAAGGTAACAATAACCCTCCGATTTCCTCTCTCAGATTACCCAAAATATTTTACAATATAAAAATAATCACCACATTTGCTTTTTTCCATCAACCTCATCACCATACCAACTCTACTTTCCCAAACCAGCGCCCCAAAAACTCCAACTCTTCCTATTTCTCCTACTACAATGAACATTGTCGTTTCCTTCCTAATTTTTACCTCACGCGTCATCTACATCCTTCCATTTATTTCATCTCAAGTAACACACCTGCCCTACTCCGGCAACCAAGGCCAATGGCACCTCCTACATTCATCCATAGGCATCTCCGCCATGCACATGCAACTCTTACGTACAAACATGGTCATCATGTTCGACCGGACCGACTACGGCCCCTCCAACATCTCCCTCCCCGGCCGTCAATGCCGGCATGACCCCAACGACACCTTGCTCAAAGTAGACTGCACGGCTCACTCCATCCTCTACGACATCGGCACCAACACACTCCGGCCCCTAAACGTACAAACCGACACGTGGTGCTCCTCCGGGGCCGTCTTCCCCGACGGAACCCTAGTCCAGACGGGCGGCTACAACGACGGCGACCACGTGGTCCGCACGTTCACTCCATGCACGGGCGACAATTGTGATTGGCTCGAATTCCCAAATTACTTGGTACGACGTAGATGGTACGCCAGCAACCAAATATTACCTGACGGTCGTATAATCATTGTCGGAGGCAGACGACAATTCAACTACGAATTCTACCCGCGCAATTTCCAAGATCCTCCTCGCACTTTCTGGCTCGATATTTTGAGACAAACAAGGGACCAAGACGAGAACAACTTGTACCCATTTCTCCACCTCTTACCAGATGGGAACTTGTTCATTTTCGCAAATACCAAATCAATACTCTTCAACTACAACCAAAACGTCGTCGTTAGAGAGTTTCCCGAAATACCCGGTGGCGAGCCTCGTAATTATCCAAGCACCGGCTCCTCGGTGCTGTTCCCGTTGGACGAAAACAAACCCCCCAATGTAAACATTGAAGCCGAGATAATGGTCTGCGGCGGCGCGCCGCGCAACTCGTTCGCGCTCGCTTCTAGTGGAGAGTTTATCGATGCACTCGGCACGTGCGGGCGGCTCAAGGTGAGTGGCCAAAACCCCTACTGGGTAATGGAGGAAATGCCGGTTCCCCGAGTCATGGCCGATATGCTTCTTTTACCAACCGGAGACGTCGTTATCATAAACGGCGCCGCACTAGGCACGGCCGGATGGGAATACGGGCATGACCCGGTAACCAAACCGGTCATATACCGGCAGTCGGAGAAACCGAACAGGCGCTTTTCCGTCATGGCCGGTTCGCAGAGACCGAGACTTTACCATTCCGCTGCTGTTTTGGTACCGGATGGTAGGGTCTTAGTCGGTGGAAGCAACCCGCATGTTTACTATAACTTTACCTGCGTCGAGTACCCGACGGATCTTAGCCTGGAGGCCTTTTCGCCTCCTTATATGTCGGTGGAATACGAACCGGTTCGGCCGAGAATCGTTTCGGTGAAAGAGGTTTTGGGATACCGGCAGTTCTTTTCGGTTGCGTTCGCCGTGCCAGAGTTGTTGTCTGTAAGTGTATTGTCGGTGAGGCTGGTTGCGCCGTCGTTTACGACGCACTCGTTCGCCATGAATCAGAGAATGATTGTGATGAAGCTGATCGGAGTGACGCGCGTGGCGCCGGAGACGTATGAGATTAGCTTGGTGGGGCCCTCGACGGGGGAGATTGCGCCGCCAGGTTATTATTTGCTGTTTGTGGTGCACGCTGACATCCCGAGTTCTGCTGCGTGGGTGAAGTTGGAGTGAAAGAAATGCCGACCAACACGTGAGGGACGTGCATGATATACTTCAATTTTAACGGTCAATAAAAGTTCTGAATAAAATGTACATAAAAATAAATAGTGAAACAGAATGTTCTTGGTGATAGTTTGGTCTTCTCTGGACTGGGCTTTTATATTTTCAGTCTCTTGCAGGCTGCAGCTGCTTCTTTTATGGCTCATAGATAGGCCCACAAGCAATTTCTTTTCAAAATCATTTTGACGTCCATTTTCAAAAGCGCGTAAAAACACCCTCGAAAAATCTGGGCACCTTCTATGACGTCGACGCCATTGCCACGTAGGTCGTAATCCTTTGACACAAATGCCACTGTCGTCACGGTGGCGTAATCGCAATGGAGCGTTTACTAATCCCGCTCTCAATCTCGCCCATGTCGTAATTTCAACAAAAACCACGCCCATTAAGTTACCGCCCAATATATTATAACCACTGCCTTTAGTTTTCCCTCCGAGAACGCCCTCCTCTGACCTCAAAGACCAAACCAACCAAACAGAAAAATTGAGAGAGAAAGTGAGGGAAAGTGAAAGAAAACAGAGAGAGAGAGAGAGAGCAAAAAATTAAAAAAACCTGATAACCTTACCGCTGCTGACTGACAAAGTAGAGAGAAGAGAGGCGGAGAGAGATGAAGCACATTTTTAAGAAGCTTCACATAGGAAGCAACCACGACCCCGGCCGATCGAACGAGCCCTCGACCTCCGTAGCGTCGCCATCATGCGCCGCGGATCACCGTACAGTTTCCGGTCAGACCTCTGGAAATGCTCCGGGGAGTCCTCCATCGTCTTCGCCGACGCCGGCGAGCACCGTACAAACTCCCGGAGCTGCCACTGTGGACTCGACGACGACTGTGAATCGGCCAGACTATATGATGTCTGAGGAGGATTTTCAGGTCCAGCTCGCCCTAGCGATCAGCGCCTCCAATTCGGACTTTCGCGATGATCCGGAGAAGGATCAGATCCGTGCGGCAACGCTGCTGAGCTTGGGCGGCCATCAGATCGATTCGTCGAGAGATAAGGTTGAGGCGGCAGCTGCCGAGACCTTGTCGAGGCACTATTGGGTGAGTTTGGTGAAATATTTTTTAGTTCTAATTCAGTAAGTTCTGGTCAATTATGTAGAATTTGCGTTTAATTTGGGATTAGTGACGATCAGGGCAAGCAAATTTTACTGTTAATTGAGTTTGACTATTGTCGTACGGTTGACTGTTTGGAATTTGCTCAATTCACTGTTATGTTAAGCAAGTATCTGGTTCATTGAAGTATAAGAATCCTGCTAGTAGCTCAGAAGTGAATTCGAGCATGTTCTGTAATTCCTGGGGTTTTAATAGACTGGATTTTCTTTTGATAAGTATTATTTTGGAATGATCAGCTTACTGCTGAAATCGGTGGAGCTCAGCTTTTTTTACTCTCGTCTTGAGTCTTGGATTAAAAATGAGCGAATTTTGTTTAGGAAAGAGTATTAATGAGAGCCTTCTGACAATGCCATGATATGTTAAGGTGCTCAACACTGAGGATTTCATCGACATTCTTAAAGTTTTATTCTGTAAAATAGGAAAATCTGCCATTAATTGATCGGGAGTAGATTTTGTCGATCAGGGAAAATTTTAGTAACATTTAACCATCTTTTTAGAACAGATACCGTACTTTATTTAATTTTTATGTTTTGCTTGTATGTGCTACTATCAAGAAACGTTTTATTTACTTCTTCATTTGTCTTGATTTGGATTGAATTCTCTTGTTCATCACCAGGAGTGTAATGTGCTGGACTATGAGGAGAAAGTGGTTGATGGATTTTATGATGTATATGGACTTTCCACAGATTCAGCAATTCAAGGAAAAATGCCTTCTCTTACAAATCTCGAAACAAATCTTGGGAGTTCTGGATTTGAAGTTTCATTAGTAAACCGAACTGTTGATCCTGCCTTGGAAGAGTTAGTGCAAATTGCACAGTGTATTGCATTAGACTGTCCTGTCACCAACGTTAGTGTTTTGGTACAGAGGCTTGCTGAACTCGTTAGTGGACATATGGGTGGGCCTGTAAAGGATGCTAATATCATGTTAGCGAGGTGGATGGAAAGAAGCAGAGAGTTGAGGACATCTCAGCAAACAAGTGTATTGCCTATTGGGTCCATAACCATTGGCCTCTCCCGACATCGTGCTTTGCTTTTCAAGGTTAGGTGTTGGATTATCATTTATTAATCTTCTTAGGCAATACTTTTTCGTCTTTCTTGGTTTCTTTTGGCTGTCCCTTATACTGAAAATTTAGGCCGTTTTGATATGTGCTATGCTACTGTATTGTCCAACCGTTTCATTTCTTTTTCTTGATAGAATTTAAACATATATGTCTCTGTGTGTGTGTGTGTGTGTGTGTGTGTGTGATTTGTTCATGTAGTCATTGTGTGTGTGATTTGTTCATGTAGTCATTCTCTACGCAGAGAGGTAGATTTAGAAAACAATGTTTTGTCAGATATCTAATAATTGGCAAATCAGTCAGTGAAGTCACAAACAGGAGAGAGGTAGATTTAGAGGTATGCATATGTTTGTTTGTTTGTCTGTGCTTACAGGAAATATGGAACTATAAATTGGTATAGTTCTTTGAATTCTGTAATTTGACTTGTCACTTGGGATGTATGTAACCAACTTCTCTCACATATCCCGCTGAGTAGTTATATTTGGTAGTTAAATGCAAGGAGGAACCTTTACAAAGTTCTAATAAATGAAGTTGGGGCTACGTAATCTTGTATATTTAATCTGTTTCTTCGGATGTAGGTATTAGCTGACAATATCAAGATGCCCTGCAGACTGCTTAAGGGTATTCATTACACTGGTGTTGAGGATGGTGCTGTTAATGTAATAAAGTTGGAGGATGACAGGTTGTGGTTTATGTTTTTTTTCTTCCAGGTTTTGTGATTAAATTGTTGATACATTTTTGTATGATGTGTTGTGTTTTCACTTTTATTATTTTGGCGTGTGCACATTTTTTTAGAGTCCACAAAGCTTTATGCCAAGGTTGCTCTAAAATTTGTACTGTGAATTCAATTTTATTCCAAAATTTCTACCAATCTCCAAAACTTTATCAGTTTTGACTGATTAAAGCTAACTTCAAGCCATCACAATAGCTTCATAATGTGCATTGACATAAGATATTGTGTCCTCTTGTTATTAATTTTGATTGTGTTTCTATAGCATTAGATTTCTTTTGTCCTTTAAGTTCAGCGGCAGTCTCCTTGAAATGTATGTATGCAGATGTAAAAATGCATGAAGTCTCCAACAGTTCCCAAATTGATCTGTTTACCCTTCTACATGGTTTTAATTTATAGTTTGTCTTCAGGGAGTTTCTGGTTGATCTCATGGCTGATCCTGGAACGCTCGTACCAACTGATATTCCAAGTGCAAAGGACACTGCCTTTCAGCCATACCATCCAAACTTAAGCAAAAATCCTACTGTCCATTCTTATATCGATACAGAAGTTGTGTACTCAGGACCAAAGCCATTGCATGGAGAGGGTAGCAGCCAAAACTCTGCAGCTGAAAGCAGTTTAGCGTTGGAGAGAAGACCAATTTCAGAGAATATAGAATCATTGCCTACATTCTCGGGTGCAAGTAGTGACACTGGAGTTGGTTCTTCTAGAATACCCAATAGAGCGACTCAATTAGATCATCTTCCCTCATCAGCCTTCGAAAATTACAGAGGGAGTCGTGGGGCGCATGCAGTTGAAGGTGTGACGAGGATGAATGTAAATGTAGTTCCATATACTCAAAACAGCTCGGAGGACTCAAAGAACCTTTTTGCCGATCTTAACCCATTCCAAATCAAAGGACCTGTGAAAGCTTCTATGTATAACAAACCTGTGGAGAACAAAGTTGAAGAGCTTCAGAGACAGAGAAATAATGTTGCCTCTGGTCGACCTCCTGCATCATTAATGTGGAAAAATAAATATGCTTTCAATGAAGTCCCTAAAAGAAAGGAGAATGATAATTATATGGATGGTATCTTCCCAAGAGTTAATCGTGAACCTAATGGGTATAATCCATCATCTGCAGCTTCCACCAGCTCTACTGTATCTGAACAGATCAATCCTGGTGGTTTCAAATCAACTGCTCATTCAAATATGTCAGATAGAGATGGCGATGCCAAAAATTATAGGGGGGAACAACCCAGGGCTAAAGGTTATTTACAGAATCGCACAATAGATGTTAATGAACATCACAACAATGAAATTGGCTTCCATGATCCTAGAAAGTTCACGCATGACAGATTTATGGAGACCAATTTGAAACTGAAGGATCCAGAAAGTTCTAGCTCATCTTTTGATTCCATTTCGAGCAGGGTTGATCAAGTATTTGATGATGTTGATGTAGGTGAAAGTGAAATTCCGTGGGAAGATCTGGTTATTGGAGAAAGGATTGGACTAGGTAATGTCCATACCTGGTCAAAGTTGCCTATATTGTCTGGAAAACTGCCAGTGTTCAATCCTCACACAGTATAAACTTATTTTTCCTGGGGAGCCGACTAATTTTTTTTTCTCGTTGTCTTGACTAGGTTCATATGGAGAGGTATACCATGCTGATTGGAATGGCACGGTGAGTTTTATATAAACGACTATGCTCTTTCTTATCTCATATGCGGCAAAAACTGTTATGTTTATTTGATCTTTTATTATTATTCTCCTTATGGATTTTGAATACCTAGTGCCCTCTCTTTTCAATTTTTTTCCGATCATCTTTATTGACTAGCACTGCTAAATTGTTTATAGCGATAGAACTTACTTATTAAATCAGTATATGTAATTCACAAGTAATTGATAAATGACATGCAAATTAGCACCATTAGGTGTATGGGGGATTTTAAAAGGGTTGCCTATCATTGTCAATGCACTGATGGCACTATAGAAGTTGCTTTTTTGTTTACTGCGAAGCAGGTTTATATTTATACAGTGTATGGTTAGGGATTTTAATCAAAGATTTCCTATATTCAAAACAATTTCAGTGTTCTTTAAAGTTAGCTAAGATTTGTAATTTATAATAACTGTTTCTCTACTGTCATTATTTCGTGGTGGATTCTGCTTTGTCACTACTGCCTGGAACTATGCATGTACTTAAGTCATTGCCAGAGGCTTGAAAGTGTTTTTAACTTCAATTTCATGGGAATTAAATTCAACTGGGGACTTTAATTTTGGCTGGTGAATTGTTGTTGAGTTACAGGAAGTTGCTGTGAAGAAGTTCCTAGACCAGGATTTCTCAGGTGCTGCTTTGGCCGAGTTCAAAAGAGAAGTAAATTTCTAGTCCCTTATGTGCATATGCTGCACTTTTTAGCTTCCAAGACTTCGAGGAAAAGGGGAAAAGGAAAATAAACTTACAACCTGATGATAATTATTGTGATCTTTGTTTTGCAATGTAAGGTGCGAATAATGCGTAAACTGCGTCATCCAAATGTTGTGCTTTTTATGGGTGCTGTTACACGTCCTCCTAACCTCTCTATCATTACAGAGTTCCTTCCAAGGTATAATTCTGCACATTGATCATGGTGAAAAGATTATATATTGACTGGAACATGTATACATATTCTATTTTTTCTCTTTCTGTTGTAACTGGTCCACTCATACTTTATTTCCCCAGGGGAAGCCTATATCGGATTATCCATCGTCCTCATTGCCAAATTGATGAGAAACGTAGAATAAAGATGGCTCTTGATGTGGTATGAGATGATCTTCCCTGTGTTCTCTGCAACCGGCATGATACATCAATATCCACTTTCAGCTCTCTTTTTATTTTGCAGGCAAGGGGTATGAATTGCTTGCATGCCAGCACACCCACAATTGTTCACCGGGATTTGAAATCTCCAAATCTGTTGGTTGATAAGAACTGGAATGTGAAGGTATCACATTCCTTTTTTTAGTGTTGTTTCTCTTCTCTCTTGTGGATAATGAGATGCCTTGGCCATCTAATTAGTAGTTCTTTGAGATACGTATTATTCTTTTTACAAAACTGGATCTCAATTATACAGGTCTGTGATTTTGGATTGTCACGCTTGAAACATAATACTTTCTTGTCATCCAAATCAACTGCTGGAACGGTGAGAATCTGGGATTATTATTTATTTATTTATATTTATTTAATAAATTGGTTTTCTGTTGGCAATGAGAAATATGACCACAATTCTTAATCTAACTCTCTCACCTTTTCTTCATTTGCCTGATTGTTTCCATCGATGAGCTAGCCTGAGTGGATGGCACCAGAAGTTCTCCGCAATGAAAACTCAAATGAAAAGTGAGTGGTAATTCTTGTTATTATATTTCTGTTTCTCTTCTTTCAGCTTTGATCGATGCCTTGTTCCAACTATATTAGTGTGGAGAAAATATACAGATTAAAGATTCTCTGAAATCTTGTGTTAAATATATAGGTGTGATGTATATAGCTTTGGAGTCATTTTGTGGGAGCTTGCTACTCTAAAATTGCCTTGGAGTGGGATGAACCCGATGCAAGTTGTAGGTGCAGTTGGTTTTCAGAATCGTCGCCTTGAGATACCTAAGGAACTGGATCCCCTTGTTGCAAGGATAATATTGGAATGTTGGCAGACGTAAGTTGCAGAAAGTTCAGAACGCTTGCATATTTTTTACTTGTTGAATCCAGTTTAATCGGTTGTTCTTTCTTTCCGGTTAGCGATCCAAACTTGCGTCCCTCGTTTTCAGAGCTCACGGTAGCTCTCAAGCCTTTGCAGCGGCTCGTCATTCCATCGAATCTTGACCACCCAAGCTCACATTTACGGCAAGAAATCTCAGTAAATTCTACACCTTGAAAAGCCTCTCTCCCAACTGTGAATAATAAGAAATTCCGGTTCTGTGCTTTTGGGTTAGGATAGGATAAAAAAACTCTCAAACGAAAAATCAGAAAGAGTGAGAATGGAGAGAGAAAAAAAGCATGTACCTCAATTGTATTATTTAATGCATGCCCAGCTACTGTTGCCCAAAGATTGCAGCAGGGTCCTTTTTGTACAGAATTCATAGCAAAGTTCTCAAAGAAAACTGGATTTGTAATTTATGTGTTAATAATACCTCCAGCCATCCAGATAAATTAATACAAAGCTTTGTGTTATTCTTATCTATTTTCTGGGTTACATAGAAATAATTTATTTAGAAACCCTCTTTAATAAGGGAGATTCACTATTATACTCAATATGGGGGTCCAAATTATAAAAATACCCTATATAAAATGGACTTTAGAAACACACCCAAAGTCCATTTACAATATAACAAAAAAGCTTTTAACTTCTTATAAATTACAAAACTGCCATCAATTTCTTAAAACAAGCCCAACCCCAAAATCTCATAAAAATACCAAAGCACTCAATAGGGCATCAAAGTAATTTAATAATCAATATTAAATTCAATAAGGCTAGCTATCATTTTTTGGATTTTTTTTGGGTTTGTTTATAGGAATTCAATTGTGTAAGGTTTATTTATAATATTAGTGCTAGAAATGGATATATCACTAAATATCTCCTTTAATAAATCTAGCCGTTTCTAATAACCTCTGAAGCTTTATTTTCTGCCAAGGCCGACCTTTCTTCCCTATCCAAACATTTCAGCTCCTTAAACACACATGACACGGCCAACTTCACAGCCCCTGTTACCGGCGCCAAGCATACTCAATTTCCTCCCCACCGCTGTTCATCTTTCCCAGTTCCAGGCATTGATCAGGCATTGATCCAATTCGACGTTCGTTAATGCGAATGGCTCTATACCAAGGGTCTTCGGAGATTTCGAAGGGCCGGAGACTGACCTGTAGTAGAGGCTTCAACTTGCTCTCCATCGCTCACATTGGAACGAATTTCAAAAGTTCTTAGAGACCACAATTTTGAATTATACTGGCTAGTTTCTTGGACTAGGTACAACCTTTTTTTTTTTTTTTTTCTCGCTTCAATTATCGATCCTCTTAGAAATAATATGGTATCTAGCATAAGAGGGTAAGTATCGCATATTGCTTGGGGCCGTGAGAAAATAAATTTTCACATGAAAACAATGCCACTCATGAGCTTACATTAAGGAGAAGAAAAAATATACATGCAAATTATTACACTGCAACTTCTGTTGATAGAAAACTATAAACAACCAAATCCTTAATATTTCCCTTAAGATATCCATATTTCCTCAACACACCCTCCCTTTGGAACCCAGATTTCTCTAAAACCCTCTGAGAGGCATAGTTCTCTACATCAGCAAAAGCCTGCAACCTCACCAAAATAGGGAAGTTATGGAAAACTTGAGACACCGCAATCTTAACTGCTTTGGTGGTAATCCCTTGCCCCCAGTACTTCGCAGCTATTACATGTCCCAAGTCTGCCTTGTACCTGTCATCACCTGATCCTGGAAAAATGGTTACAAACCCGATCGAACGGTCATCGATGCATATCGCCTGGCGCCAAGGGTGGGGGATACAAACATCCTTGATGAAAGTCAAAGCCTCATCTCTGGTTGTCAAAGTCTTCCATCGGAGGGACCGAGTCACTTGATCATCGCCTGCGTATGACATGAGATCATCAACGTCAGATAGCCTGAATGGACGGAGAGTGATCATTTTTGACAAATTGGTCTCCATGAAAAGTATGACTATGGCAAACACCAACTCTTACGAGTTATGAGCGCCTATAAATATATTTTATCTAAAATCCTGAAAGGCTTTGGAATATGAACGTATCTTCTTGTACTTTAGTTGCTGCAGACATGGCTTAGCCAAGTTAGCTAGAACGGATGCTCCCCAATATGCACCCAAGTTCGAATCTCCTTCCCCATAGTTTGAATTACTTTTAAATAAATTATCACTTGTACAATAAAAAAAAAGTTCTTTAGTTGTTACAAAGTCTTACCATCTTTAATAAATTAACTTATCAGCTTATCTTGTTTGAGGAAACCTACCGCTAGAGTCTACAGATACATTAAACAGCATTTTGAGGTGAGACGCAACTTATAAGGTTGGCTTTAGGGATAAACCAAAGTCGATTGGAGAAAAAAGGGCAAATCATAACAAACATATTTTTGAAAAGGACATTATTGTAAATGTAAAATGTAGAGGTATTTAGCATACAAGGCCAATTATTCCATTGCCTTGACTCTGGGATCATTAGGCTAATTAATCTAATCTGTTGAGAGAAAACTATAGACAACCATATCCTTAATACTTCCCTTAAAATAAAGATATTTCCTCAACACACCCTCCCTCTGAAACCCAGCTTTCTCTAAAACCCTCTGAGAGGCCTTATTGGATATGTATATACAACATTATTAATGATTAAAGACTTTGGAATTGAGTGTTTTAACATATGGTGGTCTTATTAAGGTTTTATTATTGTAATATATAAGGAAGGAGATTCGAATTTGAGCCGAGTTCAATATGGTGACCAACGGACTTAATCCGTGTCAATGTCATGTGTGTCCAGGTTTTTCTTTCTACAGAGCCTTCCTATCCTAATAAATTGACATGCCAATGGCAACTTGGGAGATAATTAACATAACTTTGAGGTGACATGCCACTTGTGAGGTCATCATTAGGGATAAATTAAAATTGATTGGAGACTAAGAAAATAAAATAAAAATGTCATATTTTGTGAGACATTGACATTGGAAATATTCATCAATTAATTATTTTAACCAGATGGACTAACTATTAAACTAAAACTAAAACTTGAGACTGGAATTGATAAGGGCTGCTGAGGGAGCATGAAAAGGGAATATCTCTCTTTTTAATCACAAAACGCAGACAGTACAAAGCAAAACGCTTTCAATTTAATAAAATAACAAAATTGTTGACTTGAAACTGAAGGGCGATTTGGACTGTCCACACTTTGTTTTTGGCTTTTAGTTTTAATTGAAAAATGTGAAAGAGTAACACATCCCGACCTTAGCTCAGTTGGTAGAGCGGAGGACTGTAGTTGGTATAACCACCAGATATCCTTAGGTCGCTGGTTCGAATCCGGCAGGTCGGATTTCTTTTTAATTTAATTTATTTTTTTGATGTAAAAGAATCGAATTTGTCATTTCCAAATCTACAGAGCCTTAGGAATTAACAAAAGTACGGATTGATTTTATGAAATTGAAAACTTTTGAGCTGCAAGTTTATATGTGAGAGCAAGACTGAAACCTATCTTTCTATGGCTTTGCAGAGATATCAAGCGAAGAAGCTATAGAATAGAAACTGCTAAACGTCTTGCATAGAAACGAGGTTTTCTAAGGGAAGAAGCGGTAGGCCTTTTTTGAATGCTGAACTATCAAGATGTTTCAATTTAACACAACAATTGTATTTTCAACCAAAGTGATGGAAAACCAAAGATTCAATTTAAGAACCAAGAGCATAGCATTTCCAAGATAATGACTAGTGTACTGAAAAGTCTTAAATAATAACATGAAAAGTCTTAAATAATAACATAAAAAGCCGACCTACTGTCATGGCAATGAAACAGAGTTCAATTGCCCCCCTGAATACGGAACAGATTGGAAAATCGCATCAAAGTTGTAAAATTGTACTTTCATGCATTCTCTAATCAAATTTCTTCAACCTCAGTTTCATTCCAATTTATTGTCTAAACAAAATGTTAAGCCAATCTGGTCCAAGCAAGCAGAATAGGATCATCAAGAGGCCAGCCAACTTGCTAAGCAAACCAAAATAAATCAAAGGCTCCAAAAACTGCAAATTGATTCTTCGAGCTCTGGGCATCTCTCCATGTACTGGACTGAAGTGAAGGTTTTTCTTCTTATTTTATTCTTGGATCGCTTCAATCCTTTCCACAGCACCTTCATAACAAATAATACATAGACCAATAAGCTTATCAATCTGAAAACTCATGCATATTAATCAAATATGAAGGATTATTAAGCTAAGTTCTGCCGAGTCTTGGTAAAAGCATGTAAGGCCAAAGTACCGTTTGTATCTCTTCTTGGAACCACATGGACAGAGTGCATTCCTACTTATTTGCCCACTCTTAGCCAAATTAGACTTGGCAAGGTCAAATGGCGTT
Organism: Prunus dulcis; assembly: GCF_902201215.1. Classification (NCBI taxonomy): domain Eukaryota; kingdom Viridiplantae; phylum Streptophyta; class Magnoliopsida; order Rosales; family Rosaceae; genus Prunus; species Prunus dulcis. The sequence goes on along the minus strand of NC_047655.1, from coordinate 28,077,936 downwards.
GAACCCATCAATTTTTGCACCTGCGGAACAGAAATTATCAGTTAATAATGAGTTTTCCATGTTTCAATTTCATGGAAATATCCAGGAAATCAAATTTGCATTTTTTAATCGTAACTAATGGGCATACCACTGGCTCTATCCACTACTCATAGGGAGACTGTGATACAGTTCCTTTTTGATAAGTTGCAAAAGCAAGGTTTCCTACAATCCTAAACTGTAATCAGAATTTTGTTTTCCATGGATGTTAATGGAAAAAAGTGTATCCAAACAAACCAAGGTTCTTCATAAGCAATATGCCACAAATTGCCCCTATTATCACCAAACCCCCTCATTTTCCTCATCAGTGCCTACAACACTTACAGCCAACAGACATAACACGAATTTAGTTCATGTAATGAAAGTAACTCACATGCTTCCACTAAGTTATTAGTTCACCTTAAAGGAAGCAATCACACACACAATTAAACTCCGGCTTTGAAACTTTCCAATAAGTAGGCATCTGCAAAGAGAGATGCATCTGACCTCAACAAGAAATTCAGGCACTTAGCCAACCAAACGGATGCCACTGTACTATAAAAGTCTCCCCAAAGACAACAAAACAAGCAAAAACAGTGATTTCAGAAGCTATAAGACATTCTACAGTGGACATCCAATTTCTGCATGTGGTATACGGTCACTAAGGTTTATGCATATGCAGTGAATTTTCACTAACCAGAAAAGCGTAAAGAAAGTGAAATTTGAGAAATAATACCTCATTAATGTTCTTTGGCATTGGTTTCCCTTCTTTCTGTAAGTTTTCCATCTTCTTTTGTGCTTCTCTAGCCCATGTGAACTTTGCAAGTGCATTCTCAACATCAGCAATAGTGCAATTACAATGCTTTGCTGCTTCTTGTTTTTGAGTGACATTGAGATTCTACAAATCAAAAGACCTAAAACCATAATCAAGAGACTTAACCAGACACAACTGAAAAGCATACACCAAGTATAGATGTTTTTAAATTCCAAATCACAAATACTTTGGACTGCATCCATTGGACTATGAAGTTTCCTTCAGCTTCATAGCTCAATTTTCTGTAGGGCCAGTATTGGCAGTTTGGAGGACAAATCCTCAGGTTTGAAAAATTGGCCAAGAGTATGGAAAAGGAAAGCAGAATTATAAAGATAAGATTAAATCCTCCAAGATATCGGATTAGGGCTTCCTTTTTTTAAATTAAAAAGGGAAAACCAACCTCTCCGGTGGAATCAAATCCTCCAAGATATCGGATTATGGCTTCCTGTTTCTCGAATGCATCGGCAAAAGTAGCTTCACTGCTTCTCCCCACAATATATTGCTTGAATGCCCCTATTCTTCTAGCATTCTTCATCTCATCCGCAAATCCTAGAATCAATCCAACAAATAAATAGTGTCGTTACTAGAACCCATGAACTCCCAACCAATTTCTTAAATTTATATAAAAGTTAATTACATAAAAAAGAAAGTTAAATCAAATGCTGGAACTAAAAGGAAATTAAAATGAGCAAAACCCGAAAGGGAAAAAAAGTCCAAAACAGATGTTCTGCTTAGGAATGAAATGGGTTTGATCGATAGTCTAAAAAGGTTAAGCAGATCAATAGCCAATCATCAAGAACACCTAAGGTTATAGGAAAAACATGCAAAATCTGAATGAGATAACGGCCAAACTTCATATTCTTCTTTAAAATATCAATTGGGTTTTACCAAGAGCTTGAAAGTTTCGAGCACATAAACAGCTAATCGATAACAAAATTTAAATTAAAAAAATTAAAAAATCGAAGTTTAGGAGCTAAAGTGGCATACGAAGCAGGGTAAATGATTCAGGGCTAGAGCCGGGATTGGTTTCATCTGAAGAGGTCTTATTTCCGGTGAAGGCCCCTTTGATCTTGTTCACCCATGAGTTATCTAGGTGCGTCGTGGAGAAGATCGAGCGGCAAAATAATGGAGCAAGATGACAGTCATTGTAAGAATAGCCAGTGAAAGATAACAGCAAGTTTGAGTTTTTCTTGCACAATGTGTTGCTTAGGATTCGTGAAGAATGATGCATTCTGGAAATTTTTCCCCTTTTTGGTCTCTGTTTCTCCTTTCTTAGGATTTAGGGTTTTAGTAGATACGGGGTTTTGGGAACAGAGACGAGTAGAGTGTAAAATCCTCCTAACGTCGTCGTTTGACCAGGACCGGGCCAATTAAAAGATCATACCAGTGTATTATCAGGTTGTTAATGCTTGCTGCTTGATAATTGCTATTGTATGGTTTTAACTTTTACTTCTTGAAGTGTAATTCAAACTCCAAAAAAATTATCTTGCAAAAATGTCATCTTCACGTAGTGATCTAGAAAATAAATTGTGAGACAAAATTGAACCTCTGTGTAGGAATCTTGTAACCTATTTAGCAAGTAATGGAAAAGAATAAATCGCTTATATAAATTCATTCATTGCAAGTGTTATCAGAATCTTACAAGTTACCCTTTTATCTATTCAAGAATACAAAGCAAGCCTCAGCCTCCTGCACAAACTGATGATCCATAAGTAAACCCCGATCTACCACTCTTAGAAATACAATCATCAATAGGTCAATGGCTTGACATACAAAGAAACGGTGGCCGAGTTATCAAACTAATACAACAAGAGCACTGCAGCCAACCACTGCTTCACATCCTGCATCTAAATTAGGACGAAAGACAGTAAAAAATGAATAAATTCTGCCACTCTAAGCCTTGGACCGCCTAAACTCAAACCAGATTTCATAGTGATTAAAAAGCAAGCTATCATGTGTATGCTTTCCAATGTACTCCAGGCCCAAACTCTTAAGCCGCTTTGTACATTCGTCTCCTCCCAATCGCGAACAGAACTTAATATTATGGGACACGAAGATTCGCCCATCAAAAGGTTTCAATTTATTTGTCAATCTCTCTAATCCAACCCAGACAAGCTTATCAGGCATATGAAGAAACACTGCACTAGCATAGATCATATCATAGACAACTTCTGAACCAAATCTGCTGAAGTCCATGTTGTCGCCTTTCACAATCAAAGGGCGCTTGTGCAGAAGACCTTGGGAAGGAAGCTCATATCTAAAGGCAGCCATTAGTGATAGCTCATCTCTTTCAAGACAGTGGAAGTGTCCAGCATTAAGATAGCGAATGAAATGCAAACCGACTCGGAGGGTACCACAGCCAATCTCAAGGACATGTGACTCAGGCTTCAGATGGGTGGACTGAGCGAGGAACTCAAAAACATCTCGCCCACCTGCCCAAGGCTCACCATAGTTACTGTGGTGCTCTTCGGTAAGGAGCTCACCAGGGCACGGGAGGGCGGTGTGGTTTTCCGACTCAGGTCCTTCATAGTGAGATATACCCTTGAATCTAAAAATCAGAAAATTTTGGTCAAATTTTTGCAGGAAATCATCCATAAATTCACAGAACATGAAATGCACAACTTTCCGGTGAATCACTTAACAACAAACATGTGAACATGTGAAAATGCTGCACAGAAAAGCACGAGGAGAAAAAGGTTCCCAACTAAGAGAATACTCCAGTTAAAGAAATCACCAAATAACAAACATAACACATAGAAACACTTATCGAAACAAAAGAAATAGACAAAATCACTTCAAAGACCTTACATGTTCTATAAACCTAGAAAATGATCAAAAACTTCATATTTTCCTTGTTCTCCCACCTAACCCTGTGGTTCACATAAACCAAACAGAGCACTATGGTACTTGCCAAACTCAAAAACTAAAAGAAATAGTGTAAAGAAAATACAGAAATTTAACCAACAATTTTGAATTAACCTTCAGAGAACTAAACACAAATCAAACTTTACTGAGGTAATCCCATGTAAATAGAAGTTGACTGATCTAATCTCATATCTCTCACATACTCCCTTTGACACAAATGCACATAAAGCATACGAACTGGTACTTAAAACTTAAAGTTGACAACTTTGAACCCAAGATTAGAGAGTTGATCCAAGTAAACTTAGAACCCAAGTTCATGTATTTTCTTGTATATATTCACCCCCCCCTCCTCTTTCACATTCAAGACAATATTAACCCTTTTCTAAACTCTTTTGAGGCAGAATTGTAGACCAAATCCCAATACCATCACAAAAACCAATTGAAGTCCCAAATCCCAAGCCCATTGCACGCATCCAAATCCCCATTTCCAATTACACAAACAAATACAAATATAATAGAGAAAGAGAGAGAGTACGTACTGTAAGAGATCTTGGAGCTGCTCAGCTCTGGTACGAGGGTTAATGCCTTTACGCAACACGTTATCCTGCATATGCAACCCATTCACTCGGATCTGATCCTTCACCCACTCCACATCCTCTTTCGACGACCATATTGACTCTCCTCCGCCCTCTGACACGCTGACATGTATACCACCACCATCGCCGGCACGTGTTACACTAACATCGCCGCCGGTAGCACTAGCAGGAGCACCGCCGGCGTCGTGGCCACTACAAGAGCACGACGACGACAAAGAGGACAAGAGGAAGAAGAAGAAGATTGCGGCCACTGAGGCCGCCAGAACCAGCGCTGGCACTGTTATCACTATCCCCTTTGGTGACGATGTTGATGATGACGACGACCACAGAGCCATGTGATATGTATGTATGTCGTCAATTTACGCCAAGTCTTCAAGACTCTGATTTTTAGGTCTGCAGAAAACACTGGAAATTTTGGGACATTGATTTGGGGCCGACACTTACGATGTCGTTTCACGGGGCACGAAGAGTTTTTTATTTAACTTTTGGATTCAACCTTTCATGTGATTGGTGGTGGGGAGACTTGTGTCGTCTCTTCTCGGATGTTGTTTTGAGTAACATGCGTGCTACGGTGTCGCATGGAATATGTTTAAAAAGTATAGCCGCTAAGCTGCGCATCAATCCGCCCGAATCGATTAAATTCGCCGATTTAGTTCGTAATTATTAGTTTGATTTGATTTTTATAAAATAAATAAATAAAGGTTAAAACGGAAAATTGAACCAAATTGTATATTATTTAGTTTAGTTTAATTTTGAACTTTTATAAACTGATATAAACCAAACTGAACCATCTATCTGCATATTTATTTATTTATATTTAATTTTACACTTGTAGTCCTTTAATTATAAAATAACTAGATATGAATGTTGAATTGTAGTTATATTAGTTATTTATTGAAATTTGAAGTTTTATTGTAAATTGAGTTTTAAGATGGTTTGATACCCTAGAAAATGGAAAAAGTATGTAGCAAGTTGTGAATTTATTGATTACAATTGGGCTAACAATGTTGAAAAACTACAAAAGGAAAGAGATATGGACTTAGGCCCAAATTGCCTGAACTAAACCGTTTTATATTAGTTTGGTTTGGTTCGGTTTTCTTTGTAATTTTTGTCAAAATCAAACTATTATAATGTAAATGGTTCGGCCGTGATTTTGAGGTGAAATTGATCCAATCCAGATCGTGCTCACCTCAATAACCGTGCAGCTATACTTTAAGTATTCGAACATTATTTTTATTTTATTTTAAAAAAATATTTAAACAATAATAGTCATAGGGCTGTATTATTTAAAAGGATTTTTTGCATTTTTTATGTGACAATTTTGTCATATAAAATACCACTTTAGCCCAATGTTATTTCTTCAATTATTTTATTTGTACAAACGACATTAGGATACGAGTATTTAAATTCTTTCTAATATCTCCCATTCTAATGAGGTGGTTTTTCTCAGTGCTAACTAATGAATCACAAATGACAATGTGTTTAGACAAGACTCAGCTCATCAGTAGTATTAGTAGCTTTTGTGCATTCCTTATAATCTTGGGCTGCAAGCTTCTCGTGAGCAGTCGGAGGACTAGAAAATAAATTGGACCAACCTCGTGGCCTTGATCCAAAAGCTCAATTACTGTTGACATGCCTGCAAGCCCAGCTCCAATTATAGCCACTTTGCTCGGGAGCTCGGTAGTGTCCAGGTGGAAACAACCCTTTTGGAGCTAGCAGAATAAACATTCATCTCATAATACTAAATTAATAGTGCTTCCAGCAGCAGTTTCCCCAAATTCATTACAGTTCACCAAAAGAATACCCAGCAATAAAAAGAGACTGAAATAGTAATAAAAACAGAGATAATTGTCAAATTGAAGCTAAAATAGATGGGAACTTTACCATTTACACTCATGTCAGAAACATTAGTGTCCAGAGAAGACCGAACGCAGATGGAGGAGGACCTCTCAGTTCTCACAGTAGCCACTAGACAGCGACCGGTTACTGAAGCTACGGGTAAAAGAACCCAAGAAGCCATAGATTGAAGCTTCTAAGAATCAACAACTTAAATTGAGCTCTCTCTCTCTCTCTCCCTCTCTCTCTCTCTCAGAGCAGTAGTGTCCGTATAAAAAAAGATGGTGAAATAATCGTATATATTTAACGAGTATAGCCGCTCGGCTATACTATTAAAATATTCGAACATATTTAGAGAGTTTAACCGCGGTGGCTATACTATTAAAATATCTGTGCATCTTTAAACCGTATAGCCGCACGGCTATACTTATAAATATCCGAATATTTATATTTTAACAGTATAGCCGAGCGGCTGTATTATTTAAAATTCAAAAGTGTATTATTTTTAGGAGTTTTTGCGTTGTGCTTTAAATTTTTCACGTGACAATTTTGTCATATTTTTTTAGGGTTTACGACTAAAATACCATTTTAGCCCAATGTTATTTATTCAATTATTTTATCTACACAAGCGACATTAGGGAATGATAATTTAAATTCTTATTGATACCTCCCATTCTAATAAGGTGGTTTTTCTCAGTGCTAACTAATGAGTCACGAATGACAATGTATTAGACAAGACTCGGCTCATCAGTAGTATTATCAGCTTTTGTGTTTTCGCCATAATCTTAGGCTAGAGTTATTTCTTCAATTATTTTATTTATACCAGCGATATTAGGAAATGAGATATTAAATTCTTTCTGATACCTCCCATTCTAATAATTTTCTTTAATTTAACATGTTATATTATCATATACATCGAACCGGCTACTTAGGTGGAATCATTTTAAAACAGTTGATAGAAATGAGATCAAGATTATTAGAATAGAATCAATGACCCAAAAATGATGAAATGAGTCGAAAAGTTACAAAATTCTGTTAACAATTAATTGAACATAAATCAGCAAGCCTGGCCAAAATCAGTGTATAAGGGATCGTGTAAACAAATAATTAACAGACCCCAGTTGAAGCAACCCTAGTAGTAACATACATAATCACACAACACTCGTCTTGTAAGACAAAACTCTAAACTATGAAGTATAAACCCAAAAACACGCGCACACATTTTATTCTTACCATACCACATCTTATTCTTCCTCACAACTCAGACAGTTAGATTAGATCAGACATCCATCTTCTATGACGACCAAGTGTAACTCTCAAGTTTGGATCAGATGAGGTGACCAACTTGCTTCGCGTCTTGGATGATTCCGAGACATTGCATTTCGGGCTCTCTGCAGGGAGAGTATCTGCTGCTTCCGGGGCGTATCGCGATTTTCTGTTTGAGTTTTGTAAGATTGCTTTGATTTGAGGATCTGAGTAACTCATTGATTGTGAGGCTGTGAATTGGATTGAACTTCTGGTCACAGACCTCAAACTTCTTGCTTTACCAACAACTTCTCTTTCTGCAGCACTTCGCCTTTGTCGACTAGCTGCAGTGGAAGTCATGAACCGAGGCAATGAATTTGAAACATTGCCTTTACTTGTTTTCTCCGGCTTTCGTGGCATTTCTACAGCTTCCTTCAGATATTCTTCGGGACTAATGGGGGCCTTCTCATCTTCTAAAGGTCCATAAGTGGTTGAGAAGAGCTTTCTGTTTTCGCATAACAGCAAATCGACCTTTTGTATCTGGTTTTTAAGTTTATGGCATTCTTCTTCAGCTTCTCTCATGTCTTCTTCAAGTTCCTTGACCCTTTTCTCCCTGTGACTCTTCAAGTCCTAAAACAATGCAAACGGTTACGAAGATTCACAGCTAAGGGAACCAAACAATTACCAAGAAACTACAGACAAGTACCTCTGATAATTCCCTATTACACTCTGCAGCTCTAGCTCTCTTAGCGAAGCTCAAAGAACATATCGTCTCCCCAACATCTTCTTCACAAGGGCTGACATGCACAAGCATCAAAACCTTCGAACCAGCACCTAAAGCATTTGGATTACCAAATAAATATTAAGCACTGTCAAGTCCAAATGGTGAAAAGGGTGTGAAAATCATGCGAATATGAGATCATTCTGCCCTGCTCACAATAGCAATTGAAGGCACAAACTTAATGATTTGTGGTGGGGTCATTACCGTATATTACATATGTAGTATAAGCTCATTTATACAGATTTTAAAATTAAATTCTATGTTAATCAAATTAAATAACTCTGAATTGTCTGTATGTGTAAAGAAACTCAGTTCCATAACAAAATTCAAAGAATGTGGTAATCTACCTAGGGAATCTTTCAGGATTTGCGTAAGCTTGCTGTTCCTGCAACCAAAATTTTAAAGTCCATCAGATTCTAGCTGAATCAGCAAGCAAAGAGAAAAACCTCAAAAGGCCTGTCTTTGAGGAGGTTATAACCAACAGCAGAGATCCACTCACCAAGGGAAAAAATAAAAAGGCAAAGGGAAGAAGGCAACTAAAGCTGACAACCAACTAACTTACCTGTAAGGCACATGGCCTCGCTTCCGCCTTAGAGCAGCAATGACATCACCCAAAGCTGAAAGAGAAAGATTTATGGCCCTTCCCTCATCAAGTGTTAGTCCAGTTGCTCCTGTTTTAAGCAACCGTTCACTTCCTCCAAGATCAACCATCCACAGTTTACCCACTTCCCTTTTAGCTTCCGAAGCATCCCCGTGCCGGAACATGGTTATCCTCGTTAAGCTAGATATATGAAGCTAAAAAGATAACGTAATTATCGACCAAAATTAATCCAATGGAAAATTGTGAAAAATCTAACTAGACCTGGAACCCACCAGTGAGACCGGCTAGATGCCTCATTTACATTAGTCCAAGAAGTAGATCTAACTCTCCTCCCCCTATTATACCACCATCTAGCTTTAGCAAAATCAACGATTTGCACTTCCGTAAGACCCTCGATTTCCACTAATCCCTTTGGATCTGTTTGAATGTTGAGATTGCTGTAGTAAAGTTAGCCAAACCAAAGTAAGCAGTCTAATAAATGGCCTGCAATTGTCGCCTCCTCTAATGAATTACTCAGGGTACTAAAATGAAAGTTTATTACCATCTTGTTACAGCTTCATGTGGCCTACAAGCTGGTTTTGGGGACAGTAGATCTCTGAGACTGCCCATGTAAACTTCTAACATGCTCATTGAAAATGTGATATAAGATGAGCTATCCAAAGAGGCTTGACAGAAAAGCTCTTTGAGAGCTCGAGGAATTATTCCTGGCTGCTCACTTGTGCCATCCTGCAGATGCATTCAAATCCATCCTTCACACATATTTGAAAAACAAATATACATCAACCAGATAACTGCAACAACCGCTGAATTTTAAGTTTCTATCACTAACCATGGTAAATGTCTTGCCAGTGCCAGTTTGACCATGAGCAAAAATACATACATTGTGCCCATCAAGTGCAGATCTGAGAATTGGTTTCACCTCAGCAAATACATCTTCTACAGAATTTGGAAACATGATAGAGTCTCTCTTACTACAACTGAAACAATTAATTAACAAATAATCAAACTTGTAAAACACGCATATATCTTTTTTTTAACACTAACCTTGGCTGGTTTCTTGAGGAAAAACCTTATCAAAGTCAAATCCTTTTCTTGTTCCAGCTGACTTAACCACAATCTTCTCCGATCCAGCTGAAATGGGTTCTCTGATTCTTCTCTTGTCCATCAGTAGAAATGGTCGGACCCGACAAAACACTCGAATGCTGCCTGAACATTCACATCACTTAATACAATAAAACATAAAAGCGTTACAGGTAAAATTATGATTAACCACACAACCTTTGATGTCTATAATCTTATTCAAAGCTTCTCTCCGTTTCTCATCCCACAACCTCTGCCTCAGCTTCAACTGTGAGATTTCACCTACAAACCCAATTGGCCCCAAGATCATATCAACTGATTGGACTAAGACAGTGGCCTGATCACGAACTTGAAACTGAAACTCAAAAACTTTACCTTCAAGATTTGATATGGACTGCTGAAGCTCATTCTTTTCGTGCTCGGGGATGACATTGACATCAGTACAGATGATGGGAAGAGGAGGTGAATCAGAAAAATAAGAAACCGGGGGAAGCCCATCAATGGAATCTGGGTTTGATTCCATGTGAGATGTTTGAAAGGACTCTTTTGCACTAACTGAAACCAGTGAGATCTGTTCATTTTCAGTTGAAATGAGCATTTCTCTCACAGAATATAACTGGCCCTTTGAAGAAAGATGAACTATTGAGGCAGAGGAAGAAATAGATTTAACTATTCAACAGAGATAAAAAGAAAAAGTCACAAAACCAAGATATTTATATGTAATATACAAAAAGACCCAGTAATTTTAGATTACTCTAAACCAAAGCAGTTCCTTCAATCAAGCACAACAAGAATTGTTTATGTCTGTAGAAAAGTTACAGTTTGGTACTAGAAGTAGACCAGTCCATGTTAATAAATGACCCAATGATGAAGAAACTGAAAGTTTATATAAATAAAGCACTTCCAACTTCCAAGTACAAGAAAAAGTTATACAGACAAAGTAAATGAGGCTCATAAATCTCTCATATTTAAAAGCAGCCAAACAGAAAACCTCAGATCATATTTGAAGTAGAAAATACTAAATTTTGCTCTGTTTAAAAAAACAGAGTTAAATAGAAATGGCAGAATTCAGCTGGAGAAGAACGAAAAGTCAAAAACTGAGCACAGATTTCGAAGAACCCAGAGGAAAAATGGAAACCCAGTTGGTGCAATTTACTTTCAATGATTGAATACTCTATAGGACCATGATTAGCAACAAGCAAGCAGGTGAGAGTTCTTGTTGCAGTTTTGAGGGTTACTAAGGTAAATTACACCCCAAAAGAAAGAGAGAGAGAAAAAACAAAACATGTTTGAAACTTGTTTTGGGTGGTCAAGATCTAAAACTGAACTGTTTAAAGTAGTTCTTTTCCAGACAGGGTACAGGACAGAGGAGCGTGTGGTGCGGAGGGGCAAAAGTGAAATAAGGAGGGAAAACTTGCAGTGCTTCTACTATTTACACCCATTACATTTAACATTACACCCCACCAAACTCTTTTTCTTTTTTTCTTTTTTCGTAAATCACCACGCACGCACCCCCCACCAAACTTAACCACTCCACTAGCGCTTATCCTCATTTATTTCTATTTTCAAAATTAATTTTTTTATTAATAAATAATTACAATTCAGCCCACATTTTTTCGGCCCACAAGTAAACCAGAATTTGGGCCTTGGGCTAATATAATGTGTAGTTGGATTGGGGCTTTGGGTCTGAACTAGAACCTCATCAGCTATTGGTTACTGACTGAGGAAGGCCCATTGATAGAGAATAGAATCAGAATTTGGTTTGTTAATCCAGCGTGTATTTATTTAGGGTGATTAGTTAAGAGTAATGCTACTTTTACTATATTTGTATACCACATTATTTAAAAAGTGTAAGTAAAATGTTAAATTATTGATGTGTTGTCCGTCTTATCTGTCATAAAAGATAGTATGAGAATGTGGTAAAAGTAGCATTATTCATTAGTTAATCAATTTCTTGAATATAATTTTTGTTATTTGTATGAGATGAAAAGATATAATTTATTTAAAAAAACTGAACTATTTTTCACATGATTTAGTGTATTTTTGTATTGTATTTCTTACTCTAGCTAGTCATTTCAAACTCAAAATATTATATGATACAAAAAGTTCAATATATTTAGGCATTTTTAAATACATTTTATCTAGTATTTTGAAGGTTTTTTTTTAATTACCAACGTAATTTTATTATCCAAATTCAAATATACTTATAAGATGATCAAAGTTCAAATTTATTTTTCATAAATTCTTTTATCCACATGCAACTTAGAGTAGGAAGAGTTAGAGGATAAGCCTTCATTCATAGTCTAATTTAACTTTACAAGGCTATTAAAGTATTTATTATGGTCTTAGTAAAAAAATAAATATAATATATAAATGATTTATGTAAGGGAGTTAGCTTCTATTTAACATTTCCAATAAATGAATTTTCTATTAATAAGAACAAATCATTTATTCGAAATTTGAATAATTAATAGTTGCCATCTCCGTTAGGTATTCGCTTTCACTGAGTTGACATTTGGCGGGGGGCAACGGAATAAAAAACTGCAAAGTGGTCCAAGTCATGTGGCACGTTGGATGACTCATCGGAATTTCCAGTTTGACCACGATGTATCGATGCCTACCACGGTACCACCCATAAAACCTATTTTGAATATGCACACTATCCCTACTCTTAACGGGTCAGGAGGAGAGGAGAAAAAAAGAAAAGAAAAGGAAGACATATAAAATTACAAAACTATGCCTATTTTTAATGGGTGATAATGGGTATTCGCGAATTCACATGATACGACCGTTAGCTTAACGGGTGGCTAATATGTCCACGAGTGGCGGAGTCAAAATAAATTTATAGATGGGACACCTCATATATTGAAATTTATTTTTCTTTACGGTGACATTTTAATTAATTTTTTGCTTGATACAAATTCATAAATTTAATTACTATACTCTATTATTTTACATATCACATATCACATATCACATTAACTATCTACTCATCATTGATTCTAGCAAAAGATATTCATGTACTTTGACATTGCTTATTTGGGTGATAAGTGATTTTTAAACAAATTTGGGAAGCCCAGCCTATTTGGTAAACTATGAGAAAATCATTTATTGTTGAAAATTGTTGCGAAAAAAAAGCTATAAGGAAGCATCTAATGAGGTGCTTTCATTTTCTAATTATGCAGGAATCTTTTTTGAAGAGGTATTAGGTTTAATGATTATGTGGGAATCATTTTTTGATTATGCGGGAATTAGTACAAACAACACTTTTAACAAAAAGTTTACCAAACGCCAAATTGTTTTCTCTCACGGCAAATCTGACAGCGATTATTTTCACAGCACAGCAATACCAAACTGGCCCTTAGTTAAATATACACACAAATAAAATTCAAATGGTAGTTTATTACTACAATTAAAGTCAAAATAAGACAAAAAGAGAGTATGGGTAGTGATAATAGTGAAAAAGGGAAAGAAGAAAAACAGAAAGGCACTTTCAAGTTTGATTAAAAAAAAAAGTAATTGTGTTAAGAAACCCAAGGTCTTAAGAACATTGAGAGGGGGGCATAGGACCCCCCATGGGCCTTAGCTCCCTCCGCCCCTGATGTCCACCTATTTTCAATACGACTTGTTTCCGACTTGAATAATGATTTTTTCATACAACTTTCTTTTGTGTTAACAGGTCGTATATAATATTGTCATGTATACATTAAACCAGCAAACATGTTTTTATTATATAAATTTTGGTAAATCAACCACAATTGGGATGACATGCTAAGTGTTAATTATCAACTCATTATATCAATTTAGATAAATATGGGATGTGTGCTGGTTCATCCTTACTTTTTTTTATTTATTGGTTGGCTATTATCTTCTTTATCTCCAACTTTATTATAGGACATCCCAAATTCTGCATATCTTTTATTATTATTATTTTTTCCCTAATGCAATCTCATGCAATTGGGGAGTAGACACACATAGACATTTTGCAAAATGCTGCAAGAAACCCCACCCCCAAGATATGATGTTTGTGTTCTAATATTCACTTAAAGGAAATGATTATATGACTGATACCAAAACAAAACAAAAAGACACATGAAGTTAAACTTTGATTATTTTTATTAATGGAGGAGTGGGTTTTCGAAATTATGACATCTTTCAATATTAAGATGAGAAGGTGAGGATTTTTGTCATTTTAGAGTTGTGTGTGATTCTCTCTAAATCGATTCAACATGTTGTTGTGTATGGTCATTGAAGAAGATTTATCTATATTATGCACATAATTGCTTTGTATTTTCGTTTGTTTATCAATAAAAACTATTGCTTATTATTATTATTTTTTAAATGATAAGAAGCTGATTTCCTAGATTTGTTGGCTTTATGATATAACTAAGGTCATCATGTCTTTGATTCGAGGACTAGCATCGATCAAATTAATGTATTATAAAAATAAAAAAAATTAGGATGAGAAATATCACTATTGATTGACCCCAAAAAAAAGAAAAAGAAAACTATATTAAAAATTAGTTGATACTAAATGGTTTGTTTAGCATGGATTAGAAAATTTAAATGCTTATAGTTGGAAGATGTATTACACAATATCCTATTTAGTGTGTAAAAGTTTTATTTATTTATTAAGAGATAGGAAAGAGAGTTTCTCACACATACACTACCAAGGTGTCATAATGGTTCGAACTTAAGACAACTGATTTGTAAATTAAGATCTTTTTTCACTCGACTAGATTCCATTGAGAGACAAACCTTTAAAAAAAAAAAAGAAAAAAAAGAATTATAGTTGGACGTGCCTATAGTATTAAATTCTTGTGACACAAACAGTGCATATATTTTTTGAATGAAATTTACATAATTGCGCAAAAATATGAGGGAAAAGTTTTCAATCGCACTCGCAAGTACCATCGCGGACCGCCATTCACATCGGCTGAGGGGCCATTTTGTAATTCAACTATATCTCTCTATCGTCCCCAGCCGGCCCCACCCTAGGAACCAATTTGCCAGCGAAACGAGTATCCAGCCACCCGCGTCTATCCGCGAGTATAGCCAAGTCCACGCTCAACGTAATTTATATAGTTATGGAAAAGGACAATATCACCCTCGATCAGAACCCCAAAAAACTGAGTCAAAGGACTCGACCACATTAAAATCGAAACCCACACCCAAAGCAATTTCCACTCTTATATCGCAACTCAGGCAGTAGAAGAAGAAGAAAACGAGCAAAGAGGAGGAGCTTCAAATTCTTCATTGGTTGGTAAGGTCAGGGTTTTCACTTTGTTAATTTCACTCCGTTTCTTTTTCTGTAACTCCACGGTCTGGCTTTATTTTTTGGATAAAATAAATTGATACGCATTTTTTTTTTCTTATATGGATTCTGTATAAATTAGTGGAGTTGGTGATCTGATTGGTAAATACGAAATGATCAATGGGTTTGGGTTTTGGATTTTCTTATTTTGTTGGTGTTTTGGGTTTATTCTCTCGACGAGGTTTTACGGAGCTTAAAACCTGTACTGGGTTAATCTATTTTAGTTAATCTGTTAGTGATTGATTCTGTGATTGTTGGAATATTTTGAATAGATAGACGGGTTGCACGAAATTTTGAGATACAGCCACATTTTTTAGGCAAATCAAAGTTGCAATTGGATAGTTAAAAAGGCGCTACTGAAAGCTTTTGACTAAAACCTTTAGCAATTGCTCTGGTGGTCAGCAATGATTTTCACAGTTGTTGGTCGGATACATGTATCTATAGTGCGTTTTGATTATACATCAGTTGTGGGTTTTTGGGCACTGGGGGAGGTTATGAGGTTGTGTGCTGTTTGTTGCTGTGTGGTTTATAGGGCTAAGAAGTGTCACTGTTTCATCTGTTATGCTTAAGAGGCTATGTTTTAGTTGACATTTAGAAGCTTATCTACTGATCGAGAAGAGAGAGGGAGAGAGAGAGAAACAAGCATTCAGACCCTATGCTACAGGGTTTGTATTTCCTCATTGGTACAAAAATCGGTATTAAGTTCTGCATTTTGGTTTCCAAGGCTAAATATATGTTGTTATATATATAAATATGTATGTACAAAACAATTATATTCTATCTGATATTAACAAACATTTTTCTATTTCTTTCATGTAAGTGTATTGATTTCTTTTAATTACAGTTGCTTTAGGCATTTATTTCATTTGAGAGGTGATTACATGATAAAATATTCCTTAACATTTGAAGAAAGCAAATCTGTTTATCATATGCATAGGATATATTACCTATGTTACTTATATAATGTATTCACAAACTGAAATGAATTACTAAGTTGTTAGGGTTGTGGTATACTTATTTCTAGTGTATTGGCAATGCCTTTTGTGATACAACACTTGCTAGGACTGCAAATATATCCTAAAACTGAGGTCACTTTTAGGAAATCATCGCTGTATCCACTATTATATTTATTTGTTGATCGTTAATTTTTCTTACTTTTGTTTTAGTTGTTTCTGCGATGCACCGTGTGGGTAGTGCAGGGAACACAGCCAATTCCACTCGCCCTCGTAAAGAGAAGAGATTAACATATGTGTTGAGTGATGCTGATGACACAAAGGTGATTCAGTATCTTTCTCCTGATTTTTGTGTTAAGTTCTGTCATTAAGTTTTTATTTGTTGGAATTAATATTGTTTAGTTATTTGTAAATATATAAGTCTCACTTTTGGATTTAGAAGGCACGGCACTCTACCAATTTTGTATCATCTCCCTTTATTAGCATTATGCATGTTCAGCATTTTGTGGTGTTAAGTAATAAATGCTTATGTTACTGTGTTTGGATCGTTTCTCTGTCTGCAGCATTGTGCCGGCATAAATTGTTTGGCTGTATTGAAGGCTTCAGTGTCTGGGTGTGATTACCTGTTCACTGGAAGCCGTGATGGCACACTAAAAAGATGGGCGCTGGCTGAAGATGCTGCTACATGCCCAGCAACCTTTGAGTCTCATGTGGACTGGGTATGCATTTTTCTTTTTATGTTTAAACCCTTTTTTTTTTTTGTTTTAATTTTTTAATTTTTTTATACCAAACTTACCATATGGGTCCTGTAGATGTTTAACTTATGGGAATTCTCATTTTTCTCATAAAAAATGAGTTCCTGCATGCATAAGTTACAAACTTATACTTATAGAGTACTTTTGTTGTGCAGGTTAATGATGCTGTTCTTGCAGGTGATAATACGCTTGTTTCTTGTTCTTCAGATACTACCCTCAAGGTTCAGTGGCTTAGATCTTTGTTCTGGTTTTGTAACTTATGCAATGTCTTTTGCTGTAAGTTATTTTTATGTTTTTGTTGTATACTTATCCATGTGTCAGACTTGGAATTGCTTGTCGGATGGAACTTGTACCAGAACTCTTCGTCAGCATTCTGACTATGTCACTTGTCTTGCTGCGACAGAAAAAAATGTAATTTTCTTGTCAAATTTTTATCCACCTTATTAATGCATGGATGAAAGGTTTGGTCGTTGCACTCCTGCTACATGATTAGTTTCATGTTCAATTTGATAGCACAACTTGTGCTTGGAGGAATCTTGTCCATCTTTATTCGTACCCGTTTATCTTGAATATATTTTCTCATTTCCTATAAGAAAAAAAGAAAATTTCTGATCCTTTTATAGTGTCACGCATTTTAGAGCAATGTTGTTGCCTCTGGGGGACTTGGAGGGGAGGTATTCGTATGGGATCTTGAAGCAGCTCTTACTCCGGTCTCAAAGTCAGGCGATTCAATGGAAGATGACTCTTCAAATGTTGTCAATGGTTCTGGAAATGCACTACCAATTACAAGTTTACGTACTATCAGCTCTAGCAACAGTATTTCTGTGCACACAACTCAGTCGCATGGATATGTTCCAGTTCCTGCCAAAGGCCATAAGGAATCAGTTTATGCTTTGGCAATGAATGATAGTGGATCACTCCTTGTCTCTGGTGGAACAGAGAAGGTATATTTTGATGTTGGTAGTTGGTTTAATGTCCCAAATTTGTTATGTTTGTTTTGTACGCAAGGAATTGTCTAAAAATTGCAGCAGTGTACCAACTTTGGGTTGAACATAATAACTTTCATCTTCGTGTTAATAACTATAAATCATTTCATGATGCCCTTAGGTTGTGCGTGTTTGGGACCCTAGAACTGGTTCGAAGACCATGAAACTAAGAGGGCATACAGATAATATCAGGGCTCTGCTTCTTGATTCTACTGGAAGGTTGGTTGGATAGGTTTATCATAGCCTGTCTTGATTGAGCACTTTAAAATGATTTTAGTTTAGCCATTGTCTTGCATAGTTCGGTTTGTAAAATGAACTATATTTGAAATTCAAATATATAATATTATTCTAGGTGTCGAATAATGTTTGGAATATCGCTTATAGATGTTACAGCAAAGTGCATTGAACATACAAGTTAGAACCTTGATTTGATAATGAATGATTTATTCATCTAATTGCATTGTTCTATGTGCTGCATTCGTACAATCTTGTTTTGCTACCAGTATTAACGTTTGTGTTTTAAATTTCATTTTTGCAGATATTGCTTATCAGGATCTTCTGATTCTATGATCAGGTTGATAACTCACATCTCTCCTTTAACTACGCGGACAGTTAGCATAGTTAGCATTAGATGCAAGTTGAAAGATGTAATTGTTTATGTGATAAGTAGTTGGTATTTCGTCATCTGTATAGTTCACCAAATTCTTTGCCCATTTTGTAGGCTGTGGGATCTTGGTCAGCAACGATGTGTGCATTCTTATGCTGTGCACACAGATTCTGTTTGGGCACTTGCCAGTACCCCAACATTTAGTCATGTATATAGTGGTGGGAGGGACCTTTCTGTGAGTACATTTTTCTCTTGTAACTTATGTTCTGAGACATCTTTGGCTGTTTAGATTTGCTGCTCATCTGTTTCATGCCCAATGTTGTTTGTTCCCTCAGTTATACTTGACAGACTTGGCCACAAGAGAGAGTCTTTTGCTTTGCACTGGGGAACACCCCATTCTGCAGTTGGCTTTACATGACGATAGTATATGGGCTGCAACAACGGATTCTTCAGTTCATAGATGGCCTGCTGAAGGGCGCAATCCTCAGAAGATTATTCAAAGAGGTGGTGCATTCTTGGCTGGAAATTTGTCCTTTTCGAGAGCAAGGGTATCCCTAGAAGGATCAACCCTAGTAAGTATCGCTTAGTTCATTGTATTTCAAAATTTCGGTCTTCTTGTTGCATGTGCATGTATCATCCTCTAGTTGTCATGTTAGCTGCACATATCTTTTTCTTTTGGGTCTTATTTGGTGTTTGTCATGTCAGACCTTTGAGTTTGGTGGATTAATGTTATTTTGGTAAATGTTGTCCAGGTCCCTGTTTATAAAGAACCAATATTTACGATTCCTGGAACTCCTGGAATAGTGCAGCATGAAATATTAAACAATAGAAGGCATGTCTTGACAAAGGTAAATCATGTTGACTTTCTCATATCTTATTATGATGAAGCGCCTGTTTTAAGTTAACCAGTTTTGTTGTCAAATAGTGTGTCTTGCCGAGTTTGATTTTATGAACCGATGCGATTATGATAGGATACTGCTGGTTCGGTCAAGTTGTGGGAGATTACTAGGGGTGTTGTTATTGAGGATTATGGAAAGGTGATACATTCTTTTTTTCCTGTAAATATCTGACTAGAACCATCTAATGTGTATAGAACTAACGCCTGATTGGAGCTGCAGATTTCTGGCAATTGTTTTTTTGTATATTGAAGTTTTTTTTGGGGAAGATTATAAGCATCTATCCTTGTAATGTCTACCATACAGGTCACATTTGAGGAGAAAAAAGAAGAGCTTTTTGAGATGGTATGCTTCCTGGTCTAAAATGATTTGAGCTTAACAACTTAATAGATTTTCTTAATGATTTCTTTACTGCTTCAGGTAAGCATTCCTGCATGGTTCACAGTGGATACCAGGCTTGGAAGTTTATCTGTACATCTGGACACCCCACAATGCTTTTCAGCAGAGATGTATTCAGTAGACCTTAACATTGTGGGGAAGCCTGAAGATGACAAGGTAGCTATAATCTTGAATTCTTTTCTATGTTTGTTCTTTCCCCGCTATTCAAAAAAAATGTTTGTTCTTCCCCCTTTTTTTGTGGGTTCTGTCTTCTGTGATTTGTCTTATATTTTTTGGATGCATTCAAAAGTAAAGAAGACTCTTTTGGATGCATTCAAAAGTTTTATCGAAAGGCTAGCCTTGAAGCTCTTAATGGCTTGATGCTCTCTATTATATATATATGCACGATGCATACTAAAATTCTGTCAAAAATATGCCTGAGATAATGAATTGAAAAGGATTAGTAATGCATTACATTACTTACAATTATTGATTAATAATTTAATACGTATGAATTTAACGATGTATTAGTAAAGCCAAGTTTAGCTTCCTTTTTATCTTTTCCTCTACCCTCCCGTTACTAAAGTGGTTTCAAAGTTAAATTGAGTGCTTGTAACTTTTCAGGTTAATCTAGCACGAGAAACCCTTAAAGGGCTCTTGGCTCACTGGTTGGCGAAAAGAAAGCAAAGATTTGGAGCGCAAGCATCTGCTAATGGGGATGCACCATCTGGAAAGGAAGTTACCACTAGAAGTATTACGCATTCAAGAATTGAGGTGGATAGTAATACTGAAAACGATTCAATGGTCTATCCTCCCTTTGAATTTTCTACAGCTTCCCCTCCTTCAGTTATAACTGAGGGCTCTCAGGGAGGCCCATGGAGGAAGAAAATCACTGACCTAGATGGTACTGAAGATGAGAAGGACTTTCCTTGGTGGTGTCTCGATTGCGTGTTGAATAATCGCCTACCCCCTAGAGAAAACACCAAGTAACTTACTTATTTTCAATGTAGTTCTCCTTGCTTTTATTTGAAGTTTTTATTTCCTGCCTGAGAATAAATTCTATTTTCTATAGATGATAATGCTTATGTCTATTCAAAAAATTACTTGCCTGAAAGTTGCAATTAACTTTGTGCATGTTGAGTTTTGATCGATTTATAAAAAGTGGTAATGTTGCAGGGATGTGTTTCAGTTTTATTGTTTTCTTGCATCAACACTTACTTCTTGAAAGATGTTCACTCTAGCAATAATTGTTGAAACTAAAGTTCCTGAATAGAGCTATCATGAAATATGGTAGAGAAGTGACTTGTTTCCTTTCTCTTCAATGGTTCTGTCTTTATCTCCTTGTGGCTGAAATTTCTCGTTTTAAAAAAAAAATCTTTCTTTCTTCTGGATGGTGTTTGATTTTCAGTTTGCTAATTTAATCGTTATTTTTGAAATATTATATATTTTGGTAGATTTATCTTATTGGAAAAAATCCTTTATTAGACTATCTCACAAATAAATGGAAAAAAAAAAAAGCTTTGATGGACTTATGACGTGCTGAAGTCTGAAATAGTTATCTGGTTTGGATGATTATGATTGTTTTTGCCAATATTTTTTGTTTTGGTTTATCTTTACAGGTGCAGTTTTTATCTACATCCATGCGAAGGTTCAGCTGTTCAGATCCTCACACAAGGGAAACTTAGTGCACCTCGTATATTACGAATTCATAAAGTAAGTTATGGGTTTCATGATAGTTGATGCCTTAATTTTATTATTATTTTTCTAAGGTAAGTGAATAGTTTCCTTCATTGTGCTAAAGAGTAAGATTCTTAGTGAAATGCAATGACTGCTGGAGTATGATAGAATAATACCTTTTGAAAACAGTAATGAGAAAGCCAAAGTTTCTACTTCTGCATTATTTGTTAGTATTTTAAAGTACAATTGTTATTTTTATTGAAATGCTAAAAGGCATTGATTTGGATTCGAATGGCAACATGAAAAGTGGATGCCAGCAGAATCTATGAAAAGTGGATGCCAGCAGAATCTATCCTTTTCTGCTGGTGTCCACAGCTGCTGTGATGGAAGATTATTTTTATATCTCAGTATTTGGTTTATCAATAACATACAATATGACCAGCTTGGCTTGCTTTGTCTTGGTATGCAGGTTGTTAATTATGTAATTGAAAAGATGGTCCTTGACAAACCATTGGATAGTGCAAATCCTGATACAACACTTGCTCCTGGTCTTGCTGGAGGACCAGTGCAACTATCAGCCATTGGAGATGGATCTTTTCGATCTGGATTGAAGCCATGGCAAAAGCTTAAGCCTTCTATAGAGATATTGTGTAACAATCAGGCAAGTGGATAAACATATTGGGTGTACTTAGTCACGTAGATAGTAATTAGTAAATTAACTTTTTAGTAGGACTCTTCTATGGTGCTAAAAAAGTTTAATGCGCTGTAACTGTTAAAAGTTTAAGCTAGAGGTAAATGCATTTTCTATTTATGGGATCAAGATAAATGGATTTAGTAGAGTTTAATTTGATTGTTTCTGATTTTAAACTGCTATCTAAAAGCAATTTAATTATTATGTGACTGCTATTGGTTTTTATTTTTTTATTTTTTGTTATGCGCAGGTCTTGTCCCCAGAAATGAGCTTAGCCACAGTGCGGGCTTATATATGGAAGAAATCTGAGGACCTGATTCTCAATTACAGGGTGGTTCAGGGAAGGTGATTGTGTGCTAGATTCCGGCGGTGAGGTGGTTATTTTTATCCTTTCTATGCAAGTTTCTGTAAATTTCTAGTAGAAAAGTGTTGGAAGACATGAACATTTTGAATTATTTCAGTAAATAGAAGACTTTTTGGTTAAATCAGCTTTTTCACTCATTTTTACTGATCGGAACAGAAAAGAACATTAGAGCACATTTATTATTATGTTTGCGAACTTTAATATACATGACTTCTTTACTTACTGAAAAAACCAATGTTGACACGTCTTAAAACTGATGTAGACTTTAGATGATGCTCAAGCTTTGTTGTTGATACTTGCAGGTGGTATTGTGTTTAAGATAAAGGGGAAATATTGATTCTTCTGGGGAAGCTCTTGGTATTCAGAAATACCTTTGTAAAGTTTGAAAACCAATTGATCGCGGATTCCAGTGGCATCCCCCAAAACTTGCCGAGAAGGCTCTGGTTAAGCATGTTCCTTGTTGGGCACGTTGGGCACCCATAAATCTTGAACTTTGTCGCTGACATAAAAGCTTTTGCTGGACGCTGCAGATTTTCTCAATTGGTTGTCTGCATGTGACAGTAGATAAGAGTTTTCGACTCTGGATGAGAAATTAACAGGAAGTATCTTGGAACTTCCCAAGAGCCGAATTAGACACATGATGATGAAAGATTTGTAGATTTGTACTGTCAGTTATGATACCTAGCCATAGAATATTCTATTGTGAAGGGGATTTTAATTTCTTTTTTGTTTCATGGAATAAGACAATCCCATTTCAGTTCCATATCCAGACTTGTGCTGCTCTTTAATGTAGTTCCTATTTTATATAAGATCATACTAAATGAAATCCCAATTTTGCATTATACGGGTTATAAATTTCTGTATGATCTGGTAGTTTTCCTGTTTTCTTTGTTCCCTCGTGTATGTATACACTTCATGTAATTCAAAAGTAATTAGGACCTGTTCTTTTATTGTTGTAATACTTAAATTCTAGTTTTGTGGAGGCCAAGGAATTTGCTTTCGTTTGTGCCGCAACTTTCTGCTTCTTTGACTTTAGGTTGAAGTTGGGCACCCTTGGTTGGGTATATAATATATTTTCCCTCATAAGAGAAATGTTGGGCACATATGCAAAAGACGGCAAATTCCCATAGGTGTACCCAGCAAGCACCTTACATTACTAACTGATTTTGATTGCTCAATTACCAAGCCAGAATCAAATTCTGTGGTCCAGACAGAGTGATCTTAGAGTGGTCCATAATCTCTATCTCATGGTTGTGTTCTCTTTGATTAGGTTTTGGCTTAAGCTTCTAGCCACATGGAGTTTTGGTCATTCAACTCAAGGTGGTGCTTGCTGCTTGCAAGCAATTTCTTGGAGACTGCAAGTCAATGCTCTTTTTTATTATGCTAGATTCCGTTCGCTTTTGTTTTCTTTTTCAATTCCGTCTGAAGAGATACTACTTGTGATGGGCCAACCGTGATTTTGATTGATGTTCAGACTCACATTGACTTGTGGGCATCTTCAAAAAGAAAAAAGAGAGAGAAAAAAATAGGTGGTGCTAGTTAGCCTAATATGAGAAGTACAGTCAGGCTGGATTGAAAAACACTGGGAAAAAAAGTTCCTTTACGAATTACGTACAACGTTTTTCCTTTTTGGTCAGAGTCATTCATAGAGGTTTGCTAGGCGTTGTTTTGTAGGTGGGCCACCCACGCACTATTTCAAGTAATATTTTGTTAAAAAGTCTCTCTCTTTTACTTATTGTTTTTACAAGAAGATCTTCCCTCACCTCATTTGGAAATTACAGCAAAAACAAAGCGCGGGAGGGAGGAACACTATATTCTTCTTTTATTGCCTTGCCCTTTTCGGCTACCAAGTAACTTACAAAGTTTTACCAGTGTTCACTGGTAAGCTTCCCCTTCTTCCAGAACTTCTGCAAAAGGCCAAAGACAAAGAGCCAGTCAGGTGACCCATGTGGCCAAATATCATCCAGACCAAAAAGCAATGGACAAAACTCAACTCTTTCCCTGCCACTCAGACCCACGTCAGGTATAATCCAAATTCTTAGCTAATAATTTAATTTCCTCATTTATTTCATTTCGAGTTGTGTTCAGATTTTTGTTTTATATTTGACGTTCAGTGTACCAATATTTGGTTCGAATTATTCTTGAAGTAGATGAAAGCTCAAGAATTTACTTGTTTTAAAGGCCATACCTTCCATTAGTGCTCTCTGGGTCTGCTTAAAGTTACAATTTTCTACCCATTTCTGTGTCCTGTAGAGTTTGTGCGAAACATGCGATTGCAAACGTTAAAGTGGTCTGAGGGCAGTCCAACTGAATTTAGTAGCTTTTTTGTTCAGCTTTTCCCAAGTGGTAGTTCTTAAGGTGGTGAATTGGTGAACCTTGACAAAGGGTCTATAATCTTTTACAATTGCTTGAAGCCATGACATCAATTACAGGCTTCTCAGGACCACATTTTTGTGTGTTAAATTCAGAGAATAAACCTCGGTTTCAAGTGCAAGTTAGGAGTTTAGGTAGTAAGGATTCACCAGTTTTGTCATCAGATTCAGTTGCTGTGAATGGTGCTTCCGTAATCAAGGAGAGGGAGGAAAGGAGGTCTTTGATTGATGAAGGGAATGAGAGGTTGAGGCATAAGGTTAATGAGGAGAAGAGGGTGAAGGATGGTGTTCTTGAAAGTTTGGAACCTTTGTGGGATGATGGGTATGGGACTGTGACTGTAAAAGATTATTTTGATGCAACTAAGGAGATGATTAAGCCTGATGGCGGACCTCCCCGGTGGTTTTGTCCCGTTGCTTGCGGGGCGCCATTAAAGGATTCTCCAATTCTTTTCTTTTTGCCTGGTAATTGATGCCTGACCACAAATGCCAATCCATAAATTGGTTTCTAGTTTTGGTACTGTAATTTGCGTACAAGGGATATATGTATAAGATAACTAAACTTGAGGAAAAAAGTGTTTCTTATGGGCTGACACTCAAAGATGAGTTTGCTAGTGAACGAAATTCTATATTACAGAAAGTTTGCAGAATGATTTTGGTATTGATGCATGCAGGGCTAGATGGTACTGGGTGGGGCCTCATTTTGCACCATAAAGCTCTTGGGAAGTAAGTTTTTTTCTTTTCATAATTAATTAATTAATTAATTATTTGTTTATAGGATCTTAGGAGGAAAGATAACTCTTATCTTCAATTTGGACAATTATGTTTTGTTGCTCAAACTTCACTCGTATAAATGGTTGCCCTTGTTAAGAAATCAGGTTTAGCTAAATTTGAGGTTAACTAGCAACTTCTGACATATACTTCCTTGAAAAATGCAGGGCTTTTGAAGTTCGATGCCTGCATATTCCTATTAATGATCGAACACCATTTGAAGGTCTTAATTTTTGAAAGACTTTATATATGTTTGTTTTGTAACTACGCATCTATGCATTTATCCATACAAATGTTATTTATGAAGTAATCCCATTTTTAACTCATGAGAGTGAGGATCATTTTTGTTGGTCTTTATTTAAGAAGATGTCACTCTTAATCAATAATTTAGAGAGTGGTTTCAATTATGAAGGGCTGGTGAAATTTGTCGAAGAAACTATCAGGCTTGAGCATGCTTCATCTCCAAACAAGCCAATTTATTTGGTCGGAGATTCCTTTGGAGGATGCCTATCACTTGCCGTTGCTGCACGTAATCCTACCATTGATCTAGTACTGATACTAGTCAATTCAGGTTGGTTATGAGATGTGCAGTTCAATATTCTTCATCTAATATTCTTACATTGTGTTAATGACCTGTCGTAACTCTGTCTGACATTTTATTTTTTGTTTTTATTTTAGCATCATCAATTGAAAGATCTCAGCTACAACCTCTGATCCCTATCTTGGAGGCTATACCTGATGAATTACATACCGCAATTCCCTATCTCCTCAGCTTTGTTATGGGTATGTGATTTGTTGCTCCAGGATCTGATTAACAAAAACATTTGTGGAGAAGTCAAATAATTCATTGCTAATTTGGCACTTGTCTTTGCTCTCAATCCTGTGTTAGTTATGTTACTTTATTTGTTGAAAGCAGTTCTGAGAACTTTTGGATGTTAGTTTTCCCGGAAAGTTTCATGTATGTGTCATGATCAGAAACAACTATTTGCAGTCTCAAATTTCTCGTTTTCAATGCCAAATACATGAACTTTCATTCCATCAGGTGATCCAACAAAAATGGCGATGGTTAATATTGAAAGTAGGCTCCCTCCCAGTTTAAAACTTACACAATTGTCTCGCAACCTCGTTGCTTTGCTACCATGCCTCTCAGTAAGTGCTTGCAATTTCTGTTCTTGAACTTTGTGTACTTTTCCTCCTGGAATTATCATTTTCTCCATTTAACTCGTTTTGAATTGTTTTTAACCTTCTTATATCTTTCATTTGGTTATACTTGCTTTGCTCATCACTTAATGTAGATTTTTATTATTTTTATTTCAGTCTTTGGCTGATATTATACCGAGGGCGACTCTTCTTTGGAAGCTGAAGCTGCTCAAATCAGCTGCTGCTTATGCAAATTCCCGTCTCCATGCTGTTAAAGCTGAAGTACTAGTGTTGGCCAGGTTCACTATACCTAATGTGGTTCTCTCTTCTTTCGCATGAAAGAATGATTAATTTATAATTGTGTGTATATATATTTGATTTCTTTTTTCTTTGGGTACAAATCATATATTTGCGTTTCAGTGGCAAAGATAACATGGTGCCTAGTCGAGATGAAGCGCAACGACTAATGAGCTCATTACAGAATTGTACAGTTCGTCACTTCAACGACAATGGACATACCCTATTACTAGTAAGTTTAAATATGTATATATGTTATGAGTCTGGTGTGATGCTTTGATGCAGCAAACTTCTCTGTACTGTGTTACCCTTGTGCAATATAATTTTTTAATTTTTTGGTACCTTTTCCTTGTGAAAACACAAACTTAATTGACTGCACTCCTGCTGTCATGTTATAGGAAGATGGCATTAATTTGTTGACAGTTATAAAAGGCACTTGCAAATACCGTCGTTCGAGGAAGCGGGATTATGTCTCAGATTTTCTTCCTCCTAGTATGTCAGAACTCAAATATACATCCGATGAAGTATTTGGGTAATTCAGTTCAACACTTTCACACCTTTTTTTTTTTTTCCCTGTTTCCTTTTCTATTGTGTTTTCTAATGATTTTGTATACCACTTGTGGACATATTTGTGGATATGGGGCCAGAGAGCTGATACTAAAATACATGAATGTCAGGGTATTACGCTTAGCTACTGGTTCTGTAATGTTCTCAACATTGGAAGATGGGAAGATAGTGAGAGGTCTTGCTGGAGTACCTCATGAAGGACCTGTCTTAATTGTTGGTTATCACAATTTAATGGGATTGGAGCTGAATTCTTTAGTCGAAGAATTTTTAAGAGAAAAGAACATAATGGTTCGTGGAGCAGCACATCCAGAGTTGTTCTGGGGGAAGTCCGCGAGCTCGGCTAGCTTTGACTGTCTCAAAGTATTTGGTGCAGTACCCGTCACAGCAAAAAATCTATTCAAATTGCTTTCGTCAAAATCACATGTTCTGCTCTATCCTGGTGGTGCACGTGAGGCTCTCCATAACAAGGTGTGCCAAGCTCCTTCCTTGTGTCATCTTAAACCAAATTTTCAATAACTTAAGAGCCTTGTATTATCTGTCCTAACAAAGGAAGTCTCCATTTTGCATGTTCCTAAGATGTATGCAATGGATTTTACAGAAACATTTCATTTTTGTTGGTAGTTTGATATGTTATAGTTTGGGTTTCCCATGTTTATATGGTGCTTGAATAATTGGCAGGGTGAAGAATACAAGCTATTCTGGCCTAATCAACCGGAATTTGTGAGAATGGCTGCACAATTTGGGGCCACCATTGTACCATTTGCGGCTGTAGGAGAAGATGACCTACTAGAAGTAAGCTGAACCTTGCAGTTTTTCTTCTTGAGGTAACATTGACCTAAAGCTGAACTTTGCGAAGTTAACATTGTGCTCTGCTTCTTATTTGTATATGGCAGTTGGTTTTTGACTACAATGACCTAAAGAAGATCCCTATGATCAGTGACTATATCAAAGAATCTAATCGCGATGCTATAAGATTAAGGTAATTAATTACTCTCCATGTTTTTTTTTTTTTTTGTTTATAATCTTAAGTTCTTAACTAGCTGTTTGTGAGACTTGAATTATCCTGTTTTGACAAAAAAAATGTGGTGTGGCTATAGGGATGAGACGAGCGGGGAGGTGGCAAATACAGATCTCTTTTTTCCGGGGATTTTGCCCAAGTTACCAGGGCGCTATTACTATTTATTTGGGAAGCCAATAGTAACCAAGGGAAAAAAAGAGATCCTGAAAGATAAAGAAAATGCAAACAAATTGTATTTGGAGATACAATCTGACATTGAAAACAGTTTAGCATACTTGCTTAAGAAGCGGGAGGAGGATCCTTATAGGAGTGTTACAGACAGAACAGCTTATCGGGCGATATATTCCCCTTTACATGAAGTTCCAACATTTGAGCCTTGATAATTTATGTTCGAAAAATCGCTATATTATCTCACTTTTACTTTTGTATTTTCTGTAACCTTGATATTAAAAACAAACCAAAACTGCAAAAAAAAGTTTTCCTTTTTCCAATGTAGGCCCATTTTGCAAAACTCAACCCGTTAGTTATATTAAAAACTTACGTCAGTTATCTTCTTCTTCCCAGCGCAACCTTCTCCTTCTCTCTCTGTTTCGATTTCTCTTCTTATTCTTCTTCTTCCTCTCTAGTTATGCGTCGCCTAACTCCCTGGCGCCTACCCCTAACGATTAGGGTGAAATTGCGGCGGTGTCCTCTCGCCTAGCCCTATTTTTCCAACACTTCGTGCACGAACTCCACTAATTAATACAAGTTTCATATGGTGTGGCCCAAATAAATGGGTTTTTTTTTCCTGTTATCTTTTTCAAAAGAAATACTGAATCTTGTGTTGCAAACTTGAAATTGGGGTCTAAGAAGAAGCATTATAGCCTGAAAAACAGAAGAAAAAAGAAGTAAATGTCTCTCTGTGAACAGAAATTAACAAGAAAGTACTCAACAATATCTCTAATAAAGGATGTAACGTGATTTCTTTTTCTATATAGAATCCATAATAAGAGACTTAAAATAATGAGGAAGCAAAGTTGGAACTGAGACCAGAGGGAATTACGTGGTAATGCCATGTGGTTAATGGAGGTCTTAATCCATGAATGGACGCAGAACATGATTCTTGAGATATTTTAGAAAGGCAGAATCTGCTTTTTGCCAAAAGGGTCGGTTTGATTCTTGAATTGATGTATCTCTTCAGACTAGCAGGCTCAATAAGTGCATGCTGGCGCCACAAATCTGAACTGCAAAACTTGATTCTGCATTTGCTGAATGAAACACAATAATAATAATCGCGTAATTTGTCATGTATAGAGAAAGATACTCTCTCTCTCTCTCTCTCTCTCTCTCTCTCTCTCTCTCTCTCTCTCTATCCCCCCTTAATTTTCTGGTAGAAGCAATGTATTCTGAACAGTGAAGGTAATGGAGGTCACAATCCATGGATAAGCAGAACATGATTCGTTTTCAACATTTAGCAATCGAAGAATTCAAATGGAATCTTGGAGTGCATTAGAAAAAGAAACATGTGCTCAAAAAGTAGCACAACTAGCTGTTGTGTACATATACAAGGAGAAGCGTCAACATGTTCCAAGTGAGAAAGAAGTCGAGTCATATAGCTAGTTCCAAACTCAAAGCTAACTAAGCAATGGCCGGCCATGATTACAGCTACAGATCAGGTTACTCTACCGGCAACGGGGTAGGATCGTACACTGACCAATGGGGCCAAACAAGGTATGCAAATGCTGCTGACAATGATGAGTGCGGGGGAGCTATGTTATACAAACTTTTTTTTCCTCTTGTTTTTGGTAAAAGCTATGTCACAAAGTTTGAGACGAGAGAATTATTCATGATCATGTTCACTCACCTTTGTTAACCTTCATGCAGGCATGGCTCTCCTCCACTTGTTGAGCCAGTGAGAAATTTCGGCTATGCTGCTGATGACAATTGGCGTAGGCCTCCAAGCCCACCACGACACGCCATTGATGGTTTCCACACCAGAATCCACACTGATGCTAGCCGTGATCCTAGGGTTGGACCCTTCAATGGCATTACCTGGGGCCAACAACCCAATCAAATTGGATACAATGGAACTACGGGCTATGGTGGCTATAGTGACTACAGCAACAACACATTGTACAAGCCTAATGGAAACACCATTCGGAATGATAACTATGACGACTACCACCACAACCGCAAACATGATAGTGTCATGGGGCCAATCAATCTGACATCACACGGTGGCTACCACGGTAAGTCAAGCCATTCAACATGGACTTCTACACTTCCGGTTCGTGGTGATGGCAGACTCAGCATTCCAACAGATGACATGGAGAGGGCCCTGCACTACTTGAAGGAGAGTGCAAAGTCTTCAGCATGGCCAAGAACAACATGACAAATTCACGCAACTAATGTCTGATGCTAATTAAGGCTTGGTGCTTTATGCTTCAGCTTGGCTTTTCTTGGGTCATTTTCATCCGTTGGTCTGGTCTAACCTAACTACTCTATCTGTTTTCTGTTATCTGCATCTGTTTAGCTGTATTTTAATACATTGAGGTGCACTCTTTGTAACCTGTGCTGATGATGGCATGTTTGCTTTGTGAAATTAGAAATAAAATAAGCTTTTCAGCAACTAAGCCCAAGGTATATTATGGGTTCTGTAACTATATAATCTTAACAAGTAATTATAGTTTATGATCGGCTTTATATCAGCCTGATCATGGATATCAAGAAAATATCTAAAGTAATAAGCAATGGCAATCGAACGGTAACCTCATAAGTATGCACTGTGCACTATTCGAGTTGCTCTTCGAACATCTCTGCCATATGTTGTACATCACTTGCCCTATTCACTATTCAACCAAAAGAATCCAAAAGGTGTAAAACAGGTCAGAAGTAAGCTATTGAATGCGAGACAAGAGACTTTCCTCTGAGTTCGTAACTACATCTCTACTAATGACATGCTCCAAAATCAAAAGAGAGAAAAAGAACGGCTTCGATTGTAGCTGTCTGCAAGCCTTCCTTGTGTACATGCTCACTGCCACCTTGTCAGTTGGAACATCTGGTTTTAGTATGAGCTCACCGGGATTGGTTTAGTTCTCTTTGCAGAGAATTTTACTTCCGAAGAAAAGCATCATATCGAGGCTGAAACATCAAGGAGATAGATAGGCATCACATTATGGCTGAAACATCAAGAAGTCGAGGTCTTAATCTCATGTGGGAGTGAAACCAATCCCAGAATTAAAGAATATTAGAGAAGTGTGCGACGGTGTTTAGCATATGGAATTTGCTGGACCAAGCTAGCCTTCTGTGTGAGAGTGAAACAATGGTTTTTGGTTGTAAGCTTCTTCAGAAATAGCCAGATTTGTATTTCCAGCATGATAGAATAAAGGATGTAAAGTTATTCTCTTTACTATATTCTGTTCACATTAAGAATACATCACAGATTAAACGAATAAGGGAGGAAACTTGGGTGGATTTGCAATTGCTCAGAACAGAGGAAATGACAGGGGATCATGTGTTTAGTGGATGTCTCAATCCATGTGTGAGCAGAACATGATTCTTCAGACTTTCTAAAAGGGAATAAATCTAGATTTGGGCCAAAGGTGTAGAATTGATCCTTGATGGATCTCTTCAGGGGAAACATTTTAAGCCTAGTAGTCCTGAAGATGAGGTGATATGGGTGGGAGGAGAATGGCCAACCAGGATCTATAGTTGAGGGCGGACACGACAGAAAGTTCAATCAAACTATGCTCCCAATGAAACAGTGAAGATCAGACCTTCAGAATAATGGAGGTGGTCCCAATCCATGAATTGGCAGAATATGATTCTTTCAACACTTTGGCAATGCGAAAGGGAATGATGAAGTGCATCGGAGAAAGAAGCATATGTGATAGAAAGCTAAAATATCTGTACCTTCAATATATATATTAAAGGAGAGGCCTCAACATGTTTCAAGAGAGAAACAAGTCCTCAAAGTAAATCATATAGTTCAAAGCTTCAGCCTAAGAAATGGCCGGCTATGATTACGGTTATAGATCAGGTTACTCTAACAGCAAGGGGGCAGGACCACACCCAAATGAATGGAGCAAGACAAGCTATGCAGATGATGAGTGTCGTACAGTCATCGTTGATGCTGACGGAACACAAAGAACAATCATTGGTTGCACTCCCCTCCATAATCCAGGGGCCTATGTAACAAAAACTGAGACAATCATTCAGGAACGTATTCTCTCACCTGCGTTCCCGGCTGCATACAAGCATAGCTCTCCTCCCACAGTGGTTGTTGAACCAGTGAAACAGTACGGGTATGCTGATGACAAATGGCGTAGGCCTTCAAGCCCTGTGAAAGGTTACGGCTACTCTGCTGACGATCACAAGCTGCGCAGGCCTTCAAGCCCTGAGAAAGGTTATGGTTATTCTGTTGATGATCACAACAAGCTGCGTAGGCCTTCAAGCCCTGTGAAAGGTTACGGTTATCCTGTTGATGATCACAACAAGCTGCGTAGGCCTTCAAGCCCTGTGAAAGGTTATGGTTATCCTGTTGATGATTACAACAAGCTGCACAAGCCTTCAAGCCCTGTGAAAGGTTATGGTTATGCTGCTGATGATCAAAGGTTGCGCAGGAATTCCAGCCCCGAACATGATTATCCGCGGGAAGTTGGTAATTTCCTCACCAAAGTCCACACTGAAGCAAGCCGTGATCAACCCTCTAGGGTTGGACCCTTGAGCGGTGTAAACTGGCACCAACCGCCCCAGCAAACGGGGCATAATAGCACTACAGGCTATGGTGATTATAGTGACTACAACAACAAACCATTGTACAAGCCAAATGGAAACACCAACTACGATGACTATCACCGCAAAAATGATAGTGGCAGCGTGGGACCAACCGTGATATCCAACGGTGCTAGGCCAATCCGTTCGACATGGGCTCCACCAGCTCCCGGTCGCGAGGGAAGACTTACCACCCCAACAGGTGACATGGAGACAGCCTTGCGCTACTTGAAGGAAAGTGCAAAGCGAGATGAATATCAGACAGATGCTGCAAAGCGAAATGTCAGATTCAATGTGCCATCATGGCCATGAACAACTATCTATCTGATCTGATGGTAAAGGGCTTTTATTTCTCCGTTGGTTTGGTCTAATCTCGCTCCTCTCTCTCTGTGTCTGTTATCTCCTGTTTAGCTACATGTCAAAGGCATTGTGGTCTGAGTAACCTGTGTTGGTGACATGCATGCCTTGTGAAATAAGTAATAAAATAAGCTTTCTTTCAGCAATTAATCCAGCAATAAATATGTAAGGTTGTATCTTTAGCTTATATAGTAAATGGAGCTTATGTTCCACTTTGTATTAACCTGATCACAGATATTCAGATCATATACCTAAAATATTTATAATTTCATTGAAAATGACACAATTTCATGATAACCTTCCACCCTCGGTAATAAAATTACATCAAGATGAAGACTTTGATATACAGTGTGGAAATAGAGTTCTGCACGCAACACTATGTACCACAAGTATATATAGTGCATTTCATTTGTATAGAACAAGTTGAGGGAGACGCATTTGTGATTGTGATATTTGCAGGACAGTCCACCTTAATAATAATAATAATTCAGAAATGATGGAGTTCATATTAATTTGATTTTCTCCTCTCCTCAACATTATGTAGATAGTGCCTGCATCTTTTTTTATACGATCAAATCTGAATATTAAACTCAACTCCGTAATCTTTAAAATGCTTGGAAAGGCTTGAAAGTGAAACATTTGAAAAATAAAAACCCACAAATGCCTTTGGTGAAGTAAAATTTTCAAAACCGGAAATTTAATTAAAACAGGGTAAAACGGTAAAACAACAACCATTTAAAACAAAATAAAAAAAACCGGCCAACACAACACAAATATCATGGAAACCGGACACTGCTCTGAGCAACAGTTACCTTCCGGAGCTGATGACATGTTCAAGAAATTGAAGCTCCACACTTTATGTACTTGGCAAGAACGATAGACGACTGGACAGTTGCCTTCGATACTCTATTGCTGCTGGGAAGAAATTGTAGAGGCTGCTGATCTTGGTGCCGATAAGCGCTCAAAGGTCAATGTTTTCTTCGATTTGCTCGCTATCTATTTGCTTTTTTTGGAACCACACCATGTATATGATTTTGGTTTTGGATTTATCTCTCTCTATCTTCTCTTACTATATGATATGTTTCTTTTCTTCAGGTCTTTGACGAGGATTTTCTATTTGGGATGTTGTCAAATTATTTGAGGTATATGATTCATTTCTGTTTTTGGTTGTAGGATTTACTTCCTTTGCTTTTGTTTGACAATGAATTTCTTTTCATTTGTATTCTAAATCATATGAATTCTGTTTTATTCTTGGTCAATTGCTAAACTAAATTCAATAGTTGTTGTTTGTTGTTCTATATATCATAACTTTTAAGATGGGCCCCTTCATATCCACAGCTTTGCTCCCAAACTCATCTTGCTTCTCAGCATATGTTTCTTCTTCTTCTTCTTCAATCGCATTTTCCCAGTTCAGTCAATCACCTGCCAATGTTCATGAATTCTTGTCACTCTTACAACATTTTCAGAAAGACTGATCGGGGTCAAGGCCATCCATTCCCAGATTATCACTAGTTCTATATTCAAAAACCAGATTTTGGCCACAAAGCTTGTTAAAGCTTACTCTGATTTGGGTAGTTTGGTTGATGCCCGTCATGTGTTCGATCAATTTTTTCACCCAATAACCATTCTATGCAATGCCATGATTTATGGGTATTTAAGAAAAGAGAGATACAATGAGACCCTTAACTTGTTTAGTTTGATGGGTTCTTTCAATTTAGAGACTGATAGCTATATGTGTAATTTGCACTCGAGGCGTGCATGGGCTTATCAGATTATAAAAGGGATATGGAAGTTATTAAGAGAGTTGTGGATAAATTAATTGAAAGTGATTGGTTCTTGGGGAGTTCATAAGATTGGTGATGCACAAAGGTTTTTCCGATAGGATGCCGTGAAGAGATGTTGTTTGTTGGAATTCCATGATTGGTGGCTATGTGCAATCTAGTCAGTTTAGTAAGGCAATTGATATGTTTCTAGAAATGTGTAGTTGTGGGGTGGCCAAGTCTAGTCACTATGTTCAGCATAATTCAAGTTTGCATGAAAGGTGGGGATTTCAAGCTTGGAAAATGTGTTCATGGGTGCATAGTTAGACTGGGAATGGGTAATGAGGTACGGACCTCACTAATTGATATGCATAGTAATATGGGTGAAATGCAAAGTGCCTGTTGGGTTTTCGAGACCATGCAGACAAGAAATTTGGTTTCATGGAATGTCATGATATCGGGGTGTACTCAAAATGGGATGATACATGTGTCTTTTGTCTTCTTCCACAGATTAGTCACAAGTGATGGTAGGTTTGATTTTGGGACTATGGTGAGCCTTGTTCAGGGCTGTTCTCAAACAGCTGATCTGGAAAGTGGAAAAATCCTACATTGTTGTGCTTTTAGGAGGGGTTTTGATTTAAATCGTTTTTTTCCACTGCCATTGTTGATCTGTACTCTAAATGTGGTGCAATAAAGCAAGCACCTTTTGTCTTCGACAGAATGAAAGAGAGGAACGTGATTACATGGACTGCTATGCTGGTAGGATTGGCACAAAATGGGCATGCAGAAGAAGCCTTGAAACGATTCTGTCAGATGCGAGAAGAGGGAATTGCTGCAAATTCAGTAACACTTGTTAGTTTATTCCATTCTTGTTTCCATTTAGGCTCTCTGAAGAAAGGAAGGAATGTTCATGGTAATTTAATCCAGCATGTCCATGCATTTGGTGTAGTTAACATGACAGCCTTGTGGATGGAGCGAAATCGAAGAATTTTTCAGGGTCATATAGGAGTAAGGGTTGAGGAATTATGGGACAGAATTAAATTTTGGGCATCCCTTTGGGCTTCGGTTTTGGGGCAGTTCAAGGACTATCACTACTCTACCATCATGAGAGACATGATGGCAGTCTTAAGATGATTTTACTGAAGTTTTGTGTTTTTGTGTTTTTTATACAGTTTTTTTTCAATCTTAGTAGGTCAGACTCTTTATTTTTGGTCTTCTTGTTTGATCAAGGATTTTTCCTCTTGATTATCAATACAATGTTTCTATTCAAAAAAAATATGTATGCGAAGTGTGGAAAAATAAAGTATTCTGAGAGGATATTTGAAAATTGCTCCATTTGTGGAGATGTTATCCTATGGAACTCTATGATAACAAGCTATGGTATTCATGGTTATGGACTGCAAGCTCTTGGCGTTTATAGAAGAATGAAGGATGAGGGATTTAAGCCAAATGAGACCTCCTTTCTCTCTCTTCTAACAGCTTGTAGTCACTCAGGACTTGTCGAAGAGGGGATCAAATTATTCCATAGCATGGAGAGAGACCCTGACATTGTGCTGATGGAAAAACACTACGCTGGTTATGTGGATCTTTTAAGCTGAGCAGGCCGATTTGAAGAAGCAGAGGCATTGATGGAGCAAATGCCTTATAAACCAGGAAATTATGTTCTTGAAGCGTTGCTAAATGGATGTCACGCTCACAAGAACATTGATCTGGGGTATAAAGACAGCAGATAGATTACTTTGTATTGATTCCATGAACCCTGGAATTTATGTTGTGTTATCAAACATTTATGCTCAAGCAAGGAGATGGGATTCTGTAAATTATATTCAAAGCCACACGAGGACGAAAGGACTCAAAAAAACACCAGGGTGTAGCTTGATTGAAGTAGGACACCAAGTTTACTAATTTTTTGCTGGAGACAACGCACATCCAAATTGGGCAGAGATTCATCAGCATTTGGAGAATTTAAGAGTAGTAGTTGAGGCTTCTGATTATGTACCTGATACAAGTGGTGTTCTTCGTGACGTGGATGAGCCTGCGAAGGTAAGGTTGCAATGGGACCACAGTGAGAGATTAGCCATTGCATTTGGACTTTTAAGCACACCAGCTGGGAGCTTGAATCACAAAGAATCTGCGTGTATGTGTTGATTGTCACAATGTGACTATATATATATCCAAGATTGTGAGGAGGGAACTTATTGTGAGAGATGCCAATCGTTTCGATCACTTTGTTGATGGGAAATGCTCATGTAATGATTACTGGTGATGAGGGTCTTCTTGTGGAGAGAGGACGTGGCTAGTTTGTAGCAAGAATTTTGAAGCTCAGCTCCTGTTTGTAAACTTATCCCCACAGGAATTGCTGCCAAGTCAAGACCTGAGGCTGAAGTTTTGATTTTTCTAGTGTCAAAAAGTTTTTTCAATTTTTGTATGTCAATTCGTATGCAAATAAGATATTGTAATAAAATCACATAATCTGACCATCATCTAATGATGAAAATTTAGGAACAGTTTACCAATTACCCTTGTCATCCACCAAGTGTATAATTAATGAAATAACCTACCATGGCATGTGCCACATTGTTTCATGTATACACAGGCATGTATAAGAACCAATTGCAAGAGTTGGCTCAGAGAAGTTGCTTCAATTTGCCATCTTATTCATGCATCCGAGAAGGACCAGACCATGCCCCTCGATTCAAAGCAACAGTCAACTTCAATGGAGAAACTTTTGAAAGTCCTACATTTTGCTCTACTCTTAGACAGGCAGAACATGCTGCAGCAGAAGTAGCATTGAGCACACTTGCAAAAAGAGGCCCTTCCAGAGCATTGGCTGCAAGAGTATTAGTTAGTAGCAAAAGTTGTATTGCTTTTCTTCTTTTAGTTCGATAGTGCAAAGTTGTTCAATAATTAGTATTGTGGTTTTTTGCTGCACAGGATGAAACTGGAGTTTACAAGAACTTGCTTCAGGAAACTGCTCATAGAGCTGGGTTGAACCTTCCTGTTTATACGACTGTTCGATCTGGACCAGGCCATGTTCCTGTGTTCTCATGTACAGTTGAGCTAGCAGGAATGAGCTTTATGGGGGAACCATCTAGGACAAAGAAACAAGCTCAGAAAAATGCTGCGATGGCTGCTTGGACAGCCCTGAAAAGATGTATGCATTTTCTCATTATTGTTTGTTTTCTTTTTCTTCTGAGTGTGCTCTAGAAAACAAGCATGTTGTGGTTCGCCTTGAAAGATTCCATGCGCTATTTCATGCATTTTGCTGCTTACCAGTTCAACCAGGGAAATTGCTCATATCTGTAATTTACTTACTGAAGGTAAACGCCAATATATGTAAATTATTCCATGTTATCCATGCAGTGGCTGGACGTGGCTCGACTTCTTCAGCAGAGTCTAGAGGCAATGAAGAACAGGAACAAGTAATTATTGCTCGTATTCTTGGAAGTTTTCAGCCGTCAGAGTCTAAAAATACTCAAAGTGATCGCCGACATGGACAGCAGACATACATTCCCATCTACAACAAATCTACCCTGCCATCACCAAGCTTATATCCTATGCAATTCCAGAACTGGGCTTATTCTAATTATTCCCCAATGTATGAATTGTGGCAGCAAGAGCAATTATTGCAGCAACAAAATCGCCTGCTGCCGTTTCCTGTTTCACTAGCTACTCCATCTATTCCTCAGATGTTTCCATTTATGCAATCTGTGCTCCACCCTGATCACTGTCTATACTTTCCAGCAAGAGGGCAACAGTCAACCTCTGCGGGACCTAGAATTACAATTGCTACATCAGGCCCATCATTCTGCTTCTCAAACCATTTAGTTCCTAACCCAAT
Source organism: Prunus dulcis (assembly GCF_902201215.1). Lineage (NCBI taxonomy): Eukaryota > Viridiplantae > Streptophyta > Magnoliopsida > Rosales > Rosaceae > Prunus > Prunus dulcis. The sequence goes on along the minus strand of NC_047655.1, from coordinate 28,038,610 downwards.
CAGGGGCAAGTCCACAGTGACTATTCAAGAGATACAGGAAGAAAAGCCAGAAGAATCACCCGAGTACTCTCCATCTGTAGTGTCAGATCCCTTTAGTCCTGGAAACAGCGGCACTGAACTAAGAATCCAGGAACAAGTTCAGGATGAGAAACAGAACCTTGGTGAGTTAGGAAGCAAAGTTGGAAGACTTCAGCTGGAATGCAACCCAACTGGGCAATTTGGATGGCCTCACCCTAGGATGATGGATCCTAGTTTTAAGCCAGTTGACTTCGGATTACAAAGGCCTCATGGTTTTGACTCTTGTAGGCCTAATTTGAGACCCCAAAATCCTCCAAGAGTAAGTACTCCTATAAGCCTAAGACCACAATTTGCTGCAGATCCTGTAATAATGAGAACTGTAAGGCCTACTTCTTCACTGGGGTCAAGACCACAAAATTTCCCAAGCAGCATTCCTGCTCCACCAAGAATGAGAACTGGGATTCCTTCGTCTTCAGCCGCACTCATGCCTGAAAGAATAGAACTGGGAGGACTACGACCTAGCTTCATGGCACCAGCTGTTCGAATTAGATCAGTTGTACCGGTTTGTTCAGCTCCACCAGCAAGAAAAATGCCAAGTTCCAGCCAGAGGAGAGAGTTACCAAACATGGAGAAGAAAGATACCAATCAAGAAGACACGTCAAAAGCAAGTTGAGTGCTTAGTAAACTTCATATATGATTCAAGTATAGATAATACAGAAGTCCTATTAGTTTTTTGGTAGTTTATGTTGTGAGCCATTGATGCTTCTGCAAAGTAATTACAAATAAAGCAGTAGTTTATTTTTATTTTTTGGAATTCCTTGTATAAATTTGAGATCAGATTCTTTGAGCTTTATCAGGATTGAGACATTCATTCTTATTATTCAAAGTACGTGAGTGATATATGTACTGGCTAAGGGGGAGGGAAATATAGCTTTTTGTTGATACTAGATAGAAAAATGTTCTCATCCTATTCCTCAAAACTCTACATAATTACCAACTAACTCTTTAGTTGAACTCAGAATCTCTTTCAAGTTGGCGGATAATTATTCAAAAATTAACCTTTCAAGATTTTATATTTCGTTTTTCTTTTTTGCATCTTTCAAAAAATAAACGTATTTCGTGTTCATTTTACTTTCTTTTTAGCACAATAGGTTTAAAACCAATATTTTTGTGGTGTTAAACATGCTACAGTATTGCTAATGTTTTCAGTTTACTTTCAGCATTCACAAACATATTAAAACTTCAATATATTACGTTAGGGGTGTTTAGAATTTTAAGATAACTTTCTACTTTAAATATGAAATTTGGATATTAATCAGTCGGGATCTAAATTTCCAAGCCCTTTATGTTTTGGTAAATATTTTTCAATTTACAGGTTAAAAACACCAAAAAAACCAACAAAAAAAAAAAATTCCGTGAAAAAAACCCCCAAAACCCTAGTGTATCAAGAACTATGTATAACATGTTTTCGACCAAAAACAAAAAGAACTATGTATCACATGCCCAACGTTACATTATGCACCCGCCTTGTACGCTTGCCACGTTACAAATCACCGTAATTTCTTACAACTCTTGGGGCACAAATGTCCAGATAGGTTTCCAAAATTCCCAGAGTACCCCCAGCCGGTGACAGATGTCGTTCACAAACATGTCGTGCATTTTTTTCAGTCATCCTAGAGAGACCACTATATAAATATACCACTTTTCTCTACACCTGGAACAATAAACCCTAGACCCTTCTCTTCTGAGCTTTTTCCCTCTTCCCCTCTCCCCCTTCCCCCTCTCTCGCAGCTCCGCACATAAAGAGGTAAGAAATTACGATTTTAATGACTATTTGTACTTGAACAAACCTCCCTCTGTATATACACGTTCGTGTGGCTTTTCTTGTTCTTGTGCAAAGTTGTGGATTTTAAAAATGATCAGTGGGGCAATTAATTTCATAGTAAAAGTTTGAACTTGATGGGTTTTGGGTGTATTAGTAGGAATATTTTGTTGCTATCAGAGTTTCCGTGTGATTATAAGAAAAAAAATATTTATGGGTGATTATGCTCGTGTATTTTGGTATAGGTGTGTTTGAGAAGCTGGAAAAATGCTTGTGTTGTTCGAAACTCCGGCAGGCTTTGCCTTATTTAAAGTGTTGAATGAAGGGAAGCTCTCCCAAGTTGAGGTAATTACTGTCTTAAAACCGTGTTTATGTGTGTATTTTGTTTGATGTCTGAGAAGAGTGAAGGAATCTGTGAAAAATGCTTCTGTGCATTATTTATTTTTTATCCTAGCCTTCTTTGCAAGTTTGCAACTTTATTTATCTCAGCTTTTAAGTTTTGGGTCTGATTTCGTGTCTCTCTTAAATTATATTGCAGGATCTATGGAAGGAATTTTCAAGTGCAGAGTCAGCTAGACAGGTGTCTATCTGTGTTTTTATGTGTGTAGTATGTGTATTAGTTTTACTTGTATTCATGCTCCAAAATATTTGTTGTTAGTTATCCATCTAATCAGTACATGGCATTGGTTTAGGTTGTCAAACTGAAAGCTTTTTCCAAGTTTGAGAATACATCAGAAGCTTTGGAAGCAGCAACCCTGCTGATTGACAGTAAACCCAGCAAAGGTCTGCGCAAGTTCTTGCGTGCACACTGCAGTGGCGAAACTCTGGCTGTTGCAGATTCTAAGCTTGGAAATGTCATCAAGGAAAAACTGGTATGCCAGTATTCTGCTTTTGAGAAATTTGGAACTGTTGTGAAACCTTTTGATGATTAAGTACATAGTGGTCTGTTGTCAGTTGATATTTTCGTGTTTCATATTATTTAAGTCGGTGCATGTATTTTCTTGCAGAAAATAGACTGCGTTCACAACAATTCTGTTATGGAGTTGATGAGAGGTGTAAGAAATCAGTTGACTGAACTCATAGCTGGGCTACAAGTTCAAGATTTGGCACCAATGAGCTTGGGTTTATCCCATAGTTTATCTCGATACAAGCTCAAGTTCAGTGCTGAAAAGGTGTGCTTTTAATTATGAATTGACATCTCGGGACTTTGTACTGTGGCTAATTGAAATTAATCTGCTCTTTCAAGTTATAGCTTCGTTTTGGGAGGTTTCTGTAGACCTAATATAATTTACTGAATTCCAGGTTGATACAATGGTTATTCAAGCCATTGGTTTGCTTGATGATCTTGATAAAGAGCTAAATACATATGCAATGAGGGTTCGAGAATGGTACGGTTGGCATTTTCCAGAGCTTGCTAAGATTGTCCAGGACAATATCCTTTATGCCAAGGCAGTGAAGCTGATGGGCTATCGTGCCAATGCTGCAAAGCTTGATTTCTCCGAGGTAAGGTTTGGTGATTTGTTTTGCTGCTGTAATCATAATAATATCTCCTATGGGTTTCCAGTGTATCCACCCTCTGTCTATGGTTGAATATTCTCTGTGACCAAGTTGCTGCCATCACACATTTTTTCCTGGGTTAACATTTAATCATCATTGGGGAACAAATCTTCTATAATTAAGTTCTAAATCTCCCTTGCTAGAGCCTATGGGTATATAAGGGTAGTTGTGTTTTATCATCACACTTTTTTGTGTTGCTAATAAATCTCATATTCTTGGTCAAAATATAACAGATATTGCCAGAGGAGGTTGAAACTGAATTGAAGGAAGCAGCTATGATATCTATGGGAACTGAAGTTAGCGAGCTTGATTTGATTAACATCAAAGAACTCTGTGACCAAGTTCTCTCTCTCTCTGAGTACAGAGCTCAGCTATATGATTATTTAAAAAACAGGATGAACACCATTGCACCAAATTTGACTGCTCTCGTTGGAGAGCTTGTTGGTGCTCGCCTCATTGCCCATGGTGGTAGCTTGTTGAACCTTGCAAAGCAGCCTGGGAGCACGGTTCAGATTCTTGGAGCTGAAAAGGCCCTCTTCAGAGCACTGAAGACTAAGCATGCAACACCAAAATATGGGCTTATCTACCATGCATCTTTGATTGGTCAAGCAGCACCAAAGCTCAAGGGTAAAATATCCCGCTCACTTGCAGCAAAAACTGCATTAGCAATTCGATATGATGCTCTTGGAGATAACCAAGATAACACAATGGGACTGGAAAATCGAGCCAAGGTATGTATTTTTGCTCATTGTTTTCTTTTAGTATTTTGAAAGCATCTGCTTAGAGATAAACATCTGCGCAGCTTGAAGCACGGTTAAGGAATCTTGAAGGCAGAGAGTTGGGTCGGTTTGCTGGATCAGCTAAAGGCAAACCAAAGATTGAAGTCTACGACAAGGATCGCAAGAAGGGAGCTGGAGGATTGATAACTGCTGCCAAGGTCTGACAAATGTTTCTTTGAGATTTTTATTTCAGTTTGTCAGTTGATTATTTTAACCTTTTCTGTTCTCTGTAGGCATATAATCCCGCAGCAGATTCTGTTCTTGGCCAAACGACACCTGCTGGAGAAGATAAGAAAGAGAAGAAAAAGAAGAAGAAGGCTGATGATGAAGACATGCCTGCGTCAAATGACAGAAATGGAAATGTGGAAGCAGAAGAGGAACCCGTGAAGAAGGAAAAGAAGAAGAAGAAGAAGAAGCATTCAGCTGAGGATGTTGATGCGATTGAAAATGCTGATGCTGGAGAGAAGAAGAAAAGGAAAAGAAAACAAGCTGAAGAAGAATCTGATACGCCAAGCAAGAAGAAAGAGAAGAAGAAGAAGAAAAGTGATGATTGAGGAACTTCGGAAGTTGTAATGATTGGAAACTCAACAATTTTGTTTAAGTTAGGGCAATCAGTCAGCTTTTCTATATATAAAATCGGGTCATTGTTGTTTTATTTCTTTGCTAGGTGTGGTAATTTCAAACTACTTATGCAGTTATTATGTAACCTCTAATTTCTGATAGACAAGTGTTACATGAAGTTGGTCAAGAGAATCGTTTTGCCCATCCAATCGTTCTCTGCGTCTCTTTACATTTCCAAATTTTAATTTGTCTGCTGCTGTAAAAAAATTAAGGGCATAATATTTCTCACTTGACATTGGATGGGAAGTTTTCTGCCTCTCTCTCACAAACATTTTCTTTTCTAAAATCTAGAGTGGGCTATGGAACCCTCTTTCTTTTCCGCCCTTTCCAGGAGTCGAACTTTGTGGTACTTGGGAAACTCTGCAATTTGCAAAGAGACCAAATGCACCATTTAATTTTTGAGGCCTTCCAATGGTGGATTATTTCTTCGCAAATTAGATTGATCTATTTGACAAAAAAAAGATTGATCTTGGCTTTTGCACTATTGTTAGTGTGGAACCACGACTTGATAAATACGAAATATACGTGGGGATATGTTTTATTTGAAAATAATGTCTTTATACTGAGTTTTGTAATATAAAAAGTGGGCCTTTTTGAAAAACCAAGAATAGTGCTAACGGATTTCATAGCTCGGCTAGCATTAATGGTCTCATGTTCAAACTCCAAGTCTCTCCTCCTCCTTCCAAAATATACCCAAAAAAAATTAAAAACCAAGAAAAGTATAATATGTTTCCTACAAAGAATAATTACTTCATTTAAAGAAAAGTTTTTTTGGGTACTATTTATAGGTATCCCCAACAAAAAACATAGATTCACACTTCCGTCTACATGGAAATGATTAAAACGATGATGAAAAAATTCGACATATTGTATGCAAGCCGTGAAAAATAAACTTTTTCAATGCTTCAGACCTCTTTTGCAATTGTTTGGAAAAAGACAAATTCAATCTTGAAAATTTTAACGGAAGTGTAGTGACTTTCCGTTATATCCTTTTTTTTGGTTCAACATTGTAGTTATATTTTAAGTTTACAAAACTTTCCTGAAATCTCTTCAAACAAGTTTTTGGTAAAGTTTTGGGTAATTTTGTGTTTCCTGTTCCCATTTGGAATTGGTTTTGTTAGTAAAAAACAGAAATAGAGTCTTCAGGGGAAATAAATAAAAGACGAAATTCTATTTGCCCGGAAAATTTGAGTAATATAAATAAATCCATTCATTCCTTATTTTGTTGGGAGAGAGGTAGAGATTAGAAAGAGAGTTGTCGGGTTTGACTTGGGAAAATTGGGAGATCTGCTGCTCTTTTTATTCGTCCTCTTGTCCGAGAGAGAGCCACAAAGGACGCCAAAACCATACCAAAACAAAAAACTTAACAAATCTTACCAATCACAGACAGATTCAATCACAGTAAGTTTAACTCTTCCTCTTTAAATCACTTGCTTTTCCAATCTCACTTTCTTTCTTTAAAAGTCTGTCACTTTCTTGGGAAATCTCTTCCTTCACTCACTTTCTTAATACCCAGATCAATTAATTTGACTTGTTAGTGAAGCTTGAAGAAGCCCCAATTCCTCTCTAACCAAACTTCGAACTTTCAGCTACTCTTTCTTGTTTTTCATGTTGGTTTGATGATTTTGGTTACTGGGTTCTCTTAATCACATGCGTTTATGTACTGGTTAATGTTTGGTGAAAAGGTTGATCTGCGGAAGTTATTTTCTGATAAGTTTTAGGTGTAGGCTGATTCTTGAATCTTTTTTATTGTAGATTTTTAGAGGGTATTTAACTATCTGTTGTTGCAAATTGGTTGATTTTGTAGTTTTGTGAGTGAAGGAAGAGCTTTTTGCATAGACCATGTTGAGAGATGAGGCTTAGATTTAAGAATGGGGTGTGTGATTAGCAGAGAAGCGTCCTCAGGAGTAGATTCTGAGTCTAAGGGTGAGAAGAAGGATTTGAGTGTAGAATCTAAGAGGAAGGTAGATGATGTTGTGGTGCCGAAGGTAGATAGTGAAACTATTGAGGTTCATGATGGTGGAGGTGAGGCTAAGAAGGAGGAGAATGGTCATGGAGGTCAAAGACCTCCCAGGGGGGAGAGAAGGCGGTCAAAGCCAAACCCAAGGTTAGGTAATCTACCGAAGCAATCGCGTGGTGAGCAGGTGGCAGCCGGGTGGCCCCCCTGGCTCACGGAGGCGTGTGGGGAGGCGCTCAATGGGTGGATTCCACGGAAAGCAGACACGTTTGAGAAAATTGATAAGGTGCGTTTTCTTTTTCCTTTTTCTTTTTCTGGAAAAATTGGGTGTTGTTATTGTTGCTTGCTTTGTAAAAATGATGTGGTGGAGATAGTTTATGAGAATTTTACATAATTATGGTCGTTTGCTATGACTTGAAGGGAAAATGTGATCAGCCAAGTCATTTTAGATGCATTCTTCAAAATCTTCCTATTTGGAGTGACTATCACAAATGATGTGGAACAAAATTGCAATTAATTGCACAATGCCTATCACATGATTTTAGGTCGTATCATTTTTTATGGATATTTCATCTTGTATAGCTTTCTTGGCCAGTTCATCGTGTAGCTATGCTTTAGTTTATGTACTCTTCTTGTGTATGGTTTTGATTCCTTTCATTTTGTTTTCCCTAATGTTAGATCGGGTCAGGAACATATAGTAATGTGTACAAAGCTAAAGATATGTTGACGGGGAAAATTGTTGCACTAAAGAAAGTTAGATTTGACAATTTGGAACCTGAGAGCGTGAGATTTATGGCTAGAGAAATCCTAATTTTGCGGAGACTGGATCATACCAATGTTGTAAAGTTGGAGGGTCTGGTTACATCGAGGATGTCATGTAGTTTGTACCTGGTGTTTGAGTACATGGAGCATGATCTAGCTGGACTTGCTGCAAGCCCAGATATTAAATTTACAGAACCTCAGGTTAGCCATTTTTGCCCTAAACTTTGAAACCTAGTTATCACGTTGAAAGCAACTATTCTGATATTTCGTTATTTGGCATCTCACAATTCAGGTCAAATGTTACATGCATCAACTGCTATCTGGACTTGAGCACTGTCACAACCGTGGTGTGCTTCACCGTGACATTAAGGGATCAAATCTTTTGATTGACAACGGAGGAGTACTTAAGATTGCTGACTTTGGGTTGGCTTCTTTTTTTGATCCAAACCACAAGCATCCCATGACTAGTCGGGTGGTTACTCTATGGTATCGACCTCCTGAGCTTCTTCTTGGTGCTACTGACTATGGTGTGGGCGTGGACCTTTGGAGTGCAGGTTGCATTTTAGCAGAGTTACTAGCTGGGAAGCCTATCATGCCTGGTCGTACAGAGGTAACATGTTAACTCTCTTTGTGGATTTTACATTTGTCCTTGCTTAGTAAAAGACTAAATCTGTGAGAAGACATTTAACTGGTAATGTTTAAGATGGAGATATCGCGAGGTAATTTATAATTATTGCCTCCGGTTTGGTTGTACGATCATATATCCAAGTTGTTTTTCCTAAATGTCACTGCCATGGTTCGATGATATATCTAGTTGGCTTTCATAACACTGAGTTTGTGTTCAGTTGGTTGTAATAGATGTTTAAAGCTAAAATCTTTTCCATTTTCATCCCCATTTTCATTGTTTGTAAGTTTAAAAAATGCTGATATGATTCATGTATATGGACATTTTATGCTATTCTTGCTTACTGTGTTTCTGACATAAATATGTAAACTGCCTACTGTAGAGCATGTCTGACATCTTTACTTCTCAAATAGGTGGAGCAACTACATAAGATATACAAACTATGTGGCTCACCTTCAGATGAATACTGGAAAAAGGCAAAGTTGCCCAATGCAACTCTATTTAGGCCCCGGGAGCCTTACAAAAGAGCCATAAGAGAGGCATTCAAAGAGTTTCCTCCATCATCATTGCCCCTTATCGAAACCCTTCTCGCAATTGATCCAGCAGAACGTCAGACAGCCACAGCTGCATTGAGCAGTGAGGTGAGTTCTAACACTACGACCATTTGTTATCATTTTAAGATCTTGATAATGTATGGATTCTTTCTATGTATTGTATTCTTTCTATAAGTTTAATCAACTACAACGAATCTTGATGTCTTGATAGTATACTTGTCGGATTTTAGATAAGACTCCAAGAAAAAAAGGAAAAAAATGCAAACTGATATGCTTGCTGTTTCCTTGACTATTTTAGGGCCTTATGGTCTGGAATGGTTAATGAAACTAAGCATTGTAATCCTTAGACTGTCACCCGCTTAACTGTGTCAAGTTGGGGTCCAAGTCTTGTCTGGTAGTGTGGTGCCTAACCATCACAATAGTTATGCTAATTGGTTCCATGTGCTGGTCCATGACTGCATTGATGAAAATCATGCATACTTTGTGCTAGTTGGTGGTTATGTTAAGCTACTATGGTTCCTTTTGATAAATGTACTTATATTCTCTGTTTTGCTCATTCTTTCCTTGCAGTTTTTCATGACAGAGCCTTATGCTTGTGAACCTTCTAGCCTCCCACAGTATCCCCCAACCAAAGAAATTGATGCCAAACGTAGGGATGATGAAGCTCGTAGGTACGGGTCTTGTAGACTTTTTGAAGCTTAGATCTCACCATGTTTGGATACTCAACCGCCATATGTGAAATTAATTTCATAAGTTCGCTTATATTCAATAATGTGTGAAATGTGACAAGCAAAATTTTGGTGGTTGTGCAGACTTCGAGCTGCTGGTAGAACCCAAGCTGAAAGTGCAAAGAAAACACGCACACGTGAACGTGCTCCTAGGGCTATGGCTGCTCCAGAAGCCAATGCCGAGCTTCAATCCAATATTGACGTATGTCTAATAGTTGCTTCTATCAATCATTGTCATCTTATAACTTCACAGTTTCATTTACATAAATATGCTTTTAGATTACGTATTTTTACAAGAAGATAATAAGAAAGGAAAAAAAAAGTGGTATAGCATTGTCTAAAGAATACTGCTGAGATGTCAATGAGCCTGATCTGTTTGGTTTGCCACTTCAACATGCTTTGGCAATGCGACCTTGGCTTGTTTATTTGCCACACATTAATGAGTTTGGATCTAATGTACTTGACAGGTTTACATGCTTAGACATAACATAACAATTTGACCAACTTTGGATGAGTTATTTGATTCAGGTTTCAATTTATAAGTATGCTAATACATCAATTATCTTCTAAAACAGAGAAGGCGCCTAATTACACATGCAAATGCAAAGAGCAAAAGCGAAAAGTTTCCTCCACCACACCAGGATGGGGCAGTTGGCTACCCTTTGGGATCTTCACATCATATTGATCCTGCCCTTGTTCCTCCTGATGTCCCTTTCAGTACAACCTCATTCAGTTATCCTAAAGAATCAATGCAAACTTGGTCAGGTCCTTTGGTTGACTCTACTACTGCTGGTGGTCCAAGACGGAAGAAACATACCGGACATGATGCCCGAGAAACATCAAAATCCTATACAGGAAACCATAGAGAGAAACATCAGGATGCTCGTGTTCGAGGAAAGAGAAGTATGGCTTAAACCCGAGTTCATAAGGTGCGAACATAATTGTGAACTGTTGGATGCCTCTTTCCAATCCCTATTCCATGGGAGTCTGTTAGCAGACAAGAGTTGAATTTATCAGCCCCAGCTTCTTCTCGCAGTGTAATTGTTTCATTAGAAGTGCAGGGGTAAATACAATAATTTTTTTTTTTTTGGTTTTATAATCCCGTTTACCTTTTGTTCCCCCATATCTACAAGATAATGATTTTTTCTTCTTTTCTTTTTGCTCCTTTTCAATTTGTTGGATGGTGAATTGGTGAGAGGCGTTGCCCTCTGTTATGTATATCTTCATCTTAATTCTTTTTCCCAAGTTTGTGGTGTTGGAAGCTTACTGCTTGGAGTAGTGAAATTATTTAATAAATCATCAAGGGCCACATCTGTTTGTTTTGTGCTTTATGTTTTTGTCTTTTCCATTAAATAAATAAGGAGCAAATTCTTTGCCCCAATGAAGGAAAACGAAGTCAAGGACACAAAGATTGCGTGACCTTGTGATGTTTGAACCTGAAGAGAAAGTTTACCAGAACAGTAAAGAAGAGCCTGAAAGAAAAATAAATAAATGCCAAAAGCATTGTGCAATTAAGTAGTTTTATAAGCTATTGGACAATCAGTGGATGACATCTGCCACATTTTCATTTATTCTACTTTCATGCTTCTAAATTCATTTCCCCCAAACCCTATCCAACTAAAGAACACGAATTTTTTTTGAAGGGAATTATTATTGACCCACCTCAAAAGTTATTTTGTACTTATAATAATTTTTTTTCCCTAATACTAGCCTCTCAGCACGTGTTTCTGTCCATGCGAGAGGCTTTTTTTTAAAATTTTTTTTAAATTTATTTTAGAATTAAGAAAGATAACGGGTAGTTGTGTTCCATAAAAATAGGATCCATTATCTGATTTTTCTTAATTTTAATTTTTTTAGTATGAAAAGTGTGAATTTACCATATTATCCTCATTTAATTAGTAATTTCAATTCTTAATGTTTGCATTAATCAAGGGCATTTTTCAGTATTTTGAATGTTTTACCATTCTCTGTCTTTTGTTATATATATATATATAGATTAAAAGATGTTTCAAATTCGAAACTGCCCTTATCAATATAAAAGGACACTGAAAAAACTAAAATTAGTAACATGAGGGAATATAAATGGACATTTTTTTCCTTAAGAAAATAATATTTAAAGGTGATTGCAACTTTACTAGATCTATTTAGTATTGAATTATTAATCATAAAAACCCTTTAATTTTGCAAAGAAGGGGAAAAAAGAAAAAGAAAAGGAAAAACAGAGCTGAGGTTTTCTAGGGGGAAAAAGGTGAACAAAGTTAATAAAATCTTAAAACCGCCCACTAAAGAGAGCACTCTCATGCTCTTATTAAAACCGCCATTAAATTCCTCAGCTTTCTCTCTTTCTCTCTCAAACACACGCAGAGGTTTCTTGTCACAGCAAACCCTCGATATTCTCACTTTCTTTCTCTGGAAACCAATAAAAAGCTTGGGCTAAAACCATAGAAACCAGAAGGCAAACAATGGAAGAAAACAACAGTAACAACGTGGCTAGCAACGTGGCCCAAGCCATTGCCGTAGCTCTCGACTGGAGCTCCACTTCCGATGCTCGCAAAGCAGCCGTCGCTTTCCTCGAATCCGTACTCTCTTTCTTTCTCTAAAAACTTTACCTTGTGCCGCTATCTCTGTGCTTTGTTAAAACTATGATTTCTTCTTTCCGCCTTGAACTTTAAAGTGGTAGCTTTGTGAATGTTATGGCTCTGCGAGTCTGCTGGACTTCGGAAGTATTGTTTTTTGTTAATTTGATCGAATTTTGTGAAATGGGTATTTGATTATTGTGCTTGTGGGGTTTTAAGTTTTTACAAAAATTTGTTCAGAGTCAAATTTAGTGTTATGCGAAAGTTTGTGTTTTGATCGAGTTACAGGGAATGTGTACTAGTGATTGGCTTACTGTGTCATAGAGAATGGAACGGTAATGGAGGTTTTACAGCTCAAAAATTTAAATGACTCCCTAAAATTTCCTGTTGACAGAGTTTATTGGATGATCTCATTGTTTTTCTCTGGAGTATGTTGATCTTTAGTATCTATAAAATGTTTCTGTAAGGTTCTTATGTTGTGGAATCTATTACTTGGTTTAAGAAGCTATATCTACCTGTCATTATTTTCCTTTGTTGATCGATACCTTCTGTTCATATTGTCCAGATTAAAGCCGGAGATGTACGCGTTTTGGCAAACACATCATTCCATCTAGTGAAAAAAGATTGGTCTTCCGAAATTCGGTTGCATGCATTTAAAATGTTACAGGTTTATGCTTATGGAATGTTCTTTAAGCAGCTTTCTGTTTGATTTATAATTATTTGAATATTTCCATTTGACCCAAATGCCATATTTTTGTGCAGCATTTGGTCCGGTTGAGGTGGGAAGAATTAAGCCCTACAGAGCGTAGAAACTTTGCAAATATCACTGTTGATTTAATGTCAGATATTGCAAATCCCAGTGAGGAGTGGGCTTTGAAAAGTCAGACAGCAGCCCTTGTTGCTGAGGTTTACACAGCATTTCTTTTGAATCTATTTAGACTGCCAATGCTCATATTTGCGTTATAATACTCACTTGTTTTGATCTGTTACAGATGGTTAGAAGAGAAGGACTAAATCTTTGGCAAGAACTGCTTCCAACTCTGGTTTCATTATCTTACAAGGGACCTATACAAGTAAATTTTATTTCCCCTTGTTCAAACTATATTTCATTTAAAACATGCTTTAGGTAATCGCCCGATTTTCTTCTGCTCTTTTATTAGGCTGAGTTGGTCTGCATGATGCTAAGGTGGCTTCCTGAAGATATTACTGTTCACAATGAAGATTTGGAAGGTTTATACTGTGCACTTTTTTCTTTTTGCCTGTGAATTGGCAGTGGAGTGCGTGTGTGTATGCATGTAATGCTTTTCCTCTGGATTTTGATTGCTGCATGCCTTACCCTGATTCTGAATGGTTAATACAGGTGATCGGAGAAGGTTATTGTTGCGTGGGCTGACGCAATCTTTACCTGAAATATTGCCTCTATTATACACTGTATGTCTGGCTCCTTGACTTTTAATAGAAGTAGCATACAATGGATTTATCATAATAGCTTTATTATGTGCAGTTACTAGAGAGGCACTTTGGAGCTGTGTTGAATGAAGCAGGAAAACAACAATTGGACCTCGCAAAACAACATGCAGCAACAGTAACAGCTACTTTGAATGCTGTTAATGCATATTCTGAATGGGCTCCATTGCCTGATCTTGCAAAATATGGTATAATTCATGGGTATGGTATCCTTCTTTGAAGTTTTGGTGGAGTCTGATTTGAAGCCATTGGCAAGAGTCTGTTTCTTATCTCCTTTCTCTCTCTCTCTGCATGCACAGGTGTGGTTTCTTACTTTCTTCACCTGACTTCTGTCTTCATGCTTGTGAGTTTTTCAAACTTGTTTCCCAAAGGTATGCAACGTAGTATTTCCAGTAGCTAGTTCAATGTTCTATACAGTTATAAATTATGATTTTCGCCCTTGCCAAGACAGTTCTGTAACAGTTGTGTTATTCTGAATTATGACATGCAGGAAGAGACCTATTGATGATACCTCTGCTCCGGAATTTGATTCTGCAATGAGTAATATCTTTCATATATTGATGAATGTCTCCAAAGAATTTTTGTACGGATCAGGCCCCAGTGCTGGGGTAATTGATGAAAGCGATATTGAGTTTGCGGAATATATATGTGAAAGTATGGTATCTTTGGGTTCTACAAACTTGCAATGTATTGCTGGTGATAGCACCATGCTAGGTCTTTATTTACAACAGGTAACTAGAACATCGGGTTATATGCAAAAGGGTGTTTGTTGCTTGCTCATTTTGATTCTGTCAACAAGTAATTGCTTATTGAAATACAGTATAACTTTTTATTTTTATTATTTTCTCAGATGCTAGGTTTTTTTCAGCATTTGAAGCTAGCTCTTCACTTTCAATCTCTCCACTTTTGGCTGGTACGAAGAGAATTTCCAAATTATTGTTATATTGTGTCAATAATAGAGGCTATGTCATACATTACCATGTTTGAACATCTTTCATGTTCATATATGCTTGTTTAGGCACTAATGAGAGACTTGATGTCAAAGCCAAAGGCTGTTGCTCCCTCAGCTGGAGATGGTTCTGACCCAGTCGATACTGAAAAGAGAAAGATCTTAAGTTTTTTGAGTGATGAAATATGTAGTGCAATTCTGGATGTATCTTTCCAACACATGCTCAAGCGAGAAAAGGTTCCTCATGGAACATCATTTGCTTTGGGGCCGTTGGAGTTATGGAGTGATGATGCTGAGGGAAAGGGAAATTTTGGCCAGTATCGTTCAAAGTTGGTAAGTAATTTTTACATAAGAACTCCAATATCTTTGTTTCTGCATATTCGTACAACATGAATGGATGGGTCAATTCATCGACTTTGTTAGTAACTGCGATTCAGATTAGAGGAGCTGTCAAAATAACCCTGAAATGGAACTCATTTCTTTTCATGTTAAACATTTATGTCATCTTGCATCATACAGAGATTTCTTTCTCTGTTCTGGTTTATAATATTACTCAAGGTGATGTTGGGATAAGTTTATTCTATGATTCTCTTTAGCATAGGTTATGAAAATTACTCAGTTGGCCTGCCTTGGCCTGCATTTTTTTTAAAGTTTCTCACGAGATGCATGCATATCTTAATGCAGTTAGAACTGGTCAAGTTGGTGACTTCATACAAGCCTCTTATAGCTGGGGTTAATGTTTCTGAAAGAATTGATAAGATCATCAAAAACCTCTTGCTTTCTCCAATGCCTGCTCAGGTTTGGTTACAAGCACTTTCTCAATTCGATTTGCTGTCTTTAGAGTTTCCAGCATTCCAGAATTGCTTGCATTGATGGTTCTTGTAAATTTCCATCCTCTGTCTAATTCCAGGACTTAGCTGTGATGGAAAGCATGCAGCTGGCTTTAGAAAATGTTGTAAGCACTATTTTTGATGGATCAAATGAAATTGGTGGGGGTCATTCTGAAGTTCAACATGGCATGTGCAAAATATTTGAAGGTATATTTGGAACCTTCTTTTTATCTCCCTAGAGCTAGAATTTTATATATTGCGTTTATTAACAATACTGGTTTCTTCACTTGAAGGTTTGCTTCAGCAACTTCTTTCTTTGAAGTGGACTGAGCCGGCCCTTGTGGAAGTACTGGGGCACTACTTGGATGCAATGGGGCCATTTTTGAAGTATTTTCCAGATGCTGCAGGCAGTGTCATTAATAAATTATTTGAGCTCCTAAACTCACTTCCTTTTGTTGTTAAGGTCCATTTCAATATATTTACTTTCACTTTGATATTCATTGTAATATTCATTGTATTTTAGAGAAACTTTAAAATCATATTTTTATTCTGCAGGATCCATCTACAAATAGTGCACGGTACGCAAGGTTACAAATTTGTACATCATTTATTCGTATAGCCAAAACTGCTGACAAAAGTATTCTACCTCATATGAAGGTGACTTTAGTTTCTTAAATATTTCCTTTTATTTTTCTGGTTCTTCTTGTGTATATACGACTTTTACACATTTTATATGAATCATGTGCCACTAGTATGAAAGACATCAAATTATTTTACGACATTTTGTGTAATTGGTTAGAAATTACATCAGTAGAATCTGTCATATGATCGTATCCATCCTTTGCAAATTGCGTATAAGTTTGCTTCCTAGCTATTGTGTAATTATTAATTGGGGTTTCATGAATTACTGGTATCCGAGAAATGATACTTTTGAATGCTCCCCGTATTAAGGGTGTAAATAGTCCAAGGTTCCCTAGGAAAACAAAAAATTTAGTCTATATCCCCACTGAAGCAAACCCACGAACTTAGTTCTTGGAAATATCATTTTGTTTATTCACCTTCTCTCGCGGTATTTTATGTAGGGTATAGCTGACACCATGGCGTATATGCAAAGAGAAGGTTGTTTGCTTCGTGGTGAACATAATCTTCTAGGTGAAGCGTTTCTTGTCATGGCTTCTGCTGCTGGGTAATGATTCTCTGGCGTGGATAGATATATTTTTGTTGTCAAATGATTCTATTTTTGAAAATTTTGAAAATTTGTGCAGAATTCAGCAGCAGCAAGAAGTTTTGGCCTGGTTACTAGAACCCTTGAGCCAGCAATGGACGCAGCTTGAGTGGCAAACTGATTATCTATCTGAACCACTAGGTCTTGTTCGCTTGTGCTCTGAGACCCCAGTTATGTGGTCAGTTTTCCACACTATCACATTCTTTGAGAAAGCACTTAAGAGAAGTGGAACCAGAAAAGCGCATTTGAATTTGCAAAACAACTCAACAGAAACTGCTACTCCCTTGCACCCTATGGCTTCTCATCTCTCATGGATGTTGCCACCTCTTCCAAAAGTACGCATGTTGCTCCTGAAAATTAATTGTGTTAAAATTCCTCATTCACATTTCTTCTAAATGTGGTACATTTTTGGCCATTTGTTTATGCAAATATGTTCACTGTGACTACAACATGGTAATAGTTGGTGCATGTTGTTGATTTGCAGCTGCTTCGCTCCATTCATTCCCTTTGGTCTCCATCTGTATCCCAAACACTTCCTTTAGAGATTAAAGCTGCAATGACCATGAGTGATGTTGAGCAATTCAGTCTTCTTGGTGAAGGAAACCCTAAATTTTCAAAGGGAGCAGTAACCTTTTCTAGTGGATCTCTTATCAGTGCAAGTAAGGAAGGATACACAGAGCCAAATGAATCAGACATACGAAATTGGTTGAAAGGTATCAGAGACAGTGGGTATGTATTCCTGCATCTAGTAACTTATTAATCCTTTAAGCGAGTTTCTTTATTGGTTCATCATCCATGTAGGTTTTCTTCATTTAGTGTCGAGGCATTGTTTATAAATGCAGGTACAATGTATTGGGCTTGGCAACCACTGTTGGGGGCTCATTTTACAAATGTTTGGATAGTCAATCTGTTGCTCTAGCTCTAGTGGAGAATGTACATTCAATGGAATTCAGACATATCAGACTGCTTGTTCATTCAGTTTTAATTCCCTTGGTTAAATTTTGCCCTGTGGATTTGTGGGAGACATGGTTAGAGAAGCTCTTGCACCCATTATTTCAACACTCCCAGCAGGCTCTTAGTTGCTCCTGGTCCAGTCTTCTACGTGAAGGGAGAGCAAAGGTCCCAGATGCCCAAGCCATACTCGCTGGGTCAGACTTAAAAGTGGAAGTAATGGAAGAAAAGCTACTTAGGGATTTAACTCGGGAGATTTGTTCACTCCTCTCTGTTATAGCTTCACCACAGCTAAATACCGGGCTTCCTTCCTTGGAGCACTCTGGGCATGTTAGTCGTGTTGACGTTTCTTCACTCAAAGATTTGGATGCATTCACTTCAAGCTCTATGGTTGGGTATGTTTGATTGACATTGTTTCTTATCTAAGTAGCTTTTTCTGTTGGTCTGTACCTTTGTACTTTTACAGCCTTGTTAATTTATTTTTCCCCACAAGTTCTCCGGTCTCAAAGTGCACTCCATTTACAGTTTCCTTTTGAAGCACAAAGGTCTTGCCCTTCCAGCGCTGCAGATATGTTTAGAAGCTTTTACATGGACAGATGGTGAATCCATGACTAAAGTTTCTTCCTTTTGTGCTGCCTTGGTTGCTCTAACGATATCAACAAATAGTACAGAACTCCAACAATTTGTGTCTAAGGATCTCTTTTCTGCAATCATCCAAGGTTTAGCCCTTGAATCAAATGCTTTCATCAGTGCTGATTTGATTAGTCTCTGTCGTGATATATACATATATCTTTGTGATAGAGATCCAACTCCTAGGCAGGTTAGTTACGGTACCTTCTGCTTACCAATATTTTGGGATGGTAGTAATTATACTCTAGTTATAATTAATTTAACAAACTTAATGGACGTGCTTCTTGGGTTTCGCAGGTTCTGCTCTCACTCCCTTGTATCAAACAGCACGATTTGCTTGCTTTTGAAGAAGCTTTGACGAAGACATATAGTCCCAAAGAACAAAAGCAACATATGAAAAGCTTGCTGTTACTAGCTACTGGAAACAAGTTGAAAGCCCTTGTTGCTCAGAAAAGCGTAAATGTAATAACAAATGTATCAAGTAAGTCCAATTACTGACTTCACAATCTTTTTCAAGCTTTTAAAAGAGCATGCTTTCCAAATGTTGCTATAGTTAGTCTTAAATTGTGTAATGCTGCATCTAGTGGCTTCTTAATCTTAAGCTTCCTCCAAATATCTTCATTTTATATGAGGCATTCTCCCCCTTTCTTTCAGTACTTGGTCTCTCCCAACATTAAAACATTCCGCAGGCCAGGTTTCTTGTTAACTTTCGCTCTTTAAATGTGCTAAAATCTTGCTGCATCTAATTTTATAAGGTTTATGAAGGTGGTAGGAAGGAACCTTAGACTCTGAAGAGCTTTTCTTAGTCAAAAAAAAGTGGATACAGTACATAAAAAATATAAACATACCTGGCTCTGTTTGTCTTTCCCTCTTATGAAGGTATGATAGATTTAGTGTTGATTTCTTGTCTCTCTCCATCAAATAGATTTAGGTTCAGGTTCGGCTTGATCTTTTCTTTTCCTTTTTGAAGATTTTTTACATTTTGTTCAAAAGTTGTGTAATTATGTGATAGCTAGTCAACTGGGTGTATATATTAACTAGCATGCTGCTGCAATCATAATTTCAGCAAGGCCTCGCAACACCGTCAATGTTGCAGAAACCAGACTGGATGAGGGAGAGAGTGTTGGACTGGCAGCCATATTGTGATGCATGTGTGATCTCTTGTACAGAAATGAATTCAATTGGAAGACGGAAATCCCTGTTTGAGGAATATGATGAGGTAAATGACCTTTTTCTTTTTTCTGCCAGAGGTCTACACAACTTTTCTAATGGGTTCACCTCAAATAGAAGATACGTGACACCGTGTTGTACTGTACTGCCATGGAAATCAGGTTTTCAGACTCATACATTTCTTTGTATAGCAGCACTAATCAGAGAAAAGAAGAAGAAATCTTTGTTTTAGCTGTTTCTTTTTTTATTAAATCTTTGGCAGATTAAAACTACACTTGGCAGTTTTCATTTCACCTAACCAGTGTGGACCTCTCAAACCAAACTTTCATGTGCATGTCATGAATGCCGTTTGCTACCTCACCTTTTCGAACCATGATTGCTTATAGAGATGTAACAGCATGCGTGCCCCATTTGGATTAGGAAACGTGATGCAGATTGTCCAGTTAGCTCAGCCATTGGTAAGCCTGGAACCCACTGTCCGTAAGGGTTAACAATGAATAAATAATGGCTATCCTATGCTAGTAAAATGAAATCCTTCAGTGATTAAGAACGGTTTATAATCACAAATCCTAACGGTTAACTATTTCATTGTTGTTTGGTTTGGACAGATCGTGACACGTGGATATGGTCCAACATGAGAACAAGTTTCATGTTTATTATTTTAAACGGTTAAAATTGCTTCGTCCAAAAAAAAAAGCGTTAAAATTGCAATATGTCGGTGAAGTCTGACCGAGAAATCTACATTCTCTTTCTTCTCTTGGGATTTTTGTTTTATTCATTTTCTTCTTCTTTGTGAGCCTTTTGGTACCGACATCTGTTGTGTTGTGTCCTTCCAACTACTCTTATTAAATAATAAATTCACAATGAACATCTCAAAATCTATCCCAAATGCCAGGCGTTGGTTAGTTTGGGGACCGTATGTTCGTGTCAATAAAAAATTATTGTATGGCATTGGTACAGAAATATTCTCACACTTTATATAAACACATCGTTCATTCATATTATAACATGTAAATATGTAATTATACGTTTTTATTAGCGTACAATAATTTTTCATCACCACCTCCTCGATCATGTTACACGCTTTGTAAGCAGAGTGGACTATAGGGTATGTAATTGAATGGGAGGCATGCTTCATTTTTTAATGGTAGCTGGAAGGAATGGTAGGTGAAATGCTTTAGATGAAAAGGAAAAAGTAGAAAGGTGAGAACTGGAGTGATATGGCCCAATCAATGTGAATAATATTACACACACACATATATACATATAGTTAAGCAATTCGAATATACACGCTGTTGTTTTTACTCTAAACCAACCCCCATCAAACTTCTAAAAATTTGTACAAGTTTCCAGAGCATACAGCACAGTTGCCGCACCGGCACTGGCACAAATCTTATTGGTGTGGTGGAGAAGGTGATCGTAGAGGCCTAGAGCAGCGACCAATGAGACCCGGAGGACCACCAGGAGGACCACCCGGAGGACCACCCGGACCGCCTGGACTGCCTCCTCTCTTCGGTGGCTTTTGTGATTTCATAGGTTCATGGTATGTCTGATGTTTTGAACTTAATCACTTGTCTCTCCTCTAGTTAATAGAATCACTGCATACATTTTGGAAAATGATGAGAAACGTTTATAATTGATTTCTATAAATAAAAATGTTGTAAAACAATATATAATTAATGTGGCGTAATTTGAGAAGCAAACAAGAAATTTCAAACCCTGGTGTGAGCTAGTGCTTTTGTTTTCTTGATCCACAGATATATGCTGTGTATTATACTTAAAACATTTCCTTGTATCCAAACCAATTTCTTCGTTTGATTCATTGTCTTGTCTATTTTCCTTACTTTTATGTTATCCATTTAAAATAAAAAATCATAAGAATCATTCATCCCCTGTTCCTAGCTGATGCCTTCCTTTTTTAGTTTCCTTACAATTATTTATTTGCTTGTATATTTGTTTTGTTTGTTTTTATGGGAGTTCGTCGTTTTGGTTGGTTGCAGTTTGAGTGTTCTGTGCTGCTGCTGGCTGTTACAAGACTGCTTTGGTGGTGGGCCACCACCAGGGCCTGGACCTCCTGGCCCACCAGGGCCTCTGGGACCCCCTGGCCCACCAGGGCCTTTAGCACCTCCTGGCCCACCAGGACCCCCCGGCCCACCAGGACCCCCTGGCCCACCATGGCTTCAGGGACCCCCTGGTCCACCAGGGCCACCTGGACCACCACCCCCGCCATGAAAAATGAAATGAATGATACATGGATAATGGATTCATGGCAAGGCAGCTGCTTGCTTAGCCATATATAATTGGGTTAGCTTATCAGTTAATTATAATGCCATATGTAATGTAACAATATATATATATATATATATATACATGTAACAATATTTATATCGCGTTGTAAATTGCAATGTAACCAATCTCTGAGAGTCATGGACATGGCTGAGTTTTATTAGTCACTGTGTCTGTCTGTCTGTCTGTCTGTCTGTCATTTGAGTTTGCCAGAGGCTTTTTAATCGGCCTCTCTCTCTACCGTTCGGAATAAAATAAAATATATTTATTTAGCTCATCATCGATTTGCAACAATCTTCTGTTTTATTTAAATTAGATGTTGACCGCAGAATGTTGAAATCAAAACGATCACAACATTAAGGTACATAATTCAATCCTCCTACCCTCTCAAAATTCAAAACACGTTGTCAGTCGGTCATCTGATTCAAACAGATTATAGTAGCAGTGTGTGTGCCAAAACGAGTGGTTCGGATAATTTGAAACAGATGCAGTTTTGAATACTGAAAAAAAAGGGCATATAAACATTTTTTTGCGTGTGCTTGTAAGTTGCATGCATGTGTGGAAAAGGGGAGGTTTGAATGTTAGGTTTATGTCTCAACAGTTGGTTATATTTAAGAGAAGTAGATGACACACTGTCTGTGAGTTTCGGGTGGCCAACGACTTCTGCTAGCCTTAAATCAATGCCGGAGTTTTCACTGTAATGCCTTACGTACCTTATGAAAAACAGGAAGAAGAAAAAAAAACTCAGAGATGCTGTGGACCAAGGGCTGGCGGACCTGGCTTTTGAATGTGATCTTCTGCATAATGTTGAGTTTCAAGCTCAATGTATACGTGATGTAATAACAAGTGAGAGAATGTTGGCATGTTGCTGCTGTTTTTGCAACTTGCAACTCAATATTCTCCCCACTTTCTCTTTCATTCTTTGTTTTATGCGCAGAGTTATTAATGGGATAGTATTATTATGTATTTTGTAACTTTTGTTTACGGGGGTTTATTTTCCTGCATCAAATTTAATGATACTATTCCCTAAAAGGACGACGGTGTTATAACTTTTGTTTACAAAAACAACAAAGATAAACACACAGATTATGACAAAACACCTTGTCAAAAGTCAAAACACGTACGTTTGTCAGTCGGTCATCTGATCCAAACAGATTATACGAAAATATATTTGCATGCGTCGACCAAACAAACAAAACAAATGGTCGGTCCATCGAAGTCTTTGAATTAGGGCCTAAGAAAAGAAATGAGGTCCATCGAAGTCTTTGAAATCACATAATGTACTGTGTGTGTCTGAACTGCGCATATAAACATTAATTTTTTGAGTGATAGAACATTACTGTGTGTGTCTGAAAAGGGGAGGTTTGAATGTTAGGTTTATGTCTGAACAGTTGGTGATAGAATATCAAGAATCAATTAATACTTAGCCATTAAGCTCTCTCTCTCTCTTTGAAAGTATGAACCTATAAATAAACAAGAGCTACATCAATCTCATTAGATACGACCAAGCTACATTGCATTTTCAGCCAGAGAAAGGGGAAGCGATATCACCAGAGTGCTTTGCTTGATTAAGAGACACAGAGAAGAGAAGAGAAAGAGATGCCGCCACCTGGACCGGGAGGCCCACCGGGCTTTGGTTGCTTAGGCGCCCTCTGTAGCGGTATATGCCGCCTTTTATCATCTTGGTGAGTTCATCACTTTGGCTTTTTATAATATTTTATTCTTGTAATTGCCCTCCCAAATTATAAGTTAATAGAAAATGTAGCTGCATCTGCTGCATGCTTCTTTCAATTTTCTTCTTTTTTTTTTTCTTATTTATGAAGGTAATTTCCTAATTATTATTATTATTATTCTAAAATTATTGTATATATATATATATATATATATGGTGTGCACTGTGCAGTGCTTATGTCCTGTGCTGCTGCTGCCTGTTTGAGAGCTGCTGTGGACCCATGTTTGGTGGGGGATTTGGCGGTCCTGGTGGGCCCGGTGGTGGACCTGGTGGACCCGGTGGTGGACCTGGCGGGCCCCCTCGCTTTTGAATATGAGCTGGCTGCTGCTGCTGCCTGTGATCTTCTGCATAATGTTGAGTTTCAAGTTTAACAAGATGTTGGCATGTTGCTGCTGTTTTTGCAACCTGCAACTCAATATTCTCCCTATTTTAGCCCATATTTGTGTTTATTTTGCAATTTATTTTTCATTTGTTTTTTGTTTTTTGAGCAGAATTAATTAGTATTAATATTATATATTTTGTAACCTTTGTTTACCAGATGATCCACCATCCATGACAATTAAATAAAATCTCTTCCTTTTTTTCCCCATTACGATTCATGTGTATATATATATATATATCTTCCTAACCTAAAGCTATTAAGCTAAATAATCATTTAAAACTTACTTCTTTTAATAAGAAAATTAAAGGTTACATATTCATTTTGGTGGGGGTGGCTGGTGGGTTCTTTACTTACCTTTCCTTACCTACCAGTCACTCCAATATAAATAAAATAAATAAAGGCCTAACTAGAAACTTCTTGTACATTCCATTAATTCCAAACCGTCTTCCCTTCCCTGCAATGCAACTCTATAAAAATATGCACTTCTAGTGAATTAGAGAGAGAGACACAGAGAGAGAGAGAGAGAGAGAGAGAGAGAGAGAGAGATGCCGGGTTGGGGACCGCCGCCGGGAGGACCTCCAGGGCCGGCAGGGCCATGTGGTTGCTGTGCTTTCTGTTGTGATGGAATTTTCAGGCTTTTTTCTTCATGGTGAGTTGAGTACTAGTACTGTAAATCTTAGTTCCCACTCTTGCTAAAATGCTCTCATATCTTTTTATAAATATGCTTCATATTCATAATACTACTAGCTTTTTTAACTCACGTGCAAGTACTTTTGTCAAATAAAAAGAACCCAAATAAACAAATTATAAATAAATAAATAAATGAAAGAAATGATGGGGAGATGTCGTGTGAAAAAATGGAGGAAGGGATAACTATACATCCAGATATATCTATATCTCTGTATTAATAAGTGTGTTTTTTTTTGTTTTAAATATTCGTGAATGGATTAGGTTTTTTATTATTATTATTTTACCTTCATAATATTAAATTGAAGTTTTTTGTAAACAAATATTCCAAATTTATTTATGGGTTTTTGAAAATTTCTCTAAACTCCCTTCTTCAAATCTCAAGGTGGTGGTTGTTGTAACTTGTAACTCAGGCGGTGGCACCAATGCCAATGATGGATGTGATTGAAAAACTTGAGCTGACATTATTTTGTAAGATAATATAATATAATATAATTCACCATTTGATCCTTCCCAACACCCTCACCACAATTCTTTTTGTTTATGTTGGCAGTTTCTATCTCTTGTGCTGCTGTTGCATCCTAGAGACCTGCTGTGGACCTGTGTTTGGTGGGCCACCTGGACCCCCTGGCCCACCTGGCGGGCCCCCTGGACCTCCCCCGCCTTGGTAGATAGATCATGTGTATGACATATCGATCCCGAGTACATTTTATGCATATACCATATATCAACCTAGCTACCTACTTGAAATTTGAGATGATGTTGTATTAATTTGTTGAAACAATCGCTTCCTAGGTATTTCACTGTTTGCCCTCTTTTATGCTTATTCTGTGTGTAAACAAGTTGTTGCTTTAGGGTTTTCTTTATGCCATTTTAGCTTCTTTTTTTCTTTCTACTGTTATGGTATTTATGACTTGGGTTTGTATTAGAGTTAAATGATTATGAACCCAAAAAGGACGTAATTTTGACCGTTTAAAACTCTGAATGAATAATCATATAACATTTCTCTTCTTTTTTCTTTTTTTATTTATTATCAGATATAACATTTCTCATTGTTAGCATAACAATATCAGACCCTTGAAAAATATCCTAGGACAAAAAGAAAAAAAGCACAAAATTGTTACTATTGATTTCTGTCAAAAATTACACAAATGCAAGTGCATGAAAATTTGTAAAACGCATTTTTGGAGCCTATTGACAAAGCTTTTCCCGTTCTACCATACAACATCAGAGAACACACTTCTTCGCCATTGGGTCCCGCTTTGTTAAAAGCATCCGCTGCCAAACCGGACTAATGAAGAATCAACTGCTTCCTATTCTTCATCCTCTTCTTCATCTTCTTCGGATGCCTCTCTCAACCACTGAGACATAAGACATACAAGATGCAACTGTTGTGAAACAAGGCTAACAGCATACGAAATTTAACTGGAGAAAACCGCTATCGGTACGTGTCATCAATTTTGGTTGCCAGAAATATCAGCCTGACTTTTTTACTTCCTTTTTTTTTTTTTCCCAGTATTTAAGTTAACCCAAATTGCAAACTATTCTTATATTGCATGAATGGACAACACTGGAGCTAGCGGCCATGCTAATCGTTCTGACAATACAACCGTAAAGAATTGAAAAACTGATGAGTCACACACAATACATACTTATATGTTGAACTCATAACTTCTGCTAACAAATACAGGCATCCACCGATATATTAAAATACGAAGTACTTCCCTTAAAAGCTCAGCCACTAGCATGCAATTGCAAATGGGAAAAAAAATAATTATTCCAATCGTGCAATGACAGTGTGTATATATGTTATAATGAACATTGGCTTATTATCACAAAACGTCCCTAAGGTTTATGAAACTATCAGATTGCATCCTTAATGTTTTTTTTTGTCATTCGTGGTCCTCAAGGTTAGTATGCATGATCACAAATGGTCCCTACCGTTAGGTTTCGTCAAAAACTCTGTTAGTTTGCTGACGTGGCATATATGTATATCACAAAATATCCTTGAGGTTCATAGACCTATCACAAATGGTCCTTATGAAATTTTTTAATTTTTTAAATTTAAAATTCATAACATTTTTGTTTTCTTTTTAAAATTTTATGAATTATAATTATTTTAAAATATATATTAAATTTTAAAGACATGTGACACTATATTATTGTAGATGTTGGCTCCATATATATGCCACATCAACAAACTAATGAAGTTTTTAAAAAATAATTAAAATTCATAAAATTTTAAAATGAAAAAAACTAAAGGTTTATGGTTCATAAATGGTCCTCAAGATTAAAATCCTTCTATAAATGATTTTTTTCATTTATAAATAATTTTAAAAAGAAAACCAAAATTTTACGAATTTTAAATAAAAAAATAAAAAAAAATTCATAGGGACCATTTGTGATAAGTGTGTAAACCTCAGGGATGTTTTGTGATATATATGTATGCCAAGTCAGCAAACTAACAGAGTTTTTGACAGAACCTAACGGCAGGGACCATATGTGATTGCACATACTAACCTTGAGGACCATAAGTGACACAAAAAAACATTAAGGATGCAATCTGATAGTTTCGTAAACCTTAGGGACGTTTTGTGATAATAAGCCATGAACATTTAACGATCAGACAAGGTAATAAACATACTATTGAAAAAGAAATTAATAATGCCCCCCTACCCCTCCCTATCGAATGACCAAAAAAAAAAAAAAAAGGTTAAATCATAGCACTTACTTGAATAAACTTTTCCGCCTGCTTAACAAAAACCTTATCTGATTCATCAGCATCTTTCTTCTCATCATCCCACCTTAGAATAGCCTCTTCTTGTATAACTTCTAGGTCATACAGTTGATACAAAATCTGTAAAAGAAAATTGCAAGGGTCAGAAGATAAATCAAACTCGTCAACTTTACAACTTGCTTAAGAAAGAAAGGCTGGCGAAGCACTAAGCAGAAAAATATACACTATTTATCAAAGGAACAGAAGGATTACAGATTTTGAAACAACTGCATTTCTCTAATCTTTTACATCCTAAATATGAGCACAGAATTGTAGTATCAAGTTTTACAAATGATTATAAACTATGTAGGTAGACATACCTTATCAAACACAGGGGCAAATTCCTTAGTGGACTCGCAAATTTCTTCAAGTTTAAGTATTACCTCAATCTGAAAGTACAGAACAAGTAATTCAATACAAGACATAAGCATTCACAATTTTACGTAGGAAAAATAGGAATCGATTAGCAGCCATCAAAACTAAGGGATCTTGGTGTCCAGCATTATGTTAACTCTAGAACAGTAAACATAATATCTACAAGTATTAATGAAAAGGATTCAAATACAAACCTCCTCATCTATTTCTGCTAGGTAATACTTCAGCAGTTTTTTCCACTTTGCAAGTACATTAGTAGTAGCTTGAACCAATTCACCTAAGAATTGAACAAGCATCATTTTGTTAAAACCATATGTCAAGAAGAAAGACATAGAACTTTAGTAATATGAAAATAACATCTACACTGCAGCTTGACAAAGAGTACAGTGTAATTGTACAATTAAGACAGGGATGCTGTAAAATAGACTTATGAAACCTAGCCCACTTCGTGTATGCATGCATGAATTGCCCTAATGTGATCTTAACCTATGAAATAGTGAAAACCATCCCAAATTTTTGTTTACAACTCTTTCAGTATTGCTTTTTACTTTTGAGGACAATACCAATTGTTAAACATGAAATATAAGCATATTAAAGTTTATTATTAACACAGGTTTCCAATCACCAAAAAACAAAGTTCTTTAAATGAAAACAGAATATACACATTGGGAAGAGAATAGCAAGCTCAGGAAGATTTACTTGCTGAATCCTGTGGAGTTTCTAATGCCAATTTCATCAGTGAATAAAATAAACCTCCAGCACAGTCTGCAGCTACCTTGTTGTATGACAACCTTCAATGGACAAAAAAATGACAAGCATCAATCACCAAATAATACACACTGATGAAAGGACTGTTGGCAGATATATCTTCAAAGGACTGTTGATGAAGATCAAAATACACAGACAAATGGGCATGTAAGCATTGAAGGCATTCAATAAAAGCAAGTAATCATGCATGGTTTAACTAAAAGATTCAAATATAAGTTAACTCCGCTGCATGAGATGTATGTCTGCACCTACAACTTGAACATCAACAGAAATTGACCATTTTGAAAAACCTTGAGAAAAATAAAAATAAGAGGTGCGATACACACGAAGTAATTGATAGATCCCTAAAAGAAAACCGGAAGAGTACCTCAGTGAATTCACTTCTAAGATGACATGGTCTACTGTTATATTTTCATGCACAGCTCTTAGAAAGGTTGCTTCGACCTGCAGATGACAATAAAATTGTTGAGGTTCAGCTTTGATTTTGTACCATATTGTATTTTACTATCAACATTCCAGTTGACATTGTTCACCTCTTTCTCAAAGTAGATAGAATCATCTCTAGACTCTCCATCATCATCGTATTCAGAATCATTAGAATCAGGTTTTAACTCTCCTGAAGGTGGGAGGGATCTGCCATCTTGAGTAAGCTCCAAATCATCATCTGCAGCATGTATTGCTTCAGAAAGTTTGTCAGCAGGAATGGGAGCAACTGAATGCCTCCACTCCTCATCATGGCCTCCTTCACAAATTGACCAAACATAACCAGCCCCACCAGTACCAAGCTGATCAACAATAGAAACTGGTATCAGAGAATGTCAAGATTGAAGCAGCAGTACACTCAATAAATATCAGATTATTGCTTGTGAGGCTCAGTCTTGTCATTACTTACAAGAGGAAAATATAGAACTTAAACAATGTTGTAGCTCATCATCGCATGAGCATGATTACTATAAAAAGAACTTTATAAGTTTATGTAGCAAAAAAAAAAAAGGAATGGGTACTGCACATGGTGAATGCAAACAGTATTCATTGATTTCTTTCAAATGCTTTTTCAAGTCAATGATCATTGTTTCTCCCCCCATCCTTTTCCCTTCTCTTCATTTCAGTTCCAGCCGTACTAACATATGCTGAAGCCCAAATCATGCCAATATTGTTAATTTGCATCACCATAGTAGTCCAAGATACAGCATAGAAAAATAAGCAAAGAGAAGGCTTGTTCTCAGACAGCACCCCTGATTTTAAAGTTAAATTCCAATTTGACACCTTCTTCCCTTTCTAGCACCATAACAAGCCTCCACACCATTATCATAACCTTTCCCCTAACCTGAAAAATACCCATAATAATGGGCAATGCATCTGGGGCAGGTTTTTCTTTTAATTACTAGTCTTAAAGGAATTTGAGATTCTGCCCCAACGAGCTTAGCTGTATGCACATATTCTACAAATTACGCATTTACAGTTAATGAATACAAGACAAATCAAGATTGTCTGACATGTGGGAAAGAAATTTATAAAATATGTGATTAAAAAGAAATACTTCAAATTTTATTTGACGAACGAAGGACAGCAGAGAACCAAACTTGATAGGTATGAGCTAACCTCAGATGTCGGCCAACATTGTGTCTCAAATGGTTGGTTTGTTATTTCCCCATTTAGTTTATCCACTGTATGTGTGATAGCTGCATCGAACAACACATAATAAGGGCAAATATCACTGGGAAAGAAATTACATCTCTTACACCGATAATTTGTATAAACAAAAGGAATTAAATAAGCTTAAAAGTACTTAACAGCTGTCCCTAACAAAGCATGAATGCAAGATACACTAGCTATGTCTAGACAAACAAAAGTTGAAAAACAATACAAACTTCATCAGAACAATAGTCAAATGGACAATAAAAATTGATTATTTGTGGAGTAATTTTCCCAACAAAGACTAAAGCCCCATGTCTCCCTCAAGATCCTTAATTTGAAATAATATTTCCATAAAGCAAATAGCAATTCATTTACACGTCTGCATTTTGGCTGACATGTCCCAGGAACCTATTGGCAAGTATGGTAGCATTCCCGCTATGAGACATTTCTTGAAAAGTTATTAAAATCAATAATCACAGTCAACCATACAAAAGAATAAGTAATCTAGTCATATCATCCTATTACAATTTCTTTTTCATTCAATTGCTTGATGTGACAATAATTTCCATGTTCATCTCAAAGAAACTATCCTATTCCAAAAAGTTTACAGCCTATTTACCTACAGTACCTAAAGACCAGCAATAGGATAAATAAAACGGAGATTCCCTAAAGATATCGCACAGGCTAAGTCCATGCTTTTGCACATAGCAGAACTCAACAAGACGAAACATGAAGCCTAGGGACAAAATGTGAAAGAGTTACATGAAATTTCTGCAATCCCACCGCTACTGTCAGCATACTCCAGCTCTTCGTCACTGTCTTGCTTAATTGGCTGCTGAAGTAGAGATACCTTTGAGTATGAAGGGACAGTAAACTGTTGCCCTACAACAACCTGGAGGGTACGCAATGTCAAAAGCACATTAAAATCTAACAGACATCAGAAAACCACAAGCGAAATGTATCTGGCTCTTACAAACTCAGACAAAAAGCAAAGATCAATGTACAAGGACAAACATATATGAGACTCAATTTGAGCATGCCAAGATTCATATTTCCCAATCGGTTGGTAAGACTAATTTTGGATGACATCATAAATACCAGTGCACATACAAGGCTGAACCTAGGCAAGAAAAGCATGTATGTCCAAAAGGATTGTTTTCTAGAGGTCTGCCTAAAGTTTACAGGGTGCCTCCTCTTTGAAGTCTTTAAGCATAAAGCCCTCTAATGGGCATCTAACATATGAAAGGTGCAATTTCATAATCACAGTAAAATGAGAAATATAGGTATTCACAGGGAGCAATGCATACTGCACACCAAAAAAGAGATTTAACATGGAATTTACAAAAGATTATAGGGGCACAATATTAACATCAAGGATGTATAAGTTATCAATCTTTCGATTTCCAAACTTCAAAACCAATATACTTCTGAACATCTTATCAGTACTACTACTTTACACCTTAAAATTAATATATAACATTGTAACAAAGATTCAGATTCCAAATATCTTTGGGCCAGTAAACTGCTTGGTGTTTTTGTTCAGTTATGATTTGGAGCATTATAATTGATAAGACAGAAGAACTAACATCTGGCAGTTCCAAATAGTGCTATAACAGGATTTACTGGCACGTACCTTGAAGGACAAAACAACACCAGGTTCCAAGACTGCTCCGGACTTTACTATCACTCCATCACATGCTATAGCATGCCTTAGCTTGCAGCCATCTTCAATGGTGACATTATCCCATATATAGGAACCTTCTATGGAAACATTTGATCCAATAGAGCACCCTTCCCCAATAACAGAATTTGAAATTTTAGTGGTGTTCCCAATCTTTGTGCCACTTCCAACAACTGTAAAAGGACCAATCTGTGCAGAGCGTGATTGCCCTATTTCTGAAGAGTAGCTAGTTTATCAAATCACACATAATGAGATAGAAAAAAGAAAAAAAACCGGTAAATTTTCCAACTAGCAGACAATGGGTAAGTCCAGTCATGGATCAAGATAACAAAATTACCTGATGCTCGATACATCCCCTGTCTTTCCAATTTTATTGAAGAGTTCCCAAAAAACTTCACATCTGGCACCAAAGGATAAGTCCATCTCTGAATTATGTCCTTACTAATTGTATCATAGCTTCGGAAGTTGTCAATCCTAGCCGCATAACTCGAGTGAATTTCATGTGTGAATATTTTGTAACCCATAATCTGAACGGATAGATGGTTCCCTTAGAAGAATTGCAAGGTATAGAACAAACACAGAGATAAATGTGCGCAGATTGACAGGAACAAACATATTTTGTGGGAGAATAAAAAACATATTTAAAAGAGACATACATCGTCAACAAGCAATCCCTTCAGAAAATGACGGCGTAGATGTTGATAATCAAAATTGTCTGTGAAAAGGCTGAGGACTTCAGGAGAGCATATGTCAATATAGCAATCCTGCAGTCAAAGTACAGAAAAATAGACTCACGCAATAATTCAAGTGAATTACACAAAATAAAGAAATAGTAATTGTGCAAGAAAGAGGATTATCTAGAGAGAAGAAGCTGAAGCATCTGGAATCACAAACTTGTCACATATTGATAGAATTCTTTCTTAGGGTTGATGTAACACACCACACCCACACATAGACTATGAACCACCAGAAGCATTGTCAGCCACTTTGCCACGAGAAAATAAAACAGCCTCTTGATTTTATTAGATCGATGGACTAAACCCATTTCTACCACAGAGACTTCTTTTAAAATTAAACAAATAAATAAATCTTTCAGGGATAAGCCCTAAATTACAGGACCGAACCCCTTAACTTCAGGCTACAATTGGTGGTTCAAGAGTAGTGGAAACATATGAACCAAAAACTAGAGTACTGATCACAACAGCTTCCAATTGGAGACATGCTTAATATAATATCCATATATAGGTGAACTGATGAATTAAATAAACCTACTGGGGTGCTTCATTGTTCAATTCTGTTAATTGCAGAAGCAATCAGGGTCCATTCATACCCATTCTTATAGAGGTTAAATGTATGAGATTTAGTTCAGATGTCATTAGAACAATTAAGACTTGTTGAGGATCAGAACAAAAAGAACAAGCCGACTTTTCTATAAAGATTAATTAACAATCAAAACTAGTCTGGAGTTTAAAGGGAAGGCCTTGAGATGTTACCTGCTTGTCATTATGTAGAGTAATTGAAGGGTTATCAGCGAGCAACAACTTATCCAGATATATAGATCCTTTTGCATGGTCTGCCTTGTCCTCATAATATAAAAGCTGCTTTGTATTAGGATCTATTGCCACAAACAGCTCATCAGTGCCAAGTCGAGATTGGTGAGTGATCTGAGAAGGCTTTGATCGTTTTATAACTACTGTCATCACAGCATTACTATCTTTTTTTCTTCTCTCTTTATGTTCTTGAAGCACCTGAGTAAGCGACATGTTGCTCACCGTATCCCCGCTAATTAGGACAAAATCTCCATTTATCTTCAGAGGAAAGAGAAAAATGATGAAAAAAATACTGAATGGAATATGTTTAAAATAATCCGATGAAGATACAATTATAAGATCAACTGCAAAAAGAGTGGATACTAAACCCTTAAAAACCTTACATTCTACTGCATAATCGGAAATTTTGAGAGAGCTGATTAACTCAAGTTCCATATTGAGAATCAGTGACCTAATCTGGTAACGTCTTTTTAAATGCATAGAAAGGGGGAAATTTTATTTCAGAAGAAATAAACTGTCGCAAGCATAACATTTTTCAAAGTTAAAAACATCATGTGTATATTGATCTTCTCTCAAAATGAAGAATATGGGCCTAATTCTAAGCATATTTCCAAATAATCATACAAAGAATAAGGTGAGATATGAGCATACCACATTGCGCTCATAAATCAAGCGAAGAGCATCTCCAGCACTAACAGAGTTATGTGACTCAATCGTTGTGACTGTGAAGTTTGGTTGAGAAAACCACTCGGAACTCTCCAAATAATCAATCACTTGTTTAGAATGAGCACAGCAAAAAACAAAAACCTCCTCAACGCCAGCAGACTCGAGCCACGCTAAGGTGTAATTGATCATCGGGACATTAACCAATGGCAACAGCACCTTCATCAGCAAAGACAAACAATAAACATGACAATTCGCATAGACTACATAAATTCATAGGTTTGTGTCATTACCAATTTCACTACCTAAAAGTTCATAATTAAACAAAAATCCAAAGAAAAATCCATTCATAATGCCTTTCTTCGTTTTCCGAGCTTGACAATTATCAATTTTATGGTTTTGAACTAACAAAAACAAAAACTTCCATTTATACTAGCCCAATAGCCAGATAAACATATGTTTAGTTGAGAATTTCCAAAATTATCACAGAAAACAAAACAAAAAAAAATTGGGCGCAAATTTTCCGAAAGCCCATGTATCCATTACAACAAAACAGCATCATATACATATACATATGCACATTCATGAACACGCATACACAAACACACACAGACATAGGCATCACATATATGTATATACATGCATATATAAATATAATGAGAGATAGAGAGAGAGATACTTTGGGGCGCTCGAGGGTGATGGGTCGGAATTTGGTAGTAAAACTATCAGCTAAGAGGATGGCCTGCAAAGGGACACGTGCCAATTCCACAGGGTCCTCTGAACCCCTAGATGCACCTTTTTTCTGCGTGCCCATTGTCTTCGTCTTCTTCAGATGAATCTCGATAAATTCCACGAAGAACAGAGAATTGAAGCGGTTAATTTAGAAAAACCCTAATCAAAACCCACTGCGCAACAGAGAGAGAGCTTGTGAAGCATATTCGACCGTAGTATGGGAGTCCGTTTCCTATGCGGTGACGGCGTTCGCCGTGAGATTGTCCACCCATTAAGGGACAGCCACGTCATCGGCTTTATATTGTAATTTAGCGAACTAACAAATTAATTGTCCAAACTTTTTTAAAACTCTGCCTCGGGCTTTAGGCTGAACTGCAGACCAACGTGTAATAAACTTTTGGGCTAAGTTATCGGGTGAAGGTTTGGGCCGGATCTGCTCATTAACATATCCAGCCGAACTAAAGCCCATTTAGTCATATTTTATATCTTTCATCATGGGTGTCCGCCTCTTTGCACCTGAGTTCGATCTCACTTCCTGTACATTAAATTAATTTAGACTATCACTTGCTCATTAAAATAAGAAGGAAACAAGAAACATCAATCATTAGTATTTTAAAAATACTCTGTTTTTCCATATTTTTATACTTTTCCTTTGCTTGAAGTCTTTGGTATGTGCTAATAAATGGCAATTAATGTTAAATGATGCCCACCGAAATGAAATTGTTAATTAAACTTTGTTTGTTTAATATATATATACATATATATATATATATATATATATATATTTGCTCTAAGATTCAAAATTTCTTTGTTTGCATTATGATCGTATGTTGGCAAGATCTTGGAATCACCTCAAGCTGCCCGTGAGACTTTTCTAAGATTGTTGTTGGCTGGTTGTTTGTGGCTTGCGAATTAAGATGTGATGCATGATAAAATAATTATTATATATTTTGACATGTGCAAATTTATACATTTTAAAATTTCACATTATTATACAAAAATATATATTAAATCATATACGTATTTCATATAGTCTCTTCCCTCGTCTTGTGTGACATAGGTTAAAATTTGATATTTTTTCGTTTTAAGATTCATCGAGAAAAATTGGATAGAATTTGACGTGATTTTTGTTAAGAGTTTATAGAAATTTGTAGAGACATTTTCTTTAACGTTTATATACACAATTCTTGAGAAAATCATGGTATATGATATTTTAGATGCATTTTCACGTGATCGCCGGCCACAACACAACACAAACACAATGATTTCCTGATACGTTATTCAAAAATTGGCCTACTTCTTTTATTATATATCTGAAAGTTGGCCAACTTGCCCACATTTTATACCCAATAACACGTGGAAGGACAAGCCTCTCAACCTCTAACATCATTTTTTTAAAAAAATTTATTAACGTCATTAGCAAGACGAAAGACAGCACAAAACAGAAGTACAGTTATATTTTTGTCCCAAGTTCCCAACACAAGCAGTAGCAGAGTAGTATGGAATCTAATGTGGATACAATCTTTAATAAGTTGGGGCAGATATGTAATTTTATAAAGTAAGAAGAAAAGGCCAAAATCAAGACAACTTTTTATTATAAAAAGAGTTAAGTTCCGTGATTATTTGCATTAAGAGTCAAAGGCGTCAGCGTCAATTAAGTTAGATATATCATGGACTGAGGCCAGGTGTGGTCCTGTGAGTGGAAAGCTGTCTGCCCCACGCCGAATGGTAACTAATTACCAATCCACTGGCAACACGTGCATGCACCATGAAGCAATTGTGCGGTATCTTTTTCTTGCAATAATTTCCCAATATTATTAATTCAAAAAATTAAACATTTTGTTAATGGTAATATCTTCCCTTTTATCAATTTGTTTTGCGATATATATGAACCTACATAATACATAATTTTTTGGATGAATCTACATTAGTACAATTTTCAATTAACCTTAAATGTGAAAAACAAAAAATAAAATGGTTGCGATTTGAAATCACCGATCATTTATAGATTTTGAAAAATAATAACATAATAGCATGAATTATAATTGTCTTGTCGAGTCTTGTAATCGAGCTCAATCAAAAGTAATTGTTTAACCATTCAAACTTAACTTGTGTTAGTTGGATTTGAGTTGAATAAAAGGTGTAACCAAGTTTCGACTTTGGAAAAACGAAAACTTGGTGTTGATTTTTAAAAAATTGGCCCCACCTAGTGAAAATTAGGCTTTTAATTTTGTCTTTAGTTGATATGAATTGGGACCTCTTTCAATATTAAAAATGGAGTACTATTAAACTAACCATTAATAAGTTTAAAATTCCCGTTGTATGACAATATGATAATGATTCCAAAAACCTAAAACATTGGTTTTTTTTTTTTTTTTTGTTGCCAAAACTAAAACATAGTTAATTGGTGTTACATAAGCAAATTATTTATAAAATTACGAAATTACCCTCTAAAAAGGAGAAGATGCTTTCACAACTTGACAAGTAATTTATGACTTTTTATAGATATTACTCATTCCTTACGCCTTGGTTTCATGCTATGATCATGTGATCAATCATCAAATGATCGGTGTATGTGGACCTAAGTGAAATTGGGTTATTAAAACTAAATTACTTTTCTATTTTAAGTCCGTTGTAACGCCGTTTTTATGAGTGCTACTATTTCTCTATTAACTTTATATTTCTACTCACCATATAAATTTGAATAAATACAAACTTATCTTTTCACTCACCATTATTTATAAAATACCCTTTAATTGTATTTCCATATTTGCTATTACAATAAAATAAAAATTATAAAAAAAACAATAATATTTTTATTCAATTAGCCTATCCCCACCCCAATCGCCCTTTCCCTCCCCAACCTCCTCCTATGGCGAAAACCCTACAGTCAACACCATGACCTTATTCAACCAAAGAAAAACTCTCCTTCTACTCCCAACGGAAAAAACACTCCCCTTCCTATCACCCTCAAAAAAACACTCACATTGATTGCTCTCTCTATTCTAGAAAATGAAAACACAGTTGCTTTATTTTATTTTTAATTTTAGAGACTGCAAAAGAGGTGTTATTTGAGTTTGAAATTAAAAGGAAAGAAAGAGACAAAGGGAGAAATGAAATGGTCATGAGTTTCTGTCAGTTTAGAGCCCAAAAGTCCAAAGTGGATATAATTATGGGACTACTTGAGCTTTAGAGTTAGACAAGAAAGAAAAATGATTGGATTATCTGTGACTGAAAATAAAATTAGGGTTATGAGTTTGTAAGTTCAGTTTTTCTTTGGTCCTAATTTCTGAAGAACAAAGAAAGAGAAAGATGTTGACTTCGTTTTGTTTGGTGTAAATAACAGCACGCATTTTTATTTATCTTCCTTATTCATTTCTTTAATTTTTGGCAAAGGCTTAAAAAGGATTTTTTTTTTCTTTTTCTTTTTGTAAAAAAAAAAAACTTTTATACAGTCATTTCCCGCAAGGCAAACAACGACGCGAGTGGCTGAGTTTCAGTGTCTTTGCGTTTCCTCAACGGTCATTAATCAGTTAATACCACACAACCCCAAACCCTATAGCAAGAATCTCCCGCCACCCGATGAAGACACAATCATTTTAATCACCCGCAACCAACGGTCGAGATCTACACCAACTTGCCACATTCCGCTACACCCGGCCGTGTCAAATCAGACATCAACCCCCTGCGTGTTTCGTTTTGGGTCCTCCTCTGTTTTCCCTTAAAGCTAAAATCACACGCTTCTCTCTCTCTCTCTCTCTCTCTCTACAAACTTTTTCTTCCATTTTCTCTACAAATTTTCTTTCGTATTCTCGCTGTTTCCAGAGGCTTCCAATCTGAAAATATTTTTTAGAATATGTTCTTCCCTGATTTTCTTGAACTCAAATTTTGTTTCGTTTGTTGGAAGCAAAAGCAATTTTCTTTTTCTCGTTGAGCTCGGAAATTCTCCCATTTTTAGTCAGCAATACGGAGCGTTTTCATTTCCAGAGAATTTGAAGCAGAAATTGAGTTCCACCTTCCTCTGTTGGAACTCTCTCTGTGTGAATTTGACATTCGATCCAAATCACAAGGTTGAATTTGGCATTTTATCCAAAGCTCGAGGCTCAATTTGATATTCAGCTCGGTCGTTTTTGAAGTAACAAGGATTACAAGCTTCGTGAGTGCTTCATTTTGTGCTGCTATGCATGTTCTTCGAACCTTCTTGGTAAGCATTTTGTTTATGAATGGTTGGAAAATGAGATTCTTTATTTATTTAATTTTTATGTTTTTCGTTTCGTTGCTGAGAAAACTGAGAAGAATGAAGGAAAGTCAGCTGTTCGTCGTTTGAATTCTAAAACATTCAAAAAGTGGTTATTTCCCTACATTTTCTCAATTCTCAGCAACCTAACGTTGCTTTTTTAACGTTTAGCATTTTGTATGTGTAGATGCATGTAACATATTCTTCAAAGCTTCTCTTTTCGTTTTCGCATTTTGTCTTCCAAATTTTGCTTTTGAAAACTCAAAATATGCTTCCCAGCTGGGCTGATAGAAGATGCGTGCTTTTTCGTTTTAATGCAGAGTTCATAAGGTTCATGATAATCAAAGATTGTTGAGATGGACAGTTCGGAGACATAGATTCCGCCAATACGAAGTTTGAAAAAGAATCTCAATCTGTTTTCTGTGGAAAGATAATCAAATTAGCTTATTGCATATTGGTTGGTCGTTTAATCTCTTAACAGAGGCGGATACAATGGCTGCTCATTTGAGCTATTTGATGTCAAAGTTACAAACTCTATCCACTTCAGATCACTCCTCTGTGGTTTCCATGAACCTATTTGTGGCGCTCCTTTTAGCTTGTATTGTGATCGGACATCTTCTCGAGGAGAATCGATGGGTGAATGAGTCAATCACTGCCCTTTTGATTGTGAGTAGTTGCTTCAGTTACTGATAAAAATAAAACAGAACATTAGAAAAGTCTGAATTATATATCATACGTGTGTTATGGCAAATTCTGATTGATTTTATGTGGTTCTCTTGCAGGGAGTTTGTACTGGGATTGTTATTCTTCTGATCAGTAGAGGAAAAAGCTCGCATCTTTTGGTTTTCAGTGAAGATCTTTTCTTTATATATCTTCTGCCACCAATTATTTTTAATGCTGGGTGCGTGTTCTGTCCTGTTTATATATTTGTCTGACAAGTCCAAGCGATAATGTGATGGTTAGTTAGTCCCTGATATATAGTTGATGATTGTTTTGCTTTTACTATATCTGTGCAATCCTCAGCACAAGTGTTTCTATTTAGTAGGTGTGTATATTACTACGCCATTTTTTTTGTTTGCAGCTTCAAAAGCATTAAGTTCATAGGATCTTAGTTTATATAAAGCAAAAAACGGATTAGTAGTAGCTTAGAGTACTAGTAGTAAAAGAAACTATTCTGGTTTATGAAAGTCTCAAGATCCAATTATTTTTTTAAAATTATATCAGTAGTTGTTTATAATCATATAAAGAAAAAGCATCAGCATACGCTCTGTATACATTTACAAGTGTTACTATATGGATGTCTCAAGGACTCAAAATTGTTTTAGACTTACAAATTAAACCGTACTTGTATTGTGCATCCAGTGTCAGGCCTGGATAGGTGTACTGTCCAATGGGTTTCAGCTCCAACATATCCATAATCAAGGAATATTAATAACTATGTCATTATTTAGTTATTCCATTTAAATAAGCATAGAACTTTGATAATCGGAGGCTTTTTATTTATTTATATAAATGTGTAGTGTACTGAGGCTACACAAGATTATTTATTTCCATCCTGCAAGCAGAACTCCAATTTTCTTGTTTCTGTTGAAGTTTCCATTTGCCATTGCCCTAGTTACTCTCATATTGGTCACTAATCAACAAGACTTGTCTTCTTCTCTGAGCTTATATAATTCATGTTTTGGTCTTTGCTATGTGTATCAGGTTTCAGGTGAAAAAGAAGCAGTTCTTTGTAAACTTCATCACTATTGTAATGTTTGGTGCTATTGGAACATTAATATCCTTCTGCATCATATCATTAGGTATGCTCATAACTCTGTACATGATGTTACCATGATGTGCATAATAGCAGTTTTAATTTATGAATTATGAATCCTATGACATGTGCCTTTCTTCCTGGTGGATAAAACAAGTGTGATACAGAAATCTGAACATTTAACTTATTGTGTCTTGCTTGACTCAGGTGCTACACAAATATTTAAGAAACTGGACATTGGTTCGCTGGATATAGGGGATTATCTTGGTAATATCATTTTCTTTGTTTCACTTGTTTCTTGAAATTCTATTTGTGGTCTAAATATTTTAAGCTCCTGTTTGCAGCAATTGGTGCAATATTTGCTGCAACGGATTCTGTATGCACGTTGCAGGTAGGGCACATATCAATGTTGCGTCTGAGTTTTTCAAATAAATAAACACCAACAATTCAACACTAAAGTTGTTTACCCAATGGTCCAGGTGCTCAATCAGGATGAGACACCTTTACTCTACAGTCTTGTATTTGGGGAGGGTGTTGTTAACGATGCTACATCTGTGGTGCTTTTCAATGCTATCCAGAGCTTTGATCTCACTCACATTGATTCCAGAATTGCTT
This sequence comes from Prunus dulcis, assembly GCF_902201215.1. Lineage (NCBI taxonomy): Eukaryota > Viridiplantae > Streptophyta > Magnoliopsida > Rosales > Rosaceae > Prunus > Prunus dulcis. The sequence goes on along the minus strand of NC_047655.1, from coordinate 27,997,511 downwards.
TGCATTTTATGGGCAACTTCTTATATTTGTTTTTCACAAGCACCATGCTAGGAGTGTTTGTAAGTACCTGTCTCTATTCCATGTCCATATATACAAGTGTGCTATATTGTTTTCATTTTTTGTACCTTGGTATAACATCTCTCTCTTGTAGGCAGGGCTGCTCAGTGCTTACATTATCAAAAAGCTTTATTTTGGCAGGTAACAAGTCATGCATAGAGTTTTAGGGTCCTGTTTTGTTTAGTGTCTCAAGGATTTTTATTTCTATGTTGAAACCACAGCAGTTTTAGAGAAGATTTTTTTTTCCTGACACAACTTGGTTTCTGACATAATTCAGGCACTCTACAGATCGTGAAGTTGCTCTTATGATGCTCATGGCATACCTGTCATATATACTGGCTGAAGTAAGCTTCTCCTCTACTCTGGGCATTCTACAGAAGGCTCAAAGCCTTCTTCCCTCCTCCTTCCCAGCTTCAAGTGTTTATTTGGATCTTATTGCTTTAGGCATATAAACAACTATGATAGTGATATATTTGATGTGTGTTGCAGTTATTCTATTTGAGTGGCATTCTCACTGTATTCTTTTGTGGGATTGTGATGTCCCATTACACTTGGCATAACGTGACTGAGAGTTCAAGAGTCACAACCAAGTATGGCTTCCTGAAAATTACCTCCAAGCCATTTGAAAGCAATGGTCCTCTATAGGACACAGGTTAATAGGCCGTTTAACTAATTGTTTGAATTTTTCAACAAAATTTTACAGGCATGCGTTTGCAACCTTGTCATTTGTTGCTGAGATTTTTATCTTCCTTTATGTTGGTATGGATGCCTTGGACATTGAAAAGTGGAGATTTGTAAGTGACAGGTATGTCGTTATTTGTTCACACAGAATGGTTTTGAACCTTGTATCTGCTCGTAACATTATCCCATCATATCTTTGACTCAAGTTCTAGAACATAACTGATTTCTACTAACTCTCTAGTGGGTTTACATGTGGTGCTTGATTTTGCATTCGCAGTCCTGGAACATCAGTGGCAGTGAGTTCAATACTGCTAGGTCTTCTTATGCTCGGAAGAGCAGCTTTTGTTTTCCCCCTATCATTTTTGTCGAACTTAGCTAAGAAAAATCCAAATGAGAAAATTAGCCTCCGGCAGCAAGTAAGCACTCTGTTTTTTCAGTGGCACTACCTTTTTTTTCTTTCCCATCTGATATAGTGAACTAACACATTAAACCAACATTTTTGTTACTGTAGGTGATAATATGGTGGGCTGGTCTCATGAGAGGTGCTGTGTCTATAGCACTTGCTTATAATCAGGCAAGTTATACATTTTTATCTCCCTACTTGTCATAGAGAAAAATTTAAAAATCGCCTTTCATGAAAATTTCATTAAATTGAGAACGTTTACTATATTGTCAAAAGATATTTGTACTATATCAGGTTTGTGTTTTTAATGGCAGTAGTTCCGTCTAGTAATCAGGTAGTTTTTGGACACACACAATAATCTTGTATGGCGTTAACAATCCTTCAGAAGTAATTAAGCATTATTTGGAGAAAAATATGCTAGGGAAAATTTGTTGGCCTTCTGTGGAATCTACTAGAAACAATTTCAGGATGTAAGCAGAGATTTAAGGATAGGCAAACGGTCTGATATAATAGAATTTTCCTTTGAATGCAGTTTACAAGGTCAGGCCACACACAATTGCGACCGAATGCAATCTTGATCACTAGCACGATAACTGTTGTTCTCGTCAGCACAGTGGTAAGGCCTCTCCTCTGGATTCTGTGTATTGCAGCATTGTCTTAAACTAAAATTGGTTACTTATGGAACTTGCAGTGGTTTGCCATTCTTTTAATTCATTCTGTTTCCGATGGTTTTTGTGTCAACCAGAAGTTTAAATTTGATGGCCACCAATATCCACATTAATTTCATGTTTGCGGCAAATTTGGATTTACATGTGTATTATGATACATGTTCATTTTCTTGGAATCGGGAATGATTATTTTCACCGGATTTGTGTTCAGGTGTTTGGTTTGATGACAAAGCCTCTTATACGGTTCTTGGTGCCTCATTCAAAACAAACAACCAGCATGGTGTTGTCAGAACCAACCACTCCAAAATCAATCATTGTTCCACTTCTTGGGCAGGATTCTGAAGGTGATCTGGGTAGCCAAGAGGTTCGGCGGCCGGCCAGCATACGTGATCTTCTGACAACTCCAACACACACTGTCCATCGCTATTGGCGTAAGTTTGATAACGCCTTCATGCGTCCAGTGTTTGGCGGCCGGGGTTTTGTTCCCTTTGTCCCCGGCTCGCCAACTGAACGGAACAACACTCAGTGGCAATGAGAAGATGTATAGTGGAGCAATAAGTGAAATAAATTGTAAGTTGTGTATATCCTGATAAAGGCCAACTGATGCATGACTTCAAATCAGCATGTGATTATTTATTTATTTATTTTTGAGGTTTTAGCTTATGAAAGGTAGTGTACCGTATGTTGTGACGATCTCGTTCTATAATGTAAGTTTTGTATAGATTCTTTTATTTGCTTCAATCATCAGATCGGATGGGGGTTGGTTGCCTCTTGTGTTGAATCTGATAGATCAATGCAATGTTAATGTAATATAATGTTGACATTAATAAAACCCCGCACACACACACCCACCCATGATGATTAGCTTAGTGTTAAAATATTATATCAATGCTTTGTTACTTTTGTTGAGTTGGTGGGTAATTAGATTGCCAGTTGGGTTGGGTGGCTCCTTTTAGAAGGCCACGGGTGTATATGAAGTGTATTAGAGAAGTTCCACTTAAGACTTTGAAGTCATCAACTTGAGATATCACTCTTTCACACACGCACGCGGGACGCACATGTATGAAAACAGAAGAGATATAACTTTTCCTTGCTCTGTTTCTTCAGTTTGTGTGTTCTGTTGCCTTGTGCTTGCTAAGATTGGTAAGTTAAGAGTGTATTGAGTTAATAAAAAAAGGCAAGACTTCATGCATTTCCTAAACACACCCGCAACGCAACAGCTTATCCCCCTCAAATTCAATACACCTCTACCTTGGATACCCTTCTAGTCTAGACCCAAATGTAAAGAGCTATGAAGTGAATCTATACACTAGACTAGACAAATGAATTTTTTCATAAGCGCTTAATTATGGTTTAATTGCGGCGAGGCTAGCCTAAAAGATTACCACCGATGGAAATTGGAATAGTCAAAACGAGCAACTGATGTTAACCAAAACGAGGAACTATGAAAATGAAATGAAACAGAAAACTCAAACTCAAACTCAAAATGAAAAGAGGAGTGAGAAAGAGTCAAGGAAAGACGTGTGAAAATGAATCTCTAACTTTCATCCATAATTAAAACGATAAAACAAACAGTTAGCATGTGAAATCCTTTCTTAATTACTAACTCAATAGACTAGGTGATCCTTTTTGCTATATTCCTTCTATAAATGTATCAGAAAATATATGTGCTATCCTGTGCTACAATGAAAATTGCTTTGTGACCGACTAATCCAATAATAATATTATATAGATATTGGGTGGTAACATTGTATATATAGTGAGAAATTGGTTAACACTGATCATATCATATCATTCTACTTTTCTCTCTTTCATCTTTTCTCTGTTCTCATGAACAACATCTTCCTCACCTTGTTGGTGTTCCTCGGAACACAAGGCTATGGTCATCAATCTCATGCCTTGACCCTCAAAATCAAACACCATCCCTTCCCCTTCCCCAATATCCCCAACAAAGCTTCTGCTTCTGCACCAGTGACAAGGGTATTCTTTGGCCTCTTCTATACCGTGACAGAGTGGATGGCCGGAGGGCATAGGCTAGAAAGTGAGCGAACTGTTGGGGTCGAAATTGGGCAACGAAACTTGGAAGCACTCCGTACAATGGGCAGACTGGACCCATGTGGGACTGCTTCCGGTGTCAACGGCCAGGTTGAATTTCATGGGCGGAGTTCCGACATACAGGTGTGTATAGAAGAGGCCAGAGAATACCCTTGTCACTGGTGCAGAAGCAGAAGCTTTATTGGGGATATTGGAGAAGGGGAAGGGATGGTGTTTGATTTTGAGGGTCAAGGCATGAGATTGATGATCATAGCCTTGTGTTCCGGGGAACAGCAACAAGGTGACAAGGATGCTGTTCATGAGAACAGAGAAAAGATGAAACAGAGAAAAGTAGAATGATATGATATGATCAGTGTTACCAATTTCTCATTATATATACAATGTTACCACTCAATATCCATATATTAATATTATTATGTCTAAATAAAAAGAAGTCATCAACGATCGATCATGGTGCTGCAGCTGTACTGTTAATTATTAATCTCCAGAACCAGAAATACTAGGCTAATTCTATTTTATCAGTCTAATCTAAGTCTTTTATTGTTGTGCTTAGATTCTTAGTAGATAAGTAACTTGTTCGTGTCTCTTTAACAAATTCAATCCAACTGCGAGTGGGAATCAATTTTCATCTTAATTTTCTAATTTCAATGCTTTTTGTTGTTTCGTTAGATGAGAAAACATCAGTGGCAGCAAGCAGGCAGGCCCTTTCTTTTGTGGTAACATAACAAATTTCTTGCTCAGATCAAGTCTAGGTGATAATATTTTTTGTTTTGGCTAAACAAAAGATGAACTATCGTCAATATGAAAAATATCATGAAAACCTTAGCAAATAAATGTCCCACTGACCTGAAAGTCCTTTACCTTCCAAATGTAGTTTATTAATTTTATATGAATTAATTATAATTGAACTAACACATTAGTTGACTGTGAGTATGAGCTAACCCGTGTCTGGAGAGTGTCTTGACCGTATATGGGAAGTGTCTTGACCGTGACCACGGCGTTGACCGTTGGACATGAGTGCCCGAGTGTCCGATACTCCGACACTTGGGCTTAGTGGATGCGATGCCATAATGATGAAGCTGGGCTGTACAAGATCATTTAGTTCCATACTGCAAGCACGTGTACAATTTTCTCTTTTAGTGTTGAAGTTTCCCATTGCCATTGTCTTAGTTACTCTCATATTGATCAGTAAGAAATCAATAAGATATTTTTCTTCTTCTCTGAGCTTATGATTCATGTTTTGGTCTTTGCTATGTGTATCAGGTTTCATGTTTTGGTCTTTGTTTGTAAACGTGATCACTATTGTAATGTTTGGTGCTGTTGGTACATTAAAATATGCATATGATTAGGTAGGCTCATAGCCTATCCGAGTGGAATTACGCCTATTCCTAATCCTATTTTAGGCTCGTGTGTTGCAGCATATATACCTATTTCAGATTGTGTATGCACATTACATGACAGGCAGGACGCGAGCTCGCGCACATATATATATATATATATATATATATCTATATATATGAATGTTGCGTCTGAGTTTTGATGAAACACAACCCAATGGTCAAGGTGGCAGGTGCTCAATCAACCAATCAAATGTAAAGACCTATGAAGTGAATCTATACACTAGACTAGACAAATGAATTTTTTCATAAGCGCTTAATTATGGTTTAATTGCGGCTAGGTTAGCCTAAAAGATTACCACCGATGGAAATTGGAATAGTCAAAACGAGCAACTGATGTTAACCAAAACGAGCAACTATGAAAATGAAATGAAACAGAAAACTCAAACTCAAACTCAAACTCAAACTCAAAATGAAAAGAGGAGTGAGAAGGAGTCAAGGAAAGACATGTGAAAATGAACCTCTAAATTTCATACAGAATTAAAACGATAAAACAAACAGCTAGCATGTGAAATCCTTCCTTAATTACTAACTCAATAGACTAGGTGGTCCCTTTTGCTGTATTCCTTCTATAAATATATCAGAAAACATATGTGCTATCCTGTGCTGCAGTGAAAATTGTTTTGTGACCGACTAATCCAATAATAATATTATATGGATATTGGGTAGTTAAAGAAGACAACTTTTCAACATTTTGACGAATTCAAGGAATTCTGCTTGATGATGGGGGCATCCAAAGATTTTTCGGGAAATATTTTCCAAGTTGTCATTTGCTCCAGAAAGATACTGATCAGTTGAGGGTCCTAGTACAATATCCCATCCATATATTAATATTATTATTATGTCTAAATAAAAAGAAGTCATCAACGATCGATCATGGTGCTGCAGCTGTACTGTTAATTATTAATCTCCAGAACCAGAAACACTAGGCATGTGTTTTTCTAATTCTATTTTATCAGTCTAATCTAAGTCTTTTATTGTTGTGCTTAATTAATATGGATGGATGCCTCATGTCATGTCATGAATGAATCAGTTTATGAATGGTTAAATTGTTGTTGTTTTGTTATGTTATCAAGGGCATTGCAATGTGCAGTGATAACAAGGACACTGAGAGGGAGGCATTATTTTTATGGAGATTTTTTTCTTTCTTTTATATGGAAATCAATGATGCATCTTAGATTCAATGCTTTTTGTTGTTTCGTTAGATGAGAAAACATCAGTGGCAGCAAGCAGGCAGGCCCTTTCTTTTGTGGGTAACATAACAAATTTCTTACTCAGATCAAGTCTAGGTGATAATATCTTTTGTTTTGGCTAAACAAAAGATGAACTATCGTCAATATGAAAATGTAGCAGCTTCTTAAATTCCGACTCTGTATACGTTTACAAGACTCAAAATGGTTGGAGGCTTAGAAATGAGTTATTACTTTTCATGGTCGATTGGGTAAACAAATTATCCATAATATATATTTTAAAAAACAATGTACGAAATAATATGATGTTACTTATTTATTAGCTAAAACATTGGAAATGAGAGAGAGAGAGAGAGAGAGAGAGAGAGAGAGAGAGAGAGAGAGAGAGAGAGAGAGAGAATCTAACCGTCGGACACGAGTGCCCGAGTGTCCGACACTTCGACACTTGGGCTTAGTGAATGCGATGCTATAATGATGAAGCTAGGCTATACAAGATCATTTAGTTCCATCACTCGTGTCCGACACTCCGACACTTGGGCTTAGTGGATGCGATGCCATAATGATAAAGCTAGGCTATACAATATCATTTAGTTCCATCCTGCAAGCATATGTACAATTTTCTCTTTTAGTGTTGAAGTTTCCCATTGCCATTGTCTTAGTTACTCTCATATTGATCAGTAAGAAATCAATAAGATATTTTTCTTCTTCTCTGAGCTTATGATTCATGTTTTGGTCTTTGCTATGTGTATCAGGTTTCATGTTTTGGTCTTTGTTTGTAAACGTGATCACTATTGTAATGTTTGGTGATGTTGGTACATTAAAATATGCATATGATTAGGTAGGCTCATAGCTTATCCGAGTGGAATTACGCCTATTCCTAATCCTATTTTAGGCTCATGTGTTGCAGCTTATATACCTATTCTTTTTTCTTTCTTTTTTTGGTCGAAAAGATCTTATATTCAAAGCAAAGAAACCCTAAACAAGAATAAGTCCATCCATGCAAGGAAACAGACAATGCATAGAGAGTCCATAAAACAAACAAAAAACATTTAGACTGATCAAGAAAAAAGCGCAGAAAGACAATCCAACCATAAGGATGTCAAAACCATTCAAGACCAGTTAACAGCCAAATTAAGCATGGTGAGGACAAGGGAGTCCGTCCTTGCAAAGGATGTGCACAAGAGAGGTGGGGGGCCGATCAACCCAAACTTCCGTACTCCTCCTCTATAGTGCCAGCGACGCAAGATGATCCGCCGCTTGATTACACGAGTGATTACAGGACCGACTAATCCAAAAAGAGCCACGAACACTTTTGATAAGCTCTAAAGAATCCAACTCGAAACAAACCATGTTGTGACCCCACTCCTTAGTAAATTTTTAGCCATCCCATAACGCAGTTGCCTCAGCCATAAGAGCATTCTCCGCTTGAAAATCCACAGATTTGGCCCCAAGAAATCTCCCTTCAAAATTTTCGAATAATTATGCCAGCCCCAGCACGACATGTGCTTTTCCTCCAAGCGGCATCAACATTTATTTTGACAAAAGGCTCAGAAGGGGCTGCCCATGAAGCCTGGGCAGAGGGATGAACACAGATCTAATGGTGGAAGAGGTGATTGATTGTTTTAGAGAAAATCTTTCATTTACCTGGTTGAAAATGGCCTTGAGGGTTTGCTGGGGTTGGGGTGTGCAATTGTCAAACACCACCATATTCCTATTCTTCCATATATTCCAGCAAGTGTATGCAATCTGATAGAAAATTCGGCTTCTTTCCTCCTTTGGGTTTAGGGTTTAGGGTTCGAAGGTTGGTACTTTAACATTGTTATTTACAAACCCCATCATATATACCTATTCAGATTGTGCATGCACATTACATTACAGGTAGGACACACACACACAATATATATATATATATGTATATATATGAATGTTGCGTATGAGTTTTGATGAAACACAACCCAATGGTCAAGGTGGCAGGTGCTCAATCAATCAATCAAGATGAGACACCTTAAGGGGTCGTTTAGTACGGTGGATTGTCATGGACTGGACTAAATCCTGGGAGTATATTGGATTAGCTTGGATTGGCCTAAGCTAAATTAAGTACTGACCTACGTTTAGTGTTGCGTCGGACTAAGAAGCTGGATTGTAAAAATAATGAAGACCTATGTTTGGTGCTATGTCGGATTAAAAAATAATAATTTTAATATTTAAAAATAATAATTTTTAAATAATTAAATCTAAGGTTTTTTGTTATTATAATTACCAATTGACATGTACATTTATTTTCCTTCAAACTAAAGGCTTTTTTGTTGTTGTTAAAGTTACAAATTCCGTTGAGTTTATGTATAATTGAGTCTTTATTTGTATGCAAACACAAAGAATGTGATTAATGTATCAATAACAACCACCTACCTCAACTCATGCTTCAAGAATTTCAAGATATGCATAAATGCAAAACTTAGAATTTATATGTAGATGTTAATGTCAGAATTTCATCATATATGCAAAAAGTTATAAATTCTTCCTCTATGCCAAAGTTGTTCAATTCACTGCACACAATTCTACTATTAATACATACAAATAAACATCTACAATTTCAAAATGAAACAAAGAAGGCCCACAAGCATGAACCGTCTGGCTTTAATGCTCGCAATATGTTATACCATTTATGGTGTTTCCAAAATGAAATCAATCTCATCAATGCATTATTTGTGGTGTTTCCAAAAAGATAGATGCATCAAATTTAGCTAGGCCATGTCCTCAAGTCAATGACCATACTACAGCTTAACTAGTTACATAAAAAATCCTATTGGATTGAACTAAACACATAAAGCAATGCTTCTTGTAGGACGTACATAGCTTCTGCTAGTTTTGCCTATGCACCGCCTATGGCCACAAAAGGACAGAAGAAGAAAGGGCCTGCAAAAGAAAAAAGAGCAAGAAGATGTGAGAACAAAGTTCACATTAGCCAAACAAAGAAAAGAAAAGAATTAATGCACTTAACCAAACAAAGCCAATCCTTCCCACTCTTGCATAAAGTGCCAAATAGTTGACCCAATTGAATGAGAGAGATGAAAGGCTGCCAATCGATCATAAACTAAGCTAACTTTACTCTAGAAAACCATTTACAACATAAACACATGCAAGATATGTAGTCAATGTGGGGTTGGGTGTTTGGTTTTTAGATGAGGCTCCTAGTTGTCTTGGTTCCATTTTGATTGATGACTCTTAAGGAGTTGGTCACCCTCGTTTGGTTTGAGTTGTGTAGCTGTTGGATTGGGTTTTGGGGTTCTTTCCCCCTTGTTTCATTTAAAAAAAGAAAAAAGAAAAAAAAATGTAGTCAATGTGTTGGCCAATCTTAGTCCTAAACTATGAGAAAGGGGCCACCTAAAAAACTATCAATTTTAGTCCTAAACTATGTTCTCAAACTTCCAGCAAAAATAGGACTTCCAACTTTGGATGACAGCACAAATTATCAAGACAAAATCAACCAAAGAAACAGAAAACACAACTCCATGTATAGGACAACAAACCAAAAGAAAAGCATACAAATTAACAATAACTAGAGCTTTGATCAAACGAAAAACAATAATCATAGCAAAAGCATATAAACCAAGCATTGCAGACACCCATCAAACTCACAATAATAGGAAAATAAACTAGAAACTAGAGATTGGAGACAAGTTTCTTCAATGTGTGTGAAGATTGAACTTAACAAAAATAAAAAATAAATTAAACCCTAGAAATTAGAAAGAAACAGAAGAAAGAAATGAAAAACAATTACAAACGAAGCCTATAATAATGACGTTGGGGCATCAAAACTGTCATTTACTCCATAAATATGTTAAGTTGAAGGAAAAGGACTCATCCTTATTATGTCTAAATAAAATACGATTATTAATATCCTATAACAAACATCTGTTATGTTGGAAAAAGCATCTGTTTATTTATTATATTAATATATAATCAAGCGATATAGCATCGAAATTCTATAATGAGGCCTCTATATATGGACATTAAATGAGGCCTCCATGCATTTAAAAAAAAATGTATTCTTAAATTTTAAGAATGAGTAAAATCATTTTTTTTAAAATGTACCATATGAATATGATATCCCGTCTTTTTTATTTGGAACATACCCCAAATCCATCCTCAAGTTGAATTAAACGACGGATTTTTATATATTAATGACAGTCTTTAATTTTTAAAGGGAAACTTTTCTTCTTCTTTTTGGGTCAATAGAAAATTTGCAACGTATGAAAATTTTACTGTTTTTTTTATGTATATAAGAGGAAACTTTAGGATGGATTTGGGGTATGTTCCAAATAAAAAAGACGGGATATCATATTCATATGGTGCAACGAACACAGCTACTTTCGAATACATTTATAAAAAAAAAGATTTTACTCATTCTAAAGAAAAATTAGCTAAAAAATACTCCCACTCAAAATCTGCCATTTGTCTATTTTTATTTTTTAAATTTTAAAACTAATTACAGATGAATATGAAATTATACTTTTACCACTTTAATAAAATAAAAAAAATCTATTTGTTGGTATATTTATGCTATAATTTAATTGTTGCCAACGTTGGATAGTAATAGTCTTTAGTTTTGGAAGACGTGCAGACCAATTTGAACATCTTTGATCTGACTTTTTTTTATATCTAGCTTTGATCTGACTTGATTTCTTTTACTGTGATCATCTTTACTACATTAACTTTTGAATCCCATGGTGGAAATATGAACTGCAGAATGATCCACAATAAAAACAAGACAGGGGTCATTGAAAGTAAAGACCAATCAATTAGCACAGACACTAATCCTTAAAAACATCATGCCTCTAATTCTCATTCTAATTTTTGTTCCAAACTTTCAACCCTAGTATCACAAATTCACAATAAAATGTCTGCACAAACAAAAAGATGGCTTCTTGGCTATCAACCAAAGCTTTCACATGGTTTTTTTCCTTCCCCTTTTACGGGGATGAACAACCCGTATACATGCACTTCACTTATCTGTGAGTATAATGGCTAGACTGTCCCCTCTATACCTCATCTATACATTTATAATGAGAGGAAAACGATTTTATATGTATTTATCTAACTACTGACTGACGGTAGTAGCTTCATACACATTGTTTCAAGGGTGAAGACAGTATCCAAGAGCAACACTGATAAGCGCCACCATACAAACATATAGTAGAGGAAACCCAACTTGGACTCTTTTCACACTCACCCCCCTTTGGTTCAGTTGTGCCTGCAATAAAAGTACATGCGAATGTCATGAATAAGAGTTTCAACAAGGTGCAAATACAAGTGCGCAGTGAGAGAGAGGTTAGCATAACCAAAGAGTCACAAATTAAAGCACTGCCTCATTTTTAAAAGGAACATATTTCTGCATGCAAATTACAGGAAATTTAACAGATAAACCATTATAAACCATTTCATCCTCAATATAAACCCCAAGTAGGCAATTTACAGTAGACGTTCCAAAAAAAAAAACCCAGAGAGCAGTTGGATGAACACAGTAACAAACCAGAAATAGAACTTCAATGCACTTAAATGCTCAAACCATTGTAACATTGGATTATCCAAGCCTTAGGCAGCCAATAACCACAACCACCAAACAATTCAGACTTTGGCAGAAACTCATCCCAAGACAAACAACAAAACTACCGGAAAAGAAAAGGATGGGGTGCAAGAAATTACTAATTGCTCCTGTAATTTTTTTCTCTCCTGAATGCTTGAACTCCTCTCCTCTGTTAGCTTTAAAATAGTAACTTCAGCCTGGAAAAAGAAGTAAAAAAGAAAAAGAAAAGGAGCTTCGTTAATATTATATTTTGACAACCATCCAAGTAGTGTATCAGACAAATAACCAATCAGCAAAATTTTAGCATAATTAAGAGGTATACTGCTAGAGTCCAGTTTCTACATGCAAATTACAGACAAAGAATAAGAACCACAACAATTGTATCATAAATTTGGAAAGAAAATTATGCAAAGACCAAAACCTGGCTCAGCTTTAATTCAAGTTCATTTTGCTTTGATTTTATCTCCTGAATATCTTTAACCAACTTCAAGTCTTCCACAATCTTTTCTGCATTCAACTCCACATCTCTTGCTAGTTTCAACTCCACAGCCTTTGATGGTTTCAACTCCACAGCCTTTGATGGTTTCAACTCCACATCCTGTGTTGGTTTCAACTCCACATCTTTTGCTGGTCTCAACTCCACATCTTTTTCTGGTCTCAACTCCACATCTTTTTCTGGTCTCAACTCAACATCCTTTGCTGGTTTCAACTCCACAACCTTTGCTGGTTTCAACTCCACATCCTTTGCTGGTTTCAACTCAGCATCCGTTATTGGCTTGGACTCCTTGCTATTAACAGATGTGAATTTTGCATCCCTTGTAACCTGCTTCATTTAAGAAACCACAAAATGACGTTACATAAGTGAATTCAGCATACTTGCATGATGGAATTGAACCACATAACAATAAATCAAGAAACTGTTCCTGAAGGTGCAAAGCCATGCTTCCTAAAAAATTTACTCAACTGTGTTGTCATAATTAACATATACCTTTCCCTAAGTGATAATGCAATGCTCCAGGAGAAAATGAGAATGATAGAATAAACATAGAATGCAAAATGTTATAACAAGACCAATTAAAGTTTGTAACATTGTGACTTAAGAAGAGTTTCCCTAACCATGTTCTGTTGAGGGAGGATTGCAACCCCACCAAATACTTGATCATTCAAAGCTTCATGCCCCAGCCCCTGCTTCAAGTCTACCTTGATTGGTGACAGCATTGGTGAGTTGGGTGGGCTAATAAGAGTTACTCTTAACTTTTTCTCTTCAATGTACTTGCCATCATCTTTAGCAAACTGTAAATGAAAAAAATGAGAAACGAATACAAAATCTTAAAACAACAATTACCAATACTAGAAAATGAGAAACAAATATAAAATCTTACGGCCGACAACAATTATCAAGACTAGAAAATGAGAAACGAATACAAAATCTTAAGCCCAACAACAATTACCAAGACTAGAAAATGAGAAACGAGTATAAATCTTAAGGCCAACAACAATTATCAAGACTAGAAAATGAGAAACGAACACAAAACCTTAAGGCCAACAACAATTACCAAGACTTACCATGCTAGCTGTAATATCCTCATCAGTTGTCCCAGAAGAAACAATTGTGCTTTGGATTAAGAACTTATCTCTGCATTCCATATCAGGTGGTGCTGCCCTTGGAGCTTGCATTGTAACTACGTTGATAGTCAGAGTCAAAATTGTTAAACAAGACTGATTAAAGGAGAAAACAATCAGAAAATAGAATGCAGAGTAAGACCAAACAAATGATTCCATTACAAATCTATCTAAAGCAGATAACTGCAATGGTACTTTACTCTGTCCATGAGGAGAGAGCATGAGTAAAAATGACAAAGTGCAACCCCAGTATAGCATATCATGATTCATAAAACAAATAAATTTTTTTTCTTCTATTTAAGCCAAAAATCTAGTAGTGGAACTTAAGCTTGAAATTTCATCCTCCTGTACACGTTGATGAAGAAATGCTTACATGCAAAATCAAACATCAGTACACGCTCACAATGTACTAGGTGATATAAATGAAAAGGCATACCTGAAAATTCAGAAGTAGATTTTGGTAAGATAACACCAACATTTGGTCGCACACAGTATTTCTTAGGGGATGTAGTTTTAACCTGCCAATGTCATTGCTAAGTTACATTTCCATTGCTAAGTTACATTTCCATCTAGCATTCCAACACACACACACACACACACACAGACACAGTACTTACCTTTCAATTCAATAATTTGGAAAACAAATAAATGCAGTACGTACCTTAAAAGCAACATGGCGGTTGGTCATGTTAGTTAGCCCAACTGAGCACGAGCTTTGCTTCTTCAATTCAACTACGAAAACAATTACACATTCAGTTTACAATTCCCAAGTAATTGGTAAACTAAAACACATCCTATTTCAATTCCAATATTACCACGGCCCAGCTATACAATGTTTACATCTAGCTATGTAACAGTAACCGTTTGCAGGTATAGATTAACAAGAATCTGCACTAATCTGCTCAATATTCAAGTTTCAAAACCAATGATCCATTCGGTACGGAAAAACTAGAGAAGAGCTAAACACATAATAGAAGGCAAACAGTTAAATGATTAAAAGAAGAACTAACAAAAATGAAAAATTACCGCTACATTTTAGGTACAACTATGCGGTTCAACTAAACGAAATCAGCAAACCAACAATACCAAAACGTAATAAATTCCAAAGATGATTGTTGTGGCGATCGCAAAGATACCAGATCATAAAGAAAATGATTAGCATTGACCATCTACCAATAACGAACTTACATAAGAATTTCAATTCTTTGGGCTGAATCTCCAAAATTTGCGTACTCATTGTTGTCTCAACTTCACAACAATCCAACGCTAGATACTGATATCCAAATCTCCTTTTTCACTGCGTAGCAATGAAATGTTCAAAATATATTTAGAACTTAAAAATCTGTACACAATGCTCATAATATGTTGGTGATTGACACACCGTTTGGAATATAGTAATCGAGTAAATGAAAATATAGTAATCGAGTATATGACTCAAATTATTGAATCCTTGGGACCCAGTAATACTAATTAACGAAAATAAGGGAGAGAGAGAGAGAGAGAGAGAGAGATGAGGAAAAAGAAAACCAAAAGTAGTAAAAACTTTCATGCACTAGATCCGAAAACCAAAAGAAGAAAGTCATGATAAAGTTGTCGGAAAATCAGAATCAATCAATTTCCATTACCGCTTTTCTCAGCAACCAAACACAACACAGACCAAAGATCAAAACACTAACACCAGGTCGAGAGTTTTGACTTGATTCTCAACTCGTACCGTCAAAACGCGACACCGGAACGACGACGTGATTAATTTTCTTTTTCTCAAAAACAAAGAACCAGCTCAACAGTGTTTCAGGTTCAGTCTAGACGAACTCAACTCAATTCTGAGTCGTTCTCCAAAACACAAAACAAGCAGAGTAAAACGAGCTGTAAAGGGACGACGCCGTTTATCGCGTCTTCTTCTGAAGAGAATTGTGCTCAGAATAATGAGTAGGGATGAACTTCAGAGACGACGACGCTTGGATCAGAGGGAAGATAAAACTTTTACCTGTTTGAAGAGAGAGAACCGGAGAGGAATTGAAATGGCGTGGAAATGCCGCGTTTGGATGCATATAATAGAATAGAGAGGGAAAGTTTGATAGAATCGATAAAGTCAAGCCCTAGATTCTAGAGAGAGAGTATGCGTTTGGTGGCCTGAAACATTACAGTGCTAATATATTGACGGGAGAAAGTGAAAGGCAACTAACCAAACCTGCTGCTGGTGGCGTTAGTTGTACCCGCCGTTAGGAGTTTGGACGACCCGCCTTTCTCCAATGGTCGGGGTTTTATGGAATACGGGTCCCTCTTTCTTGATATTTGCCCCTGCCTCACTCGGGCGGGTTTAAATACGGGCCGAAGCCCAAATAAACAAAAAAGACTGACTGGGCCCTTCTTACGCCGTCAGATTCCAAAACGCCAGTAATGAAAACATAAGGGAGAATCAAACATGTGCAGGCCCAATTTTTATTTTTATTTATTGCTAAAAAGAACATAAGTATGATTTATTCTTCATTTTGTTGCAAAATATTATGTATTTAAATTTCATGAAGGATAATTTGCTGTATTGTTGAATCAAATAAAAATAAACTTAGGAAGGGCCATAAATAGAGAGTGTTTATTTGAATAAAAAGAAATAAATGTAGGGAATTGATACAATTTATGCGTGCGTGTATAAAAGTGTAATTGGATATTAAAATCGGATGTTTAGTTATATCTAAATTCTTGGCACTCTTGTGTCTATTAGGTTTTTTAATTATATAATTAAGAAAGATAAAATGGGTTGTTACATAAAAATAAGATCAATGTTCTGATTATTATTTTTATGTTAAATTTTTTTGATACAAAAAAGTATAAATTGACTATATAATCGTCATTTATTTAATATTATTATTAACTAAGGGTATTTTGAATGTTTCACTATTCTTTGTATATACTTTATATATATAGATTTCTAAAAAATGCAAAGAGAAATTGAAGAAAACCTAAGGAACTAGGAATGCAATAGAAAAATTATATTAAGGAACCAAATTAGACGTAAATTTCATTAACATAAACAATTAAAATTATAATCATATGTTTAAAGACAACTCAAATAAATAAAAGGTGTAATTTAAAGAAAGCCTATCCAACATGTGTTGGCCCATAAGGCCCACTAAGTCAAAAGCGTTTATAGCCCAAAAACGTTTATGAACACTCACTGTGTCTTCCGGTTTCTGTTTGCTGGGTTCTTCAGTTCTCTCTCTCTCTCTCTCTCTCTCTCTCTCTCTCTCTCTCTCTTTCATGGTACACGTGTCAAGCAGGGAAGTCCTATTAGAAAACTAAAACAGGTATAAATACCCACCAGCCAACGACCTCTCTGTCACTCTCATCCTCCTCGATTTCGCCGTCTCTCACTCTCCCTCTCTTCCTGCAATTTGATCTCTCCAGGATCCCATCAATGGCCGCCATCTCAGGAGCTTCTTCGATCTCCCTCCGCTCCACTCCGCCTCGCTCTCATCAAAATCTCGTAATCCGAGTCTATTGTCATCATTTACCAGTTCTCTGCTTCATTTTTTCCTTTTGAATATTTTTGTATAGTTTAATTGCTAGTGATTTTTAATTTTAGATAGAATTATTGAATTTGTTGCCATTTATTTTTATTTTTTATTGTCATTTGCCTTACTTTTTATTGGTTGGTTGCTGATAAAATTCAGTGATGTTACCTAATGCTACTTTTGAGATTTTACAAGAATTTGGATAATTTATTTTTTCTTATTGTACCCAACTACCCATCTATTCATCTTTTGCGTTACTAAATTTCACTGGGATTTAGGTCTTGTAGGGTTTTCTTTGGGGGAAGGGGGGGTGTGTTTGAAACAAACAACTTATTGAACTCTATTGGTCTGCTCTTTTTGATTTGAATATGAACTGAAGCATTCATGGTTGAACAGGCATTGTCCAGGACTAATGGTTTGAGGTCAATTGCACTTTCTGATAACGGAAGAAGTTCCCTTTCTTTCGGGTTGCAGCAACGTTCAGTACGCCTTTCTGTTTCCTGCGCTGTATGTATTTTTATATCATAAGCTGAGAGCCTTTCATTGTTTCATTTATTCACAAGTCTCAAATCTTGTAAAAACTAAATGCCTAATAATATATCAATAACCATCGTTAATGTTAAATGTCCATGAGCAGGCCAAGCCAGAAACAGTGGAAAAGGTGTGTACGATAGTAAGAAAGCAACTTGCATTACCAGATGACTCTGCAGTTACTGGCGAGTCAAAATTTGCAGCTCTTGGAGCTGATTCTCTTGATACGGTAAATTCAATATTTGTTAAGATACTTGCCATTTTCTTTATTCTGCATTGTTTGTCTTCCTATAAGCATGCGGCCTTTGTTTGCTAGAGATGGGGCATTGTTTGGTACATTATATTGGTTCATTTGTCTTCCCTTGGATTTCTTGTTAGCAGGAGATATATTTTATAAATTATAAAAACTGATACGGAAACGGATTGAAAAGTGAAGATATAATGTTTGTTGTTTGATTTGATCCATAAAGAGTGAAGAAATAGGAACTGTTGGGATGTTTGTTGGTACCAGGCTACCAGCTTTTGTAATTCTCTTGCTTTCAAGTTTCAACAATGTTACTGGCCAGAATTCATTTTGGTTTTGTCTATCCATGTTAAGTGTTTCATTTGGTGTAGTTGTTATTAAGTTTAATAACTTCTGATTTATGTTGTCATGTTGATGTGAAACGGCATGCAGGTTGAGATTGTGATGGGACTTGAGGAAGAATTTGGTATTAGCGTGGAAGAGGATAGTGCTCAGAGCATTGCAACAGTGCAGGATGCTGCCGATCTTATTGAGAAGATCATTGAGAAAAACAAGGCTTAGAGATAGTAATCAAAGCAAGAGTCCGCGTAGTCGCTTCTTAGCCTGCTCTAGACTAGTTGAGTTGCTAAATATGAAATTCTGAATTTACCAAGTTGCGTTTGTTTTGTTTTGTTTTTTTCCAATTATATTTTTCTAGACGCGTATTTTAAAAGGTTTTGTTTCCTCCAGCAAATTAAATGTTGCTTCCATGAGCTAGTAGTCTTGGAAAGAAAAAAAATCCAATAGATAATTACTGTAATCCCAGTATTACAGTCTCTATCGTAAAGTTTTGCCGAAATTTGATGATGATAAAACAATTCAGATGATTATATGCTGTCGTAAGTTTATTACAATTACTATTTCTCATTGTAAAATACAGAACTTGGAATACATCTGACCAACTAATTTATTTTGAAAATAAAAAAGACCAGTTAAGTTCGTTTCTTTACAGGCATGCATACATTCAAAATGTCGATGCCTCATCATATATAAACCTGCATACTCAAGGCGGTGATGGCATAAGTCTTAGAAATACAATTTTCATTATTTTAGACTGCAAAAGCAACCCAAGATACAGTATGACAAAAGATTCATTCAAGATACAGTATTGACTTCTATATACAGCGAGTGCGGTGACCAAATCATCTTGTGATCAAGTGTTACTGCATCACTCCCAATCAGCATCAAAGAAACCAGCATCTTTCATCTCTGAATAATACACATTCTCCAAATGTAGATCTTCCTCCTGTTTTCATCCAAAGTACAATTACCAAATGGAAAAATAAAACAAAATAACACTACCACTATCTTAAAAAGAAAAACACAAAGTCACAAATACCTGGAAGAAGTCTGCCAGAAATGTTACATACAAAAGAGGAAGATAAAGGGCATGATAACAGACAACAGTGGCACCATAGAGCCTGCAAATAAGAATTTGAGAAATATTTAAAGCAATTCTTTAGTATTTGAATAAAATAATGGTCAAATGGAGACTTCAGATCAAAGACCAATCTAGACACATACCAGAACCCAAATCCAGCCCCATTTCCAGTAAGCCCGCAAGCAAACAGGGCTAGTATGTTCAACATAAACATGACAGCGGTATACTTGTAGAATGCAGGTCTTGCTGTAGAACAAGAACAAAGACATCAAAAGTTTGTTCTATTAGACAGCTATGAAATTGATGCAAACGTCATATGAACTTACCTGGTAACCTTTCTCTCCACTTGGAATGGTACATAAACAATATGAAGCCATAAATTGCAGTAATCACTAGCCTGTGGACAACCCACAAGTCCCACTTCATCCGATCTGTACGATCTTTGTTGTCAACGAATAATGGAATTCCAAATCCAAATAGATAGATTGCCTAGAAGAGACACAATATGAAATTATAAGGCCATTATGTACCATGATAATGCTTCATGTGAGAACAAAATAAGCAGGTCAAAGGAATTAGCAAATTGCGTTGGGTCAACCACCCTACAACTACAAGTTGGGAGCTAAGAGTTTTGGCATATGCCACTAGCAGAAAAGGAGCGAGAATGAAAGTCCATGCTACCTCCAGAGTCTCATATTCATATTCTTGAAGTAACTGGCAAGCATAGCTAGCTCAGAAGGGTGAAAATCCATTTTGAGAAAAACAAGACTGATACCTTGAGAAGTATATCCAAAACAACAAGGACCCCTGAGACAACGAAAGTCCGTGTCAAAGCTTCCAGTCCACTTGCATAATTCCCTTGGATCAAAAATGCCAGCAAGCTTACTTCCAAAAATAGCATCCCGGAGGTTGTGAACAAAGATAAGAAATTCCAGGCTAGTTCTTTTCCAGGAGTGCACTCCCATGCCTGCGCCAAGGAAGTGACAATTCAACCGGATCTTAGCAAAATTGTCAAGAAATGCCTCACAAGGATAAGTTTAGACATAAACTACGAATTAATACACAAAACTTGAATAACCATTATTCCCCACCTCAAATACAGCTACCAAAACAATTCAAAATACCCAAACAGCAATCATTTTCATACTATTCAGAGTAATTTATGTTATAACAATTTACCTTTGAAAAGCACACGAAATTTCCATAACCAAATATCCATCACGCTTTATTACAGCAATTATAACCAAAGGATCGTTAAGAAAATCCAAAACAATTATCACAGGAACGGTCTAAAATTAATAACCTAGAACCTTAAATTTTAGCTACAACCATTCTACTATTCAGCTTAAAGGTTCAAGGTAAAATGAAGGATCAAGGCAAAGCCACAAACTTCAAAAGGGGAAAAGAGCCACGAACCTGTAAACAGCACCAAGCAAGATTGAGCAAGCTAACAAGCCAAAGGCACCCATAGTACGCGATCATAATATAAGACCGGCCATGAGAGAGCTTCGAGAAGCTTTTCCTTGCTTGATAGGCCAAGTACAGGACGAAAAGAAGCGAGGGTACAATTAGAGCGACATTGTGAAAAGCCCCATGGCACTCACCAAGCCAGCTGTAGAATCGGGAACCCGAAGCCCCTTCGCCTAGAGTTGAATTTGATCCCAGGGAAAGTGAAATTGGGAGTCCAGGTTGTGAGGGAGCCTCTTGGAGAGCTCGCATTTTTTAATTCTGGGACAAAACAACCCTAATTTAAGTGACCCTAAGAGCGATTTGGGGTTTCAACTCGAAAACCCTAACCCTATATAATGGGTGTGGTGGAAAAGGGGTCTCCTTTATGCACTTGGGTGTACAAGGAAATAGCAGAGTCCACTACTTCACCTGCTTCTTTACGATTGGTCAGAAGCGATGACTGGAGGTTTGGGACGTAAAGCTTGGCAAGCAGCACAACCCGATATACTTTATTCGGATTTTTTCTACCCGACTTTGAGATTTCTATTATTATTAAAGCAAAATATCTTCTTTTTTATTTTAAATTAAAAGAGAGAGTGGGCCAAATCTGTTGTTATTGCTGTCTTTTTTATTTTATTTTATAGAAAATCTGTTTTTTTTCCCCTAGGGGAAAATCTGCTGTTAATTAAGTGACAAACGAAGCTACCAACACTTAAAGAAATTTCGGATTATAATAAAGAATTTTTGGTTTTTTTTAAAAAGATCTTTCCTATTAAAAAGGGGCGATAATTTATTAAACTCACACACACTACACGGACGCTATAACTCGAACTCATGATCTTTTTTCGGGGGGACAATTGCTCCAAATCACTGGTCCTTTGCAAAGGTTTTGTGTTAGATAGTTTGACATGGTATATTAGTAAATTGTCAAATATTTAGCACCAAACGATGATACTTAGCACCAATTTCGAATTGTTACTTAGCACCAAAGATGAGGGGCGGGTATGATATTACATAATCTTGAGGGAAAGTTTTCTAAAAAAATTAACCGTTACTGATTCAAAGCAAACGTGTTGTAATGAACGCCAAAAGCTCTAATTTTTCTCCCTCCGTGCCTTATTTTTCGGATCATTTCCCTTGAAAACTCCAGAATTCCTACAAGGTTGGATTTTTGATTCAGTAGGATTTCATTGAAGAAAGCTAACTTTGGATTAAAAAGCTGTACAATTTTACTGGGTTTGAAAAGTCTTATGAAATCTCCTTTGAATTAATTCTGGGATAATGTGATATTATTGAGTTTTCTTGTGTTACAAGCAATGGCATCCCTTTAAGGCAGGGAGGCACTAGAACTGCATTTGCCTTGAACAAATCCACCAGAGCAGGTTTCTTTCTGCTAAAGATAAAGAATTCAACTTTTGTTTGTCTCTTGCTGTTTGCGTATTATTTGCTTTGGTAATTTTTCTTGGTGTTAATCAAATTTCAATGGCAGTGGGGCGGCAGTAGCCATGGATCGAATGAGGCCGGTGTATGTCAGGCAGAAGAGCGGTAACAGCACCCCCGGACCACCAACCTCGCCAATGAAGTCGCCAATGCACCACCATGGGAGGTCGGGGTCGGTTGGAATGGGGGGTGCCAAGAAAGCGCAGCACACGAAAGCTGCGGCTCAAAGACTTGCACATGTGATGGCCAATAAACCAACTGAGGACGACGATGAGGAGGACGACGACCTTTCTTATGATCTTAGCAGCTTGTCAAGCAGCACAGGGAGCATCGGACTTGCCGGTGGAAGATCAATGCGCCCTCGCTCCCCAATGGTAATGGGCTTGTGGGTAATGTTCTCTTGCCAGACTTTGATATTTATGAATTTAATCGTTCAGATTCACAGTCTGACAAGAGAACGTTTACGAACACTTATGTTTTTAGTCTGTTGTTAGATTTTTATGAACATCATACTTAGTTGAATTGAAACCTAAATGTCGTTGTGCTACTATTAGTCTGTTCGTACTGTTCAAGATCAACCTACATCTACACGCACAACACCAGGTGGCCGATCATCTCAATCTGTCAATCCTGTGGAACAGCCATCTTCAACTCATTCAACACCAGCTAGCCGATCATATCAATCCTTAAACCAAACAGAACAGCCATCATCTGCTCATTCAACGCCAGCAAGCCGACCCTTTCAATCCATCAACACTAAATCCATCAACTCTGCTGCCGAACAACCACATTCTCTTCGTTCTTCGATAGCTACTAGACCATTGCAGCCGTCTAGTTCCAACGAACAACCTACCTCTGCTCGTTCTATGTCAGCCATGAACTCTGTAGAACAACCACATTCTATTCGTTCTGGCATGGCTGCAGCTCGATCATCTCAGCCTCCCAACTCTGTCGAACAACCTACCTCTGCTCGGTCTATGTCAGCCATGAACTCTGTAGAACAACCATATTCTATCCGTTCTGGCATCGCCACTCGATCATATCAGCCTACCAACTCTGTGGAACAACCTACCTCTGCTCGTTCTTTAGCCGCTGCTCGTCCACAATTAGGAACCAAGCCAGTCCACATGGTACCAGCTAGTGTACCTATATCACTTAGGCCACCCTCTTCTGCAGATGGTCCAGTTGATAATCGGAGAGAGCCAGTACCTATATCACTTAGGCCACCCTCTACTGCCATTCTATCAGAAGCTGCTGCAGTTGACAATCGGAGAGATAAAAGGTATCGAGCTTTCAAATATGTACTACTTTGTGAATCATCATCTCAATTCTTTATTTATTTCTTTTGGTATTCTGTTGTTCCTTTTTTCTTTTCTTGGGGAGGGTTGCAGGGTTAATGTTGTAACCTTGCAATGTCATTTTTCTTTTTGCAAGTCCAGATTATGTTATATATATGGCTTTTCCATTTAATATGGCCTTTGAAGAAAAACATGCTTTAGATGACTCAGAAATCAAAGTTTTTCTATTTCGTTTCAAGATAGACTTGAACTCTATGGGACGATTGTTTGATCTTGGAACAATTACAGCAGAAATCTCCTGTTTACTCATATATGAGAGAGACTCAACATAGTAGCTCATGTTTCGATTTTGTTGTTGCTTTGATATAAAGTAGTTCTTTAATGTGGTTTGTTTCAATTCCGTTTAACAAGTATGTCTTATATCTAATCCTTTCTATCTCTGGTCAATGAGCAGGTTGTCAATGGATTTAGGCAGTTTAAACATGAGAGAAACTAGGACTCAGCGTTCTTCCGCTTTACAAGATGAGGTATGTAGTTACCTGTGTTTTTTAAAACTTATGGACACTGCTGTGACATCTTTCATCTCCGTTTGTTTCCTGTTTAGAACACTGTTACTTATATTTGAAGTTAATAGACTTTAAGTTTTAAGTTCATACGTGAAAACTAGAAAATTGAAAAAGAAAAGTTATCAAATTGAGACTCAACTGATGAAGTGTAAATTTCATTGCAGCTTGATATGCTACAGGAAGAAAATGAGAGTTTACTTGAAAAGGTGATGCCAATGCATTTTTTTCTCTATAAATAATGTCAAATTGTTTGAATTTGGAAAATAAGCTTTTCCAGACCTAGTTAACCATCAGAAAGTGCTGCAATAGACATCTTCAGTTGATCCAATTTAATATAGTGCTCTCTCTTGGACATTGCTATTGCAGCACCATTAACTAAGCACAAGATTTGCATTTTGTGAAATATGATAGAGATCCACTGGTGTAAATACATTTTTGATAATTTGATACTGTTATCATATTTGTTTTTGGCACTCCATTTTGATATGTGCTTCCCCAGCTTCGACTTGCAGAAGAGAGGTATGAGGAAACAGAGGCAAGAGCTCGACAGCTCGAGCAACAGGTAATGTTTTATACTTATAAACTCTCACTTTTATTGGTTCATATACTTTTTTCTCTTACTGTAGTCGTATCTAATTGTTTGTATGTTCTTTAGGTTGCTACTCTTGGAGAAGGTGTAACATTAGAAGCCCGTCTTCTAAGCAGGCAAGCTTCAAAGTTCTCATGTATTTGTATTTCCAGATTGATTATTTAGAGAATGCTAATTTTCATTTGTTTGTCTTCAGAAAGGAGGCAGCACTGCAGCAAAGGGAGGTGTGTGTTTCAACATATCATTCATATACCTACACCGTTACACAGCACATGTCACTAACTTTTTTAACATTAATTTGTGCATATTGTCTTTGAAATGCTTTGGTTTTTAGACAGTATCATTCTCTATCTGGTCTAATTCAAGTTGATTGAAATATAACCTCACCATGAGTTAGAACATGTTCCTCACAGGCTGCTTTGAGATTGGCTGCACAAACTCATGGCGGCAGTGGTGGTGGTAGTGGTAGAAATGATGAAGCAGAGTATGAACTGAAATCGCTTCGGATTATGACTCAAAGAATGATACTTACTCGCGAAGAGATGGTTTGTTCTCAATTTTTTAGCTCATATTTATCAGTTCTTGTTTCCCCCCCTATTTTTTTTTTTTACATGATTTTCAGTGTTTTTATCTTAGGAAGAGGTGGTCTTGAAGAGATCTTGGCTTGCTCGGTACTGGAGTTTATGTGTTGAACACGGTAAGTCGTTAAAGTAATAAATTCCAAGATGCATTTGTGTTCTTGAAAAATTCCTCAGGAGGTGAAACATATAATTTGCATTTCTTTACTAAACATATATTGCATCTAATGGGAAGTAGAGTATTTTGGCAGGTATTCATGCTGAGATTGCCACATCAAGATATGAATTCTGGTCAGCTCTTGCTCCTCTTCCTGTTGAAGCTGTTTTAGCAGCTGGAGAGAAAGCTAAGGAGGAGATAGGTAAGTTGAGTGCCTCAATCTTTATTGTTTCTTCTGTATGTTTGTCTTTGCCTTCTCTATTTGAAGGATGATATTGGATTTTTTCTTTAATTCAATTCTGTTCAGAACACAATGATCTAGATATAGATGGAAGAGAAGATAGTCCACGCAATTTGAATGAACTCTCGGGAGAGAGAAACATTGAGAGCATGCTTTTGGTGGAGAAAGGTCTGCGCGAAATAGCTTCATTGAAGGTTCTCTTCTGCATTCTTTTCTGCAACCCTGTTAGTCTGGACGCTGAAAAAGGGTTATGTTAACTGCTATACTTGTAGACCTGCATGTTGACTCTTTTCTTATTAGCAAATAAGTTAATAAAAGAGAAAACAAAACTTGTCTTTGAATTGATCTGTAGATTTGCATAGCAATGACCAGTTTTAGTGTAATTATCTCAAAGGTAGAGGATGCAGTGGCGCTGGCGATGGCTCAACATCGACGACCCAGTTCAATGAAAACTGGTCTATCAGGTGAAGGGGTTCTTGATTACAATTGAGTGATTCATTTTAATCAATATCAGACCATGTGTATGTGCATTGTGTATAAACGATTATTTCAAGTGACATTAGCTGTGTGCAAAAGTAAACCAAAGGGATCAAATAAACCAATAGGACCAAAACTGTCCACTCCGTATGGGGCTAATTGGAATAGTAAATTAACTGAAACATCATGATAGTTGGCTGATGACTTTTTTCCTCCATGCATGTAGAGTTGAAGCTACCAATTGATGGACAGTTTGAAGCATTTGGTAAGATTTTATCCCAAAAACATGATTTATAATAACTTAATCTTCTGACATAAGCCATGCCATGAGTTGTTGATAAATGCGTTTGATTTCAGAACTAAGCAAAGAGGAGTCTGAAGATGTGCTTTTCAAGCAGGTAATTTATGACACCTTTTGCCTCCTTATTTTGCATGAAGTGTAAATATTTGTGTGAAAAATGCCATTTCTTTTGCTGATTTGAGTTGTTTGTAGGCTTGGCTTGCATATTTCTGGAGAAGAGCCAAAAACCATGGGGTGGAAGCAGATATAGCAGATGAGCGTTTGCAATTCTGGATCAACCACAACTCCAAATCACCCACCACTTCACATGACGCAGTTGACGGTGCATGCTCTTTCTTTCTAAGCTCTCTCTAATCATATTCTTTGTCTTATGAAATGCTTTGGTTATAAAGATTGGAACTTGCCATTGTTGATATTTTGTTCTCTCTCTCTCTCTCTCTCTCTCTCTCTCTCTTTAACATGACAAATAGGGTATGAGCTTAAGGCCTTAAATTTGATATGCAGTTGAGCGTGGCCTTCTGGAGCTGAAGAAGTTGGGCATTGAAACCCAGTTGTGGAGAGAATCTCGCAAGTGGCTTGAGCATGATTCGATGCATAGAACCCGAAGTCTGTCTGATTTCTGATAAAAAAAAGTTGGAGGCAGGCCTTCTTCATTGATATAATCTCTTCTCCTTCCTTGGAATAGATTCATTTTTGTACAAGTTTTCTGGTGTGGAGAAAACCTAGCTAAAAGGAAACACCATATAGTATTTAATCATTTAATCATATGGTGTGGCCAAAAACAGATTAAAGTGAAGACTATCTTTACATAATGTCTTAATGGATCATGTACTCTCTCTGTAGCTATGTTCCAACAGGGCACACCTTACCCATCATGGGCAGGGAGCAACTAACATTTTCTCCACCAACCTTCCCCCTTCCCTTCTTGGGTTAACCTCGAGAGCTAAGATTTTTTATCATTTTTAGCTAATTCTTTTAGCAATCCCTAAATCATAAACCACCAAGATGTATTTTTTTGCTCACTTATCAAAATAAACAAGATACGTTTTTCTATGTATTATAGATTTCTTACTTTGTTTTGTCTTCTTATTATTACAGGAGGGAGTCCAGTTCTTGACCTAATCAAATTCTAACCCATTTCCCCACCTACCCTCACCACTTTAGCTAATTCCAAGGACTTAAATTTAACTTTTTAGCTAATTTCTTCACATATATAAATAGTGTATTGCTACTGGAACTTCAAGTACTTGACTGCATCATTAAATTTCCTATTTATTATATACGTATCTTATACATTCCTGCTATCTAATTGCTAATTCAAAATGACATGGACAAGTTTTCATCAAAATTGGCTCTTTTGGTTGTGCTCATGATCATTGCATCTAGTAAAATCGATCATTCTCGTTTCGCCATACTTGATGTCTAAAATTAAATGTGCATAACTCCCAGGATTCAATATCAACTAATGTCACAATATTCTACCCATTATATAAGTAAATAAATAAATAAATAATTATTGGCAGGTTAAGAGCTATGTGCTGAAGCAAGAAACATCGCAGTAGTAGATCCTTCTTACCCTTATGATCCAGAATGCGTGAATTTTTGGTGTCATTACCCCAGATTAGAGGCGCATCCTCCCATATTACATAATACATGCATTGTTTGCCTACATGTATACATTAGTAGAAGATGTTTTAGGGTAATTTCAGAATCAGAAATATGATTTTTATAATGTTTTATTTTCTAGAGGTAATGACCATATTAATCATTTACAACTTTTGCTTACCAACAATGATATGCAACTTGAATTCATTCTTTTCCGGAGAACAAATTTTCGTATTCAACCTTCCTTGAAATGCGTCCTTTTTGTCTGTGGATAATATATATATATATATATAAAACATAGTCCCGATCTCTTGGACCACAGGAGTTCAAGAGATTGTGGTCACCCACCGTTGGATATTAATCCAATGGTTCAAAATGATATATATAAATACAATATGACATAAATGATTATTACCCAATTCAAGTCAACCGTTAAATTTACATCCAACGGTGAGTGACCATAAATCTCTTGGACTACAGGGGTCCAAGAGATCAGGACTGATAAAAAACAACACATGAACACTTGAAAACTCATACATTACATCCTTACTCACCTCTCTTTCCCACGTGAGATGATTGTAGCTTTTTCACCACCCTATCACTTAATGCCACCACCATTTTCATGTCGTTTTCTTTTTAATTGAATAGGTTTTATTGTCGTGTAGCTGAGAGAGGCTTCAACTTCAAGCCTGCATGAGCGTCAGCCCAAGTCAAACTAAGCCCAGCCCACCCAATTACTGTGAATTTCCCATTTTGCCAACGTGGGTAGGTGACGGTAGACTCTAGAATCATCTCACTACTGGCTCCCATTGCGTCACTATAGACTGGCTCTGAATCGCACACCAGTTGCTTAAAAAGGGTCAACCACATCAGCAAAACATCCGATTCAGTTCAGACTGGTTCTTCTAAATCACCATCGTCTTTCTCTGCTCTCTTTCTTTGTTTCTCTCTAAGGGGTGTTCTGAGGTAAAGCTCGATTCTTTCCTATCTGGTAACTTCAAATTTTCAGCTTTTTCTTTTTCTCCCTGAACAAAATTATATTTTTGTGATACGGGTTTGATTCTTTTATCTGAGCGTTGTACACAATAGCTCCGTTTGGATTTTAACTATTTATTATTGTAATTCTAGTTCGACTTTCTTGATGATCTTAAAGATCTGCCTTTTATTCTTCATAATATGCCAAATGGGTTTTTTTTCCCCCAATTTCCTGTCATTTTTTATTTCTTATTGAGAATTGGACGACTGTGACTGAGCTTGAATTCTTGATTATCTACTTGGATTTAGTGTTTTTATTGTTTGTCTCTGTGTTTGTGAGTTCCATGACTGTTCATAGATCTCGTCAGTTCTCTCTCTGGGCGAGCAGGATACTGGTTACTCTGATTTGTTTTTACAAATTTTCCGCCTGATTATATGTTTATAATAAATTTTTCTTGAAAGCTAAAAGCTTTGTGGAAAATATGGACTGCTATTCTGAGGTCTTACTGTTTGGAGTGTTTATGCAACAAAAAATGGAGCTGGTAGAGCAGCAATCCATGACTCATCTTAAATTGTTAATGCTATTTTTCAATTTAAGTCCAGTTGAAAGTGAAACGGTTCAGGGCTATATAATATGTGTGTTTGTGTGTGTGCGCATGTACTGCTCCATTAATTTTTCAATCAGGTCTTTCTTGTTGTTTATCTAATAGTTATTTTGCTTAGATCACGTTGAACCATGGTGAAGGGCGTTGCTGTTCTTGGCTCCAGTGAGGGTGTTAAAGGAACCATCAACTTCACCCAAGAGGGAGATGGTATGTCAAATGCTAATTGATTATTCATGGGATGTACATTGCTACTGTACTGTTCAAATTGATTGCTTTTGTTTATTCCAGGCCCAACTACTGTGACTGGAAGTATTTCTGGCCTCAAGCCTGGACTTCATGGTTTCCATGTCCATGAATTTGGAGACA
The DNA here is from genome assembly GCF_902201215.1 of Prunus dulcis. Taxonomy (NCBI): domain Eukaryota; kingdom Viridiplantae; phylum Streptophyta; class Magnoliopsida; order Rosales; family Rosaceae; genus Prunus; species Prunus dulcis. The sequence goes on along the minus strand of NC_047655.1, from coordinate 27,967,496 downwards.
CAACCAACGGTTGCTTGTCAACTGGTAAGGACCATTGACCAGTACTTGTTTTCCTTTAAGTTCTGGTGGAGTTGGGGCAAGATCAAACAACCAAAGAGTAGATCTCCACTCTGTTTCCATAAATTATATTCTTGTATCTAATGGTCACCTATCTTGTAGGACCGCATTTCAATCCTGATGGCAAGCACCATGGTGCCCCTGAAGACGAGATTCGCCATGCCGGTGATCTTGGAAATATCACTGTTGGGGACGATGGTAGATATTGTTTTGCTCCTCCTTTCTGTTTCTTAATCGCCTGAACACCCATTTTGTTGTTTATTGACGACTTTGTGGTCATCAAATTCACTTATTCCTTTGTCATTGCAGTCTGTTTAACACCTAAATTTCTCTGTTTTTATTATTGCGTGGGAGGCATGGTTTTCTTGTTAGTTACATTAATAGGAAGGCTCAAACGGGAATTGAATACTTCAATCTATGTCTATTGTGACGATTTGATACTCTCTGAGTTTAATGTGTTTTATTTTTTTGCTTTAGGAACTGCAAACTTCACAATTATTGACAAGCAGGTATAATTGGCTTCCATGTTTACTTTTAGTTTATGCTATTTGTAAAAGTTTTGTACTCCACCTCTCTTTGAAGTTCATTTCCTCTTGTATAAAGGTTACATTATTGTTTGCAGATTCCTCTCACTGGACCACAATCAATCATTGGTAGGGCGGTTGTTGTCCATGCAGACCCTGATGACCTGGGCAAGGGTAAGTTTTAGTGCTTTCTTTCCCTCTCAAGTGTTTCCATCTTATAGCAATTAGCAGAATGAGGTAGTCAGTGAGATGGGTCCCACCTTAACACCTTTCAGTGGGTTTTCCCCCCCTCCACCTCTGTCTGTAGTAAGCGCTTGTGTAGTTTCGAGTAATTTTAGGCTGCTTCTCATTCCAATTGGCATACAATAGCTGCTGAATACGTGCAAATCATTTGCGACTTTTAGATGAGCTGAAGACGCTGAAGAGTATTGGTTAACTGTCAGTTTCTAATTCCTATGAGTTATTTTCTATTTCCATGTCAATTTTAATAACCATCTAGGTGTGAGCTGAAAAACCTGACTCTTGTTATTTTTCTACTTTGATCTGGCATCCATACCCCTTCTAATCCAATACTCATGTTGTACACAGGTGGACATGAGCTTAGCAAAAGCACTGGAAATGCTGGTGGCAGGGCTGCTTGTGGTAAGCTAATTGGATTTTAATCTCGTTAAACAAAATGCTGATCTTACAGTTGTCGTCATATACTTTGGACTATTCTCGTTGTATGATCATACTAAGGTGCTGTTGACATCTCTGGAAATGGACGGTTATCCATGAAATTACATTGGTTTACTTGCAAAATCTTGGTTCGCTTAGTTTCCAATAGAAATGAGAAGGGGAACTTGAATTAAGTTGATTCTATGTGGTTTATGTATATTTTCTTTTGCGTTCATCTGTAGAGGTCTATCTAGGTTGCAAATTTTTTATAGAGGTCTATGTTGCACAGTTTTTGTGTTGTATTGTATAGCCCTCTCTGTGTTGTATAGCTTTTATAATTTATATTGTATTGTAGAGGTTGGTTGTAGAGGTCTCTCTGTGCTGCGTAGTTTTATGTTGTTTTGTGAAAGTCTACTTGCTTATAATTTTATGCTCTGTTCTATTTTTGTGCAGGTATTATTGGTCTCCAAAACTGAACTTGATCGCAAAGCACAAGACAAGACATGCAGTTTCAGTTGAATGTACTAGTTTCTATAAGCTTTGAGAGGGAACTGAACGCAAAACTCCTTTGAATAAGAAGATATATCTGCCATATTTGGATGACATTGTTTTGTTTGGTGCTATTTATAGAGTGCTTATGAGTTTGTTTCTGTTTGTTTCTGTAGCTCTTTTCAATATCGCTGGTTCAAATTCAAACTTCAAGGATAAAGATATAAATGCTAGCAACATTCTCTTTAACCTTCTCTTTAGCTCTCTTAGAGAAACGTTAGCAACCTTCTCTCTAACTTTTTCTTTTGGACCTTCTCTCTTTTCCTCATAATAAGTGACATTTTCCTTACATTTAAAACAATGTTATTAATGCATCACACAAGTTAGTTTTTGTTATAGAAGTTTATCCTTTTAAAATGTATTTGCTTCTATATTTCCTTCAATTTATTTAAATTTTGTTACAACTTTTTTAGCACATTGTTAAAAATTAAATAAGAAAAAAAATAAGAAAAACGTCATTTTTTAGAATATAAAAAAAATAAAATTTGTTACATAACATTGTTATCATTTTAATTTTGTTTTTAACAAAACACATATTCTCTTTAGAAAAAAAAATTTTAAAAAAAACTTTAGTTTTTATTTTCTTATTTAATTTTTTAATAAGATAAGAAAGTTATAAAAAAATTAGTTTGTTATTAAAATTAAGTTAATACATTTAATAAGAGTAAATTTGAAAAACAAAAATTTGTTTGTGTGATGTATTAATGACATTGTTTTAAGTGTAAAGAAAGTGACACTTGTCATGAGAAGAAGAAAGAAGGTCCAAATGAGAAGGTTAGAGAGAAGGTTGCTAGTACTCCCCTAAATCTTATGACTCGGATGATTATCAGTATTGTAACAAGAAAGATAATGACTGAGCGATGATGAAAATGATAATGACGAAGGTAAAGATTGCCATAATGGTTACTGAATAAACGAGATGATACTAGATTGACCAATAGCTGGTGAAGATGATCATAATTATTATTTATTATTATACAGAAATGATATACATTGGGTTTAGTGTCGATACAGCATCCCTAAACCCAAGTGCAAATTCTCTAATAAATAAGCAAAATTATCCCCAAACCTAAGTGCAAACTCTCTAATAAATAAGCGAAATAAAACGCAAGGTACTTGTAATTTAAGAGCAAAAATAAGAGCAAAAACTCTCTCATGTCTCTAGATAAAAAACTGACATTGTAACTTAATAAGCGAAATAAAACACAAGGTGAGCAATTAGTGAAATAAAATATAAAGTATTTGTAATTTAAGTAGTTAAGAATAATTATCGTTGCACCTAAAGATACTTGTAATTAAGTGTTTAAGAGCAAAAATAAGAGCGAAAATTCACTCATGTCTCTAGATAAACAAGTGACATTGTAACTTAATAAGCAAAATAAAACGCAAGGTGAGCAATTAGTGAAATAAAATAGAAAGTGCTTGTAACTTAAGTAGTTAAGAATAATTACCGTTGTACTTGAAGTTGTGTGTTTGGTGTTTGAATTCGTCTACCCAAATATCTCTTATATAAAATAAAATAAAAATTGTTAACAAAGCAAAGCTAAAAGGCCCATGGCTTTTCAAGTACAAATTTTATGAATCAAATTTTAGTTTCAATTAGAGTATACAGATTGGACCAAGATTTTCTTAAAGAGAAAATCCAGTAAATGATGTAAGAGCATCCAGGGTGGAAGGGTTTATTTTTGGAGGTGTAAAACCATTTTTACATTCCATTTACACCTCTGGAGGTTGTAAATATGATTTTTTGCTTCAGTGGGGAAGATGTAAATTTAAAGATGTATAATTGATTTTTTTTCAACTTTTTTCCTGTAGGTCCCATTTTTATCCACTTTTTCTCATATTTTCTCATGTAAGTCTCATCTGCAAGAGATGTTAAAAAAAAATGTATATGTGCATCTAATATGAGGTGCAAATTTACACTTGTTTACACCTCGCCATTGTGAGTGATTCCGCTTACAAAGGCACCTCATTATACACTCTCCTACTGTGAATGCTCTAAGGCCCCGTTTGGTTCATGGAATGAATTTCAGGAAAAATTATTTCTCATGTCATTCCCCAAGGAATGGGAATAGAAGATTCATTTCCCACGTTTAGTACTGTTGGGAAAGTAACTGAAAAATATCACTTTATTTCATTTTTCATGTTTGTTTTGAATAGGAATAGAAAACAAAGTTTGTATAAATTTTCAATTATACCCATATTAAATCAAATAAAAAAAGTATTTAATGATATATTGTAATTCTAAATTGTTAATGAGGATAAAATCATCGTAAAAAATATATATTAAATATTAGTTTATTTTTTAAAATTTTTCCACGAGGGGAGAAAACAAAATCCAAATTAAGAGGATGACTTCGCTTTAAGCAGTTGGTTTCCATTCCCAATTCCCATTTCCCACCAAACGGGCCTAACAGTAAAGCACGCTCGCTAGGAGGAGAGAGGGAGAGAGAGCGAAAAAGGCGCCTAACTGGTTCTGGTCGACACTCCTCCACCCCAAAAATCAAAATCCAAAGTTTCTAGGGCTTGATTACTAAAACCAAATTGCAATCGACTTCGTTATACAATTCTTGTGCGGCCTTTAACTGATCGATGTCCAGCACCGTGGAGAAAATCTCAGGGGAGCTTCATATGAGGCCAGAGCTCCGCAAATCTTTCAACCTCCTGAAGACCCATGCGTCCAAAGTTGCCAATTTTACCCTCCAATGGCAGGACCTCGAGGAACACTTCCTCTCCATCGACAATTCCATCCAATCCAAACTCGACCAACTCCAAAAACAACAATCCAAAGAGACCCATCTCACTCCCACTCTGCAATCACAACCCAGTTTCAAAGAAACCGAATTGGATTTCCACGAAAATTCTAAAGAAACCGAATTCAATCCAACTGACCCCCAACCGAGTTCCCGAGCCGATTCTAAAGATACCCAACTCACTGCAACCCTCCAATCCTTGAAAGCCCAATTCAATTTCGTCGAAACCCAAGTCAAAACCGGAGAGTCTTTACCAGAAAGTTCGAGTTGCAATGGTGTCCCAATACATGATGGCAAGGCATTGCTGTTGTATTTGAATGAGCATTTGAAAGAAAGGGATTCGGTGCGTGATCTCATCGCAAATGCGCTTAAGGTTTCGGTGGACGCTGGGAAGCTCGTGCTCGAGGCAGTAAGATGGTTTTATCCATCGGAGTCATCTAAGGGAGATGGGAACCTTGAACTCACTGTTGTTAGGAAAAGTTGTGTGCTTTTGTTAGAAGAGCTGATGAAAGTGAGACCTGTGATAAAACCTGAAATTAGTCAAGAGGCAATGAAGCTTGCATTGGTTTGGAAGGCAAAGGTGAGAGGTCAAACGACGAACTCTCTGGAGGTTTGGGGTTATTTGCAGCTTTTGGGTGCTTTTGGGTTGGTTGGTGAGTTTGACAGTGATGAGACTCTGAAGCTTGTTGGTTGCATAGCAGAGCGTAAATGGGCACCGGAGTTATTTAGGTCTCTTGGTTTCGCCAATAGAGCCACTGGTGAGTTTTTGGAGAGCCTTTCTTATTGTTGTTTTTTTCCATCTTTATTAGATAGTTACTTTATGAATTGGTTTTGGTGGCCTTGATTATTTGTAGTTTTACTCTTAGAAATTGGATTATCCGTTGGTTATGGTGGAACTATGTGGCATTTCTGTAAACAAAAGTATATATTTAATTTAAGTCTGGTTAGTTTGAGTGCACCTTTCTAAACAAAATTATATAGATGTCACGTTCTAAGCTTTGATGCGATATTGTTTCTTTACAAAGACTTATTGTAGTTCTGGCCCAAAAAAAAAAAAAAAAGACTTTAAAGAGGACAGTTCCTTATTTGATCACCCCACAATCCAGCATGGCCTGGCCATGAGACATACTTGTTGTATCATTTGGTGCTTTAGAGTTGTTGCAACTTGCAATGGCAGTTTTTGTTACCAAAATGGCGTCTTTACCTTTGTTCATGATTATGGTGTTTTAGTAACTCTCGTCCCTTAATGAACATGTTATCAATAATGTAATGAGAAATTATTCACACCAAATATGAGATGTTAAGAAAATTTAAGAAGACTTTTCATACTTTACAGTTTCATTCTAAATGTGAATGATAATCTGTCCTCCAAGCGTTACAGCCCCAATTGTAGCATAAAAATTGGGTTTTCGTAGAGATATATATAGTTTGTCAATTGAAATGGTCTGATGTATATCTGTGGCTGAAGCAACAATTTTGTGAACATTTTTAGATCGAAACAAATGGAGCCTTGTTATTATTTGGCAACATGTTTTAGAAGCTTTTAACACTTGACAAATACTATGCATATTTGGAGTTTCCACTAGTCTTTGAGGAGTATCAAGTACATGGCTACAGGGAAAGAAAGTTTGTGGTACCTATGCTCACGTTATTGTGGATGTCTTCTGTTATTTGCTGCTAGAATTTTTCCTATTGTCATTTTTCATTTCATTAATGTTTGTGATTCTTCATCATTTTGGACCATTTGGCTGTTTTTATTTTATGACTGTAGTCTTGAACTAAGAAAATCTTTATTGTTTTTTTTTTTTTTGCTACCTCTGTTAAACCTACAAATTTGTTCTATCCTGCAGATTTTATCCAAAAGCTTGTATCAGAGAACAAGCGACTTGATGCTATTAGATTCATTCATGCATTTGAACAGCTTGATAAGTTCTCCCCTGTACCCCTGCTTAAAGAACATTTGAAGTTCGCCAAAAAGGATGTGAGTTGCAAGAGGGGGCAAGATCATCTTAGTGCACAGGTATAGGTTTTGTTTCTTTTGCCTCTTCAACTCTCCTTAGACTCAGATGAAACAGCCGTCTTTTATATACTGTATCTCATTAAATTAAACCCCATGCAGGATGAGGCCAGAGAGAAAGAAATAGTCGCCCTAAGAGGCATAATACGATGCATTGATGACTACAAGCTTCGCGTTGAACCACAATATTCTCCTGAAACCCTCAGAAAACGCATCACACTGCTGAGAAGGCAGAGAAAAGAGAGGAAAGCAACTCTAACAGCTCCTGACCGCGAGGCTCAGGTGCAACACCTGAGTGGAAAGAAACGTACTGCCCCTGATTCGAAGACTCAACCAAATAAGCAGAACAGAAATAAGCATCAGCGGACAGCTCCAGCTTCAGCTGCTCGAAATGCTTCTTTTAGAGAACCAGCCACAGGACATTCTGTACAGCCATCCTATCTTCAGCAAGTAGGCTTGTTTGAGAGTCGAGGTACAGAATACTTTTTAACATCAGCTGGAATGCCTGGACAAGCAACCACTCCTCCCAATACTTCATATGGAACCACTTCCACCTTTAACTCACTGCGAGCATCTCATCATCAGCAAGGAGGCTCATTCTTAGGGCAAGGTGCAGAATACTCTGCTGGATACTATGATTCGGCACCCTACGCTCCTGATACTCATAATAACTTACCCGCTCGATCCTATGGTTTGGTGGGTTCCTCTCCTGTTACCCATACCCAGCACTTGACAGCTCGAGACTATGGGTTGAGCTCAGCAATTGCGTCCTATGGACTGGAGGGCAGTGGTCATGCGTCCTCACATATGAGTCCGTTAGCCACACGATATGGGACAAGCATAGCTGCAAATGGTAGGAGTGGGCAGTTTGGATCAGCAGGAAGCCCTCCACCCGTTCGCATTACAAGTAGGAGCCCAAATAGTTCTATCGCTTATGTCTCTAGGGATCCAGTGAGGATGCCTAATTACAATGACCGGTCAGTGTCTTCCAGTAGTGGATATGGCACCCTGTCTCAGTGCCCGCCATCTATTTATCACCTTTAGCACGATCCTGGCATTCCTGGTAATTTATACTCAGTTGTTGGTATTTCTGTTCTGTGTTATGGTAATGGGTTTGTGTTTGTGTTTTTCAACCATTAGTATAAGAGAACTGTAATCAATTAGATTTTTTAGCTTTTCAAAGGGTGGTTTCGGGCGAGAGCACATTTATATCAGGGGTCGTTGCCTTTGCCCCGCTGAAAATTACAAGGCTGGTGTCTGGGCCAGATTTGGAGCACGTTAAAATTAAGGGGGGTGTATTCAATTATAACTTTAAAATACATTTTGTAAGTGAGTGACTTTCATAGAGTTGACATATTCTTAATGACTTTTACATACTTTATAAAGTTAATGATATACTTTCATATACTTTTGTCATAGAGTTTTACATACTTTTATTTGTGAATAGTATTTATCTCTTAATATTTATCATAGAGTAGTATAACAAGAGGAAATTGCTTCTAATATTTATCTCCAGCATTGATAAATTTTGGATGCAACTAGCAACGTGCAACCAACTAGATTGGAACTGCAGCCTCAGCCTCCCGGCATATAGGAACATTAGTTATATCCTATAAGTCATGTGGCTGATGCTATTACAACTCCTCATTTCATCTTTTGAGCTTCAAAAATAAATGTATTAGTTCCTAAACCTTTTTTGTGTGGAAGAACTGGTAAGTTGATTAAACCAGGGCGCAAATAAAGCACCAGATACAACCAAGCAAGAGTCCAATGCAGTAGGACTACGAGCAAACAGAAAACAGAACAACCAAATACAAAGAACATGAATACATATTGGAAAGTTAGGAAACATGCTGCTTCAGAAAGCCACAAAAACGTCACAAGCCAACCATAATCTTTATAAACATAGTGCTACGGTGGGTAGGGGAGACCATCCTAAACAGTGGTGGTTTTATTGATAGTACACCAACCAAAGAGGGAGGGGGTCTAGAGACCCAAACATGATAGTGCACCCTCACAATGGCCAAAGCTATAGAATGATCGAAGTCACTGACAAAATCTTGAGTAAATTAGCAAGACTTTTGGTATTAAGAATTAGCCTTAAAAGTATTGAGAAGTCATTCATTTAACAAAGTTTTCAAAATCATTAACTTTTTGGATATCCCAAAACTTTTAAACACTTTTTAAAGTTACAATTGAATACCACTGAACTTTTAAAGACTATTTAAAAGTCATAGTTGAATACCTCCAGACTTTTAAACTCATTAAAAGTCTTTAAAATTTATAATTGAATACACCCTAAAATCCTTTTACAAATGTAAAGATTAGCGCTATGTATCGCTTTACTTTATAAAAAAGAAAAAGAAAAATACATATATAGAATAAAGCGATTTTGGGGTCCGGCCCTGATTCAACAATTTCATTTACAGTCATATGCCAACCCAACCCAAGAAGAATTGGGCCTACATGTTTGTGTAATGGGTCCAACTGGGGATTAGAAATTTTGAGTCCCACCAACGCACCTATGTCCCAAACCCAGTTGCCAGCTAGACGACATAAGATCTGTGACAAAATTACCCATTTCCTAAACTAAAATGGTTAGCAGATTTTGCATTTAATTGAATTTCATCTGATTATAAAAACACCTCAACATTGACAGACTCATAATTACCATTTTGACCGCAAAATATACACCCTTGTGGTGAACCAGATAGCCGCGGTGGAGGGAGGACTTGTAGTATCTCTCTAGATCTGGCAAAAGCAAAAGACTCCTAATGTAATTCGAATGGGGTCACTACGAATTCTATTTTAATTTTATGAANNNTATTTTTTAAGTTTTCATTCATAGATCATTTAAAATATATATATCGGATGGATCGAAACCAATGCTCTTCAGAATGGATCGGAATGGTATATATATAGACAAATTAAAAATTATTAAGGCATCTAATTTGATAAACAAAATAAACGAATACGAACAGTGTTTCAAAAAAAACTGGAATGAATAATAATAACCATTAATTGAGCAATCAAATGGTTTTGAATTTAAATTACTTTTGCAGACATACTTTTTCAATAAATGCCTAGAAGATAGATGGTTGGGATCATCTGAAGGTAAATACTCTATAAGCCCAATGACCTTTTTCTTTTGAAAGGATAAAAAGTTAACAAATAAGCCCAATCACATATCATGGCCTATATTACATTTTGTATTTTCGAAAAGAAAAAACAATTTCGACTTTTTTTTTTGTTGGTCTCAGACAATTTCATTTTTTTTTGTTGGTCTCGGAGAAACGAAGAGCAGAGCAAAATACAGAGAGAGAGCGCGAGAGCGATAAACACAGAGAGAGAGAGAGAGAGAGAGAGAGAGAGAGATGGGTAGAGAGGTCTCAGAGAGCTGCGTGGACAGTCTACTAACAGAGATGGTCTCTATGTACTGCAATCGACTATACGCCAATAAGCCTGAGCTTGCCGCCAGCAGGATCGACGCTATTGGCTACCAGGTCGGCCATCAGCTCTCCGAGCGGTACACCTTCCCGCACTCTATCTCAAACCCCTTTCTACGCCCTGCCCTCCATGATTGCTCTTCAATTTCATTGTATTCGAATAGCCTCTGTTTGATTTCATAGCAATTGGGCTTTTAGATCTGAAATGCGTATTTTCAACTGTTTAATTTTAAGTTTGATTTCAGAATTTTTTCTCTTTTTCGTTTATGAGAGTTTGGTAGGGTGTTTGGTTGTTGAGAAATAGTAGGAAAGCAGACCACCTGTATGCATATGCGGCCCTTGCCTTTTTATTTTTTGATCCCAATCAAATTATAGGAATAGGAGCAGTGAGTGAGAGTATATGTATCTGTTTACTTATAATAAAAATGGAGGCATTTTTTAGGGTGCAGCCAGTGATGATTAAGTTTTACTTGTTAGGTACACAATGGAGAGGCCTCGGTTTACTGATCATCTAGATGCAATTAAGTTCATCTGCAAGGACTTCTGGTCCGAGCTCTTCAAGAAGCAGATAGACAACTTAAAGACCAATCATAGGGTAAACTTTAGAATCAATTCTGAATTGGGGTTCTTTTTCATTGTGTGAATCTGATCAGAGGAAGATGGTCTTTGTTTATATTGTAGGGTACTTTTGTATTGCAAGATAATCGATTTCGTTGGGTTTCACGCATGTCCCTTGATCCGTCTTCTGAAAACGGAGACTTATCTCAAGAGAATTCTGAGGCTGCGGATGAAAGCAAGGCAGCACAAGAACCAAACATGCATCTCCATTTCTCATGTGGAGTCATAAAGGGGGCTCTTCATAACTTGGGGATTGCTTGTGCTGTTTCTGCTGACACATCCCAGCTTCCTGCTTGTAAGTAGCTCTATATTTAGCGGCTTTGAGTTATAAATACATTTTCTGTGCACATTAAGTTACCTTTACAACCCTCGATCATGAATTGTCTTGGGGTTATTAATTTTATGTTGCATGATGGTCATTGTTGCAGATTGTCTATTCATCAAGCTAACAATGCTTTATGTTGAATTGGTTTTCCACGAATATAATCTCGTTGACATGTGAAGTCGGATAACTTGACTTACCTGCGATAATTCATTGCCCTCCACAATCCACTTATATGTTAAGCATCACTTATTGCAGTGTTATTTGCTTATGAGTATACCATTTCAGTACTCTTACCAATACTTATTTAAGTTATGGTATTTTGAGCTACTGAATATGTCATGAAGTTCAATGGTCCAGTTATGGAATTGTCACAAGATGATTGGTCACCTTTGCTATTTGGTTTAATGGTCTTCAACTCATTCTAGGTGGCTCATCTTTAATTAGAGAACAGTGGCGAACTCAGCCATAATCTGTCTGGATAGCAGCACCTTTGAACCCTGTATGATCTGCTTCTGGGCTCAAGTATCTGTTTCCTATAGAATCGACACCTCTTAGGTGTATCATAGGTTTCGCCTTGACTATTGCTTGGGATATCAATGATGTCAGTAGATCCAGTAGCTCGTCCTGCAAAATTTGTTCTGCCCTAATGCTAGCATCAAAAGCCTCAACTCTTCTCCTCTAGTGTAGTCTTAATTCAGAGTTAACCCTTTTTTCATTCTAAATTTTTCTAAATTAGAAGGGACGGGGTGAGTTGTATCCTTTGGGAATTTTCCTTTGTTGTTCTTGCTCCTTGATTTCAGTTTGAATCAATAAATATCTATTTTCTTCTATCTTGTTTTTCTCGTCATTATTTCGTGCACTGAATCTGACACGATTTTACGACCTTATCGACAAATATTCCATTCATTATAGTTATCTTCTTGATTTACATGCACTTCCTGTTGTAATAGCGGTTGTTTGAAATTATTGAACAGGTTCATTTGTGGTTCGTATAAAGCCCTGATGAATGCTTCTCCAAGGAACTGTCAAAACAATTGGGGTTTAATTCATCGACTTATCAAGATTTGAAATCTTCTCTTCTCTCTCCTTTACAAGAGTTTTTACTTGATTTCAGAATTTCCTTGTAATCTTCAAACTAACACGAGTATTTGGGGAAAATCTCCGTTGCCACTTGCAATGCTATAGGAGAATGTTGAGAAGCAAAAATTGTTTTTTTCCTTGTATGAGACGGTGTCCTTGCATCAGAAAGTTTGCCCGAACTGAGACTACATGATTGTATTTTATAATGAGAATTATTATTTAATTATGTTTTATTTAGTGAAATTTTATAGGAATTAGGAATTAGATATGTGATATGATGGGCCTACTGTCCATTCTCCTTGTAATTCTCATCCAGCTCAATCTTAATGAACTCATTAGACTCCTGTTAAACCAAATGCAGAACCGTTGGATGATTTTAAAATTGTCTCTAAATGAAATTGGACGGCTGAGACACAAATGTTATTTAAAATTGACAAATTAAGGATAAGTGTGTGTGTTTGTTTGAGATGATGATCCTATAATTCAAAATACCCTTATTTAATTGAAATGTAAAAAAGAAATCAATTTATCAAATGGATAATATATTTAAAAAATATTGTTTGGCATTGTCAAAAGGCTAGTTTTTTAATTAAAAAATTGTAGGTGTTTCCTAGATTTTATTTAAGGAAGTTTCTAGTAAAAAATCTCACTAAGCGTTGGCAATTATGGATGTAATGATATATTCCGTTATTTTTTCCAAATAATGAGAGCAGTTAAAATCTGATTAGAAATTGATTCGAGTAGCACTACTGTACTAGTCCTAGTAAGAGTAAAATTAGGAAGATAATGGATTCCACCTCAACCGTCGGTGGCGCGCACTAATTGTCGTATGTAAAAAAGTCAAAAAAATTCGTACTCAAATAGGAACAGACCGATGCGAGGTTGGAAAGATTTGCACACGTGTCCAAGCGGTATGGTTTGCGTGGTGCCCACAACACACACCACTCTCCCCCCTTCCTCTTTGTTTTTGGTTTACAATTCTCCTATTTCCGTGAGAAACAAAACAACAACAGGTTGCTTAGCGTTCGCTTTAAACTCCAGAGAAGCTACAAATCACATACCACACTCTCACATACCACACTCTCTTCTTTCTTCTCCTCCACTGTTTCTAGGGTTTCGACCAGACGTTTCGTCGCTGCGGTTTTTCTTGTTTTCTTCGCTTTCAGTCTCCCGAATCTCCACCACGACGGAGACAATGGAGAAGATAGAGTCGGATTTGAAAGAGTCTGAGTTCAAGCAGAGGAGCCTAGCCAAGGCGTACGATATTATACATGCGCAAGCTAATTCGTTCCTCATTTTTACTGTGCAGTGGAAGGACCTCGAGGACCACTTTGAGTCGACTCGGAACTCGCTAGAGACCCGGTTCCGAGAACTCGAGGCCCGCGAGGAGGATATCGGAGTCCGGGAGACGAAGTTGGAAGCCGAAGAGTGGAACTTTCGCTCGGAGAAGGAAGCGAAAGCCTGCGAGTTGCGCGGCCTTCATAGATTGATCGATCAGAAATTGAAAGAGGTAACTGACTGTAAAAACCACTTGCATTCACTTTTTTCATTGATTCAAGAACACAGCGATGAGGTCATTGTTCAAGAGAATCGGTTGATGGAAGTTGAGAAGTTTGTTAGAGAGAAGGAGATGGAATTTGATTCGATTGACCGGCGTGTTAAAGAAAGGACGAAAAAATTGAATTGGGTTGAGAAAATTGTGGAAGAGAAGGAGATGGAATTTGATTCGATTGACCAGCGTGTTAAAGAGGGGACCGAAAATTTGAATTGGGTCGAGAAAATTCTGGAAGAGAAGTCGAAATTGGCCGAGTCTAAGGAGGAGGAAGTGAAACGCTTTCAAGAAGCGTTGAACAAGTACGTTGAGGACATAGAGTTGAAGAAGAGGCAATTGAATGAAATTCTTGGGTCAATTGAGAAGCACAAGAAAGAGTTTGATTTGAAAGAAGAGCTAGTTGAAGCAACGAAAAGATCGATTGAGGAATGCGACAGGGAGTTGATATTGAAAGAGGAGAAACTTAAGTTGATTCAAAAATCGTTAGTGGAGTGCTCTAATACACTCGAATCGAGAGAGAAAAATATTAAGGAAATGGATTTGAAAGAGAGAGATTTTGGTATGCTTAAGAATTCAATGGAGGAGTGGTCTTGTAAACTTGATTTCAGAGCGAGGGAACTTGAATTGATGGACAAGAGGGTAAGTGAACGCTTCAACAAGGTTAAGTTGAAAGAAAAGAATTTGGATGAACTCCAAAAATCGATCAGAGATGGCGAGAAGCATTTGGATAAAATGTCTAAGGGACTTCAAATGAAAGAGGGTCAACTTGAAGACCAGGTCAAAGAGCTTGCATTGAGGCAGAAAGAAGTTGATTCGATCAAAAAATCCAATGAAGAACACACCCAAAACCTGGAATCAAAAGAGAGGCAACTTGAAGACCAGGCCAAAGAGCTTGAATTGAAGCAGAAAGAATTATTTTCGATAAAAAAATCCACTGAAGAACACACCTTAACTTTGAAATTGAAAGAGAGGCAACTTGAAGACCAGGCCCAAGAGCTTGCACTGAAGCAGAAAGAATTTATTTTGATAAAAAATTCCACTGAAGAACACAACGGAATCCTGAAAGCAAAAGAAAGGCAACTTGAAGACCAGGCCAAAGAGCTTGAATTGAAGCAGAAAGAATTTGATTCGATCAGAAAATCCAGTGAAGAACTCATCCGAAACCTGAAATCGAAAGAAAGGCAACTTGAAGACCAGGCCAAGGAGCTTGAATTGAAGCAGAAAGAATTTGATTCCATTAAAAAATCCACTGAAGAACACACCCGAAACCTGAAATCCAAAGAAATGCAACTTGAGGACCAGGCCAAAGAGCTTGAATTGAAGCAGAAAGAATTTGATTCGATTAAAAAATCCACTGAAGAACACACCCGAAACCTGAAAGCGAAAGAGAGGCAACTTGAAGTCCAGGCCAAAGAGCTTGAATTGAAGCAGAAAGAATTTGATTCAATTAGAAAATCCACTGAAGAACTCATCCAAAACATGAAAGAAAGGCAACTTGAGCAGAAAGAATTTGATTCGATCAGAAAATCCTGTGAAGAACACATCCAAAACATGAAATCGAAAAAAAGGCAAATTGAAGACCAGGCCAAAGGGATTGAATTGAAGCAGAAAGAATTTGATTTGATTAAAAAATCCACTCAAGAACTTACCCGAAACCTGAAAGCGAAAGAGAAAATTAATGCCCTTCATTCTCAAGTGAAGATTGAGCAACTGGAATATATCCCTTCCAACCAGGCCTTTGTTCCTTCTTCTGCAATTAATCAATCCAGCATCTATAGGGATGGTAGAGGCTTGCAGTTGTTCATGAATGAGCATTTGAAGAGAATTGATTTAGTGGGTAGTGAAATATCAGCTGTTCTTGAGGCCTCATTGGACCCAGCAAAATTGGTTTTGGATGCAATGCAAGGATTTTACCCCTCAAATTCGACTGTAGACAACAGGGAGTGTAATTTTGATTTGAGAGTTATTAGGAGGAGTTGTATTCTTTTGTTAGAGGCTTTAAAGAAAGTCTCACCACAAATTAATCCTCTGGTGAGAGAAGAAGCAATTAAGTTGGCGGGTGACTGGAAGGCTAAAATGACGGGGGCGACCGAGAATTGGTTGGAGATTTTGGGTTTTTTGAGGCTTGTTACTACGTATGAAATCACCTCTGAGTATGATGGGAAGGAGCTTCAAAGTCTTGTTGCTACAATTGCCGAGTATGAACAGGCAACTGAATTATCCCAGGCCCTTGGTAGCACAGAAAAGGGATCTGGTAAGTTCTTTTCATTTATTTACTGTTTTTTTCACATTTAGATTTGAGTTTATAATTTGTATAGTTAATTAGGTTATATGTTATATTTCTGACCCTTGTCAACCCAACAAATAGAAGTCTATACCAGCAGTAAATGCCCTCTGCATGTTGTGGGATGGGATAGGCCTGTGAGTCATTGTCAATTTAGAACAGTGATGGCCCATAAATGTCACAAAGAACAGTTCTGAAATTCTGATTTCTTGCCTTATGGAGCTTCTCTTTAGAGGGAAAAAGTTTTAATGATTATAATTCTTATTGTAGAGTAGCATTGGTTACAATTTCCCATTGGACATGCCTTTTACTCTTGTTTTTAGAGCAGTGTTGAAGAGTACTTGTTACTCTAAGAAGTTTCTGAAATCAATGATTTTTAAACATGTTTCAAAACCATTGTCCTTTTAGCCTTGTTCTTTTATTCTAGAAAGATGATGTTATACATTGCAAATTGTTTTTCCCTCTTTATTTTTTTATTTATAAGAAATGCTTTGTCCTTTGTGCTGTCCTGAAAATCGTTAGTGGTTTAAGTTGCCCCTACTTTATGAATATGTTGTTCAAGTCTTAAAGCATCTTGATACCATTGTGTCCTAGCTCTTGTTATTGAAAATTTTGCTTGTACTTCTAAATTAGCCATTTGGGCAGTATCCAACTTGCCCATAATACTGTCTGGTGCTCGCATATATTCAAAACAAGACTTTTCTTATTCATTTCGGGGTTTTGCTTGGTAAGACTTGAACCTAATAGCTATCCCCATCCCCACTCCACACAACACTCAAAGCACAATTTGCACTTAATGCTATAAATATGTTTTAATATGTTAAGTTCAGAATTATTCACTCACTAACCTGTCTACTGCATTTTTTTTTTTTTTGGCACAGCCAGCATCATTTTTTCCCCTGTCAAAACTGAGAAACCAGAATCTTCCCTGACAAAAAATGCAGCAGGTGTTTCTTCTCCGAATCTTCAACTAACTGCTACTACAGATGCAAGGAATTTGCAGGGGTTTGTACATGAGCTTGCGAGAGGGAATCATTTAATACAAAGTGAAACTTTGGCTGCTCTTCAGACGTCATTGGACCCAGCAAAATTTGTGTTGGATGTGATGCAAAATTCTTTTGCTCAATACTGGGGAAATGGGGATGTTCATTCTAAAGAAACTGTCATGTTGAGTTACATCAACCTATTGGAGCAGCTAATTTCTGTCTCACCGCATGTTGGACCTCCTGTGAAGGATGATGCAAGAAAGCTAGCAATCCAGTGGAAAGCAAAAATGGGAGCTGATACTCAAAATTCATTGGAACATTTGGGTTTTTTGCAGTTTATTGCTACATATGGGTTGTTTTCTACCTTTCCTAGATATGATATGGTATTGTTTCTTGGGAGGATTTCTCAGGATAAACAGACTCGAGAATTATGTCAGAAACTCAGTTTTGCAGATAAGATCCCTGGTAAGTTTCTTGAAAATGAATTTTCATATTGTGTTCATTGTGCTGTTTGTGTTTAGCTTACCATCAATCTTGTTTATTCCTTGGTAGGCTCTTTAATTTCCTTTTGCGATTTGGCTATAGGTGTTTGTAACTCTGAGTGTACTATATCCCATTCTTGTGTCCCTTGTGCTAAAGTGGTAATTATCTTTGGGTCGGTATTGACTGCTATTGGGTTGAATATTAGCAAATGGCTTGAAGATTTTTAATTTCGAAGATAAAATTCATGATATGAGGTTAGGAATTAGGAAAATGTACAATGAGGTTAAGATTCACTTAGAATATTTTATAAAACCCAACAAAATCAATCTGTAAATAATCCCTTGCGTTGGGTTTTATAATATATTCTAAGTGAATGGTTTATCACTCTGTGGTTCAGAACCTCGGTATTTTTATGCAGATTTGTAGCTATTGATTCGTTTTATATCCAGTTTGTTGTGAATGATTATCCTCTCCTACTACTACTAGAGTTGGTGAATTCATGTTCTTGCTCCACTGGTATTCTGTGTTTTCCTTTCATAAATATGATTGTGTTCTCTGTTCTTCTTTTTCCATCCTGAATATTTTTTCTTCTTTTGTTAATGCATTTGCGAACATTACCCTCTTTTAAGTTTGGGCTATTGTATTCTCCTTTTGAAACTTCCGTGGAGTACTTTGGTTAATCCTGCAATTTTGTTTTACATGCAGCCCATTTTATTCTGAATCTTATTGAAAGAGGGCAACTGATTGAGGCTGTTAGGTTGATTTGCACATTCAAGTTAATTGACACTTTCCCCCCTGTTCCACTCTTAGAAAAGTTTGTGGAGAATACAAAGAACTGGAACAGGAGAATTTGCAAGAAAAAGAAATCACTAGATGAAAAGGTATCTTAGCTCTTCTTTGGTTGTCCAATATTTGGTTCCTGAATATTTAAATATAGGAAAAATGTATGGCTGTAAAGCTTACGTGCTATGTTTTTATGCTCACAGGTTAAGGTTTTAGATAATGAAATTGCTGATTTAAGAGCTGTGATTCAGTGCATCAAAGATTGCAATCTCGAGTCTGTATACCAATCTGGGAAGATTGAATTACAAATAGCCATGGTTGAGAAAATAAAAGAGGGTCAAAGACATTCAGTGACATCTCTTGCCTGCAAAGTTGGGAGACAAGAGGAGAACAAATCTCTTGTCTGCGAAGTTGAACAACATGAACAGAGTAGATTTATTGCCATCAGGACTGAACAACAAGAGGCTAATAAGTTTGAACAACAAAAGCAGACAAATTGGAATAAACGCAGAGGGGCTCAACCACATCAACAACAACAGCATCCAAATAAATTCCAACGAACAGGGGGATCCGCCGCTAGACTATATCGAATGCCGACTTCCTGTCCTGGCTATCAGCATAGAAGTGTGCCATCTTGGCAGCATGAGAATTATAGACACCCTGGGCAGTTTGGTATGTATGCCAACGACTACAATACTGGTGCAATGCCGAATTCTGGAATACATCGGCTGCATCACTTCACCCCCAGCCCTCCTCCACTTGGCACTTATCAACCCTAGTATGAACTGCCACACATGTGTACATAGTAATTCCCGAAAGGCGGCCGCTCCCAAGTCTGCAGTGCTGCTGATCTTGGTTTACCATCCTCGTATAGTAATTTAATGAGTGGCCCATCTTTGGTAGGTTGCCGGCCTGCTTGCTTTTGTGAGTTGCACTACTTCCATTTTGGAGAAGCAACTGTAGGGACCCTTGACAACATAGATGGAGCATTTGAAATATTTTGAGAACATGTTTACTGTTCATACAATGTTTTTTGGTCTTTTTGTGTTCTAGGCTAGATGTTTATGTTGATTTATTACAGCTTAGTGATAATGTTAAGGCAGTACCTGATTGCTGCACTCTAGTTTCTTTCTTTATTATATTTGGGTCACCACCCTGATTTGCTTTGATGCCGAACCTAAACCTCTTTCGCACGCGATGTAATTTCGTTTTTTGTTGTTGGTCAAACTGGAATAACAATACCAGGGCAAAATGCCAAACAACAACATTGCAACGTAGACGCCACAACAACATTTCTAAGATCAAGAATGATGATGGGGTTTGGATTGAAAACCCAGAGGGAATTAGACAGACTCTGAAGGAACATTTCAAAATTTTGTTTACAACTGGTGGTCACAAAGATTGGGGGGATGTACCTGATTGTGTTTCTTATATTGTTATTGTTGAGATGAATGCAGCGCTGACTAGCCCAATATTGGAGGTTGAGGTGAAAGATGCGGTTTTCCAAATGGGGGGAATGAAAGCCAAGAGGAAGATTTAAACCCCCCCGCGGATTAAGACAGGGAGACCCACTCTCCCCTTACTTGTTCTTATTATTGAGCGAGGTTCTCTCCTTATTAGTGTTTAAGGCTTGCGAATCTGGTTTTTTGCAGGGTGTCAAATTAAGTCGGTCGGGACCTACTATCTCTCATCTTATGTTTGCCGATAATACCTTAATTTTCCTAAGGGCCTCAGAGCAGAATTGTACAAACTTGTAAAGCGGCTGCACAACAAATTAGTCTAGCCAAATCAACTATCTTCTTCACCCCCAATACTCCATCAAATTTGGGCCAGCGTCTCTGCCATATTCTTGGGATATCACAGGTTGATGATCCTGGGAGGTATCTCAGTCTCCCTACTATTTGGGGCCGCTCATAGCGTGAGGCACTGTTGTACATTAAGGAGAGGATTATGTCTAAAATCCAAGGTTGAAAACAACAACTTCTTTCACAGGCAGGTCGTGAAGTTTTGTTGAAAGTAGTGGTTCCAACTGATCCAATGCACATCTTTGTGTTCCCTTCCAAAATCTATAAGGAAATTGATTCGTTAATGTCAAATTTCTGGTGGGCCCATAGTGGAAATTAGAAAAGGATACACTAGATTAGTTGAAATTCTTTAGGCCTCTCAAAACAATCTGGTGGTATGGGCTTCCGTGACCTTCATGAATTTAATTTGGCGTTGATAACTAAGCAATGTTGGAGACTCATCACCTAACCTGACTATTGTTGGGGTCTTTTTCCGTCGGACGGCTAGTCCGGGTTTATTGATTCTTGGACCGCCATAGAATGATGAATCAAGCCTTTGTTGCCCTTTTTTCTGAGTTAGCGAGAACTAGGCCCAAAGCATCCCGAGGGAGAACAAGTCCCAAGGGAGTACTTTGTTCTTCTTCCAGCAGTGCGTGTTTTGTGCTGATGTTTCCGGTAGCTTGACGAAGAGTTTGAGATGGTGTATCAATGTTGCACAGGCTTGTCATGAGAGTTTGCTTTGGTGAATTAAGATATTACTAGGCTTGGCATGAGAAACTTGTGGCGTGGGAGCTAAGAGAAAATAAGTATATAAAAATAAAAATAAAGATTAAGGCTTGAGATTTTGGGTGTTTTCGGCAGTTAGACAAAGAGCTTGCGATGTCTACGTTTTCTTACCAAAAAGGTAATGACTGTGGATTCAACTTAGCTTGAAAGGATATGTGTTTCAGATCTGGGATGGAGCTTTTTAAGAGAGAGAGAAAGAAAGAGGGTTGAGGATGAATGGATAAGTGGCTTGAATAGATTTTCCAGCAGCTTTTGGCTTGGTGATGTTGAACCGAGATTGTGTGAGCTTGGCATGAGAGCTTGGAGTGTGGAAGCTAAAGACCCACAAGTTTAGCAAATGAGAATGCATGTGCTTGGCTTGGTGTTGGATATGCTTGAGTTTGGGTGTTGATAATTGTAGGGGTATTTTTATTCCAGCAGCCTAACGAATGGGCTTGGGCTGTCGAAAAAGAGAAACAGGTGAAGCTGCTCCTGTGTCTGAGTTTAAGGATCAGGCCCCAAGAGTGTTTCGAAAGGGAAGCAGAGTCTTAGGAAACACCTTGGTCTTCTTCGCCGATGAAAGCAACTATCGCTTACAGATAAATTCTTGGCTTGGCATGAGAAACTTGTGGCATAGGAGCTGAGCATTCATGAGTTTAGCATGAGAGAGAGAAAGAGCTACGATTTCTAGAAGAGAAGATAGGAGGAGATAAAGGAATATGGCTCGAAATTGCAGGGGTTTCAGGGATGAGAGATGATGATTGCTCTCTGGATGTGTGTTTATGGAAAGAGAGGAAGAAGATGGAAGCATGAGTGGCTTTAGCATATTTCCAGCAGCTTGACGAAAGCTTCGTCAAGCTCCTGGGTGATTTGACAGAAGAGAAAATGGGAAGCAATGGAAGAACAAGGCTTGAAATCGAAGGGTTCCAGAGATGAGAGATGATGCTTGCTCTCTCTAGATGTAGGTTTTGAAAGAGAGAAATGAGGAAGATGGAAGAACAAAGCATGAAATTGAAGGGTTCCAGAGGGAATGCTTGCCTTCGATGAATTCTCATGGTTGCTGGGAGGCTTGCAGCAACCAAAGTGAGTTGTTTTTGCTGGGTAGAAAGTGCTTCCTTTTAAAGGCGCTGAAAACCTTAATTTTGTCAAGCCACCCTCTCCCATTTTCCTTCATTTTCTTCCATTCCACCTTATTTGGTGAAACTTCTATAGCCTGAGCATGACGACATGAAGCTTTTTGGAGTTCCAAGGTCCTCAGACGGCTGGACTTCTCCATGTGGGTGAGGAGCCACCCACTTTTTCTTCTTGTTTTCTTACCAAAGCTTGAAGAGGAAATGATGGATAAGGGTTTGGTCATGGGTTTGCTTGGTTTTGGTGGTTTGGCTGCGATCTGGTTTTAGAGATGCAAGACGTTCGATATTTTATAAGGTGCTGGGCTGTTTTGTTTCTAGTGGCTTGTGAGTTCCTTTTGATTTCGTCAGATTGCTGGAAGCTTTGGCTAATGTGAGATTTTTCTCACGTGTTATGGGTTATTAGGTTTTCTTAAGGTGATAGGCTACTAGGTTTTCTCTCATGCTCACTCATATGTTTGGGCTCAAGGAATGGGCTTGAGTTTTGGTGCTCCCAAGTAGCCAAAAACTTCAACTCCTTAGACCATCAATGAGCCTCGTGAATACTCGTAACCATCCATACCACAACCCGCTCAGCAAGCCCCAGGCATTCGCGTGGCTTGGGCCCACTTAAGCTTGTAGCGTGGTATGTTGTTTAAATAAAAATTTTTCGCTTGGTGTTGTACTGGGTCGAAAATATATTTGGGCCCAACCTTTTATTTTTTGGGCCTCAACAATAATTTGTTGTTTGTGGCTATGGCTATGGGGATTTAAGAGTTTCAAGAGAAGGAGGATGAGAGGAAAAGCTTGAGGTTTGAAGGCTACGGTGTTTACAGCTTGGAAGAAAGGAAAAACTTGGAGTTATGCTTGGTGAGGCTTTATGGATTTAAGAGTTTCAAGAAAATGAGGTTGGGAAGAAAAGATTGAGGCTTGAAGGCTATGATGTTTATAGCTTGGAAGGGTATGAGGAGGAAGGAAAAGCTTGGAGTTATGCTTGGTAAGGCTTTATAAGGAAGATGGAAGATTTCGAGGCTAAGAAAGTATAAGAAATAGTTGTGATAGTTGAGGAATGGCTAGGATGACTGTTGGAATGCTTGCAGCAGCCGAATGGAGGAAGGAAAGTGGTCTGATGGTTGCTGGGGTGCTTGAGCAACCAAGAGATGTTGGTCAATGATTGCTTGGATGCTTGCAGCAGCCAAAGGATGGAGGTTGATAGCTCAGGAATGACTGTGATGGCTGCTGAAATGCTTGCAGCAACTGAAAAAAGGTGAGTTCTCATGGTTGTTGATAGGCTTGTAGCAACCAAGATGGTTGATTTTGTCTGGGCAATGCCTCCCAATTTATAGAAGGTAAAGGCTCTCTTTGGTTTCCAATAGATAAAAAGAAGTGTTAGAGCTAGACTATTTCCAACGGGTAAAATAGAGCATTGGGATATTCTTATTTCCAACAAGTAAAGTTAGGCATTGAAAAATGACTATTTCCTATACGTAAAAGGAAGTGTCGGAATTGGCTTGTTTCCAGTGGGTAAAAGGGAGTGCTTGAAGAATATCTCATTTGCTCACCTACATTGGAGAACTCTAAGTAATGGGCTTGGACTTTGGTGCTCCCAAGTAGCTAGCCCAAAGTCTTCATTATTCAAGGGCTTTCGTGAGCCTTGTGGGCCTCTGTAACCTTCCACACTACAATACCTCTTGCAAGCCCCATAAACAACATAACTTGGGTTCATGTGAGCTTGGTAGGTGATTGGCATAGGAAAAATGTATTATTGGTTTGGCATGGCATGTACATTATTTCTATATTTATTTAAAAATTAATTTCCAAAATGCAGCTTTGATTAACGCATGAATAACATTATATGTTATATTGGGCTTTAAATGTCTTTGGGCTTCCTGTGACTTTTTTGGGCCTCAACAACTCTCTTTGGGCAAAAACTTTGAAGGGTCTTTATTTCCCAAATGAAAATTTTCTTCAAGCCAGAAATGGTAGTCGGCTTCCTGGGGGTGGGCTAGTTTATTGCAGGGGAGGGATATTCGTTGCAAGGCTCTCACTGGCAAGTTCTTGATGGCTCTCAGGTTAGGCTATGAGTTGATAATTGGATTCCAGGTTTTGAGGGTGGAAGGCTGCAACCTGTGGCTAATGGTATGGTGGATTTAGAGCAAAGAGTCAATTCCATTATTAATTTTGATACCCGTAACTGGGACCTCAATCCAATTCGACACCTGATTGATGATAAAGTTGTTGAAGCCATTTCCAAGATTAAATTTGCAAGCCCGAGGAATAAAGATAGACTGATGTGGCCTTTCGAAAAGAATGGATTATACTCTGTAAAATCTGGGTATCACTGGCTGCATAGCTCCTCAATTACTCGGCAGCAAAATAGACCCTCCTCCTCTGGCGATGTTGATTTGATTTGCTAGAAGTTTGTTTGGCAAACAAAAGCTCCCCCGAAAATTTATAATTTTATTTGGAGAGCTTTCCGGAGTGGAATTGCCACGAAGGAGAACTTATTTCTACGAAAATTGGGCACCTCCCCTGTTTGCCCTATTTGCGGTGACTTTGCCGAATATGTTGAACACATGCTCTTACTCAGTCCTTGGGTTGAACCTGTGTGGTTTGGTGACCAATTGAATATCAAGATAGACAAGGTAGCGATCACAAGTATGGATAGATGGCACATTTGGAAAGCCCATTGTAAAACTTTATGAACATGTTCATTCAATGTGCCTTAATTCGACTACCAAGGTCTCATTATTTTATGTAAAATGATTTCACTATCATGAATGAAATACTGCACATAGATACCTTAAGCTAGCTTTCTGCTTAATTCCATTCAAGTACTTGTGATAACATATACGACAGGTAAGTTACTTTGATCTGTTGCATGAAATTTTTTCTTTATTTGGAACCTCAAACCAGATTAACATCCATCGAAACCAACCGTCAATAAAATAATAAACTCAATAAAACTACTGAAACAAATAAGCTCCCACTGATTTAAGCATTCATATCAGCTATCGGTCCCATGCTTAAGACATGCCTATGAAAAACAGCATTTGGCACCCCTTTGGTGAGAGGATCTGCTATCATCTGTTTAGTGCTAATGTGACTTAAAGTAGTGTAACCTCGAGCAATTTTCTCCTTTACTATTATGTATTTAACGTCTAGTAGCCTCGAACCTCTTGTTCTTTTATTTCCTTTTGCAAATACACTGCTGCACTATTGTCATTTCAAAGTTGAATAGGTCTGTGAATAGATTCTACCACATTCAAACTAAGAATGAAATTTCTTAACCACATAACTTGAGAAGTGGCTTCATAACATGCTAGAAATTCAGCAAGCATTGTTGATCCAGCTGTGAGATGCTGTTTAATGCTTCTCTATGATACTGCAGCTCCTCCAAACATAAACACAAAACCAGTTGTAGATTTTAATGTATCTTGGCATTCTGCAAAGTTAGCATATGCAAATCCTTGTAATTCCAGTTGCTCACTTATCTTGAATACCAGTTTGGAGTCTTTTGTTCTCTGCAAGTATCTCATAACCTTATTCATTGCAACCCAATGTGCTTGTCCATGGTTTGACTGAAATCTCCCTAACATGCTAACTGCAAAAGCCAAATCAAGTCTTTTACAAACTTGTGCATACATTAAACTCCCCACTAGTGAAGCATGGGGTTTGTCAGCCATTTCAAGCTTCTCTTGTTCAGTTTTAGGTGCCTACTTAGTGCTTAACTTATCTCCTTTTGCAATGGGAACATCACTTCCTGCACAATCCTGCATGTTGAATCTTTTAAGCACCTTCTCTATATAAGATCTCTGTGAAAGTCCAAGCAAACCCTTCTCAAGCCAATAAAATGTCATCCACATAGAGAACCAAGATAATGAAATGTCTCCCACTCATCTTCATATAAATGCACTCATCCAATGCATTTTCTGTGAATCCATATGCCTTCACAACCTTGTTGAATTTCAAATACCATTTTTTTGAGGCTTGCTTTAGTCCATAAATTGATTTGCACAACTTGCAGACTAAATTCTTTGTCTTTTTTTCTTGAATGAAGCCTTTTGGTTGCATCATGTAAATCTCTTCTTCAAGATCTTCATTTAGGAATGCAGTTTTTACATCAATCTGATGCAAATGTAGATCAAAATGTGCTATAAGTGCCATAATTATCCTTAATGAATCTTTAATTGAGACTGGTGCGAAAGTCTCTAGATGTCTCTATGAATCTTGTAGTATGATGAGGACAGTAGAATCTATATCCCTTTGTTCTCTTAGGGTAACCAACAAAATAGCAACTTAAAGTTCTCGGATCTAACTTCTTTTCTTCAGGATTATAAGGCTTTGCTTCTGCTTTACAACCTCATACCCTAAAATGTTTGATGCTTGGTTTCCTTTCATTCCATACTTCATAGGGAATTTGATTTATGCTTTTAATTGGAATTCTATTAAGGATATAGTTGGCAGTTTTAAGAGCTTCTCCCCATAGAACAATTGGTAAGTTGGTACAGCTCATCATACTTCTTATTATATCCTTTAAGGTTTTGTTTCTTCTTTATGAGATTCCATTATGTTGAGGAGTGCTTGGATTTGTATATTGAGCCATGATTCCTTCTTCTTGAAGGAATTTTGCAAAAGATCCAAGGTTTCTCCAAGTCTCATCAAACCTTCCATAGTATTCTCCACCTCTATCTGATCGAACCACTTTAATTTTGAGATTCAGTTGATTTTCTACTTCAGCCTTGTAAATTTTGAACATGTCTAAGGAAATTGATTTTTCTTTAATGAGAAAAACATGTCCATACCTTGAAAAATCGTCTGTAAAGGTTATGAAGTAGGTGAATCCTTCATGAGTTGGATTTGGGAGAGGTCCACAAATGTCTGTATGGATGAGTTCTAGAACACCTTTGCTTCCTCTTGCTCCTTTTTTCCTCAAATTTGTTAATTTTCCGTTGACACATTCAATGCATACATCTGTGTTTTCATGATTCAATGGTGGTACGATTAATTCTTTGCATAGATGAGTTATCCTTTCTTTTGAAACATGTCCAGGCCTTTTATGCCATAATCTATACGAGACTTCGTTGATTTTGGTTTGCACTGTGTTTACTTCCATTTTAATTCTTTCGCAGTTGAGTCGAAACATTCCATCAATAAGACTTGCTTTGCCAACTAAATCTTTATTTCTGAAAATAGAACAACCAGTTCCATCAAAATTCAAATTGAATTTTGATTTTACAAGTCTAGTAATTGACATAAACTCTTCTTCATAGAAGGAACATAAACTACCTCATCTAATTCCAAAACAAAACCAAAATCTAGCTCTATTTTAATTGTCCCTATGTAGTCTACTTGAACTTTTTCTCCATTTCCCACGAATACTTTGACTTCATCCCTGCTTGGCAGCCTCTTACTTGTAAACTCCTGCAAAGAATTAGCTACATGAATAGAAGCACCAGTGTCTAACCACTATGAATCAAATGAAAAATTATCCAAATTGGATTCGAAACAAACTAGAATCTATTGTTGTTACCTTTTCTCTTCTTCTTTTCCAACCATTTCTTATACTTCCGGCAGTCCCTTGCTTTCTTGCAAAAGAAACAAGCCATTCCTGTTGTTGGTTTCAAATCCTTTTGTGTGATACTTTCTTGCTCTTTTCCAGTTGCAGTCCTATACTTATTTTCCTTGTTCTGCTTAGTTTGAACCATGTTGACCATTTGGCTCCCCTTTCTCTTATGATATTGTGCTCTTGCTGAACATAAATAGTAATGAGATCATTCAAGGTCCAGTTCTCTTTCTGAGCAATGTAGGTTTCCTTTAGGGGCTTAAATTCCTTAGGCAATGAATTCAGTGCAAAATGGACCATCATATCCTCATCTACTGTCATTTTCAGTTCCTGCAGCTTAGTCCCTACGTCGATCAAGTTCATGATGACCCAACAAATAGAAGTCTATACAATGATGACCCATAAATGTCACAAAGAAGAGTTCTGAAATGCGTGATTTCTTGCCTTATGGAGCTTCTGTTCAAAGTTTTAATGATTATAATTCTTATTGTTGAGAAGCATTGGTTACAATTTCCCACTGGACATGCGTTTTACTCTTGTTTTTAGAGCGGTGTAGAAGAGTTCTTGTTACTCTTAGTTACTATATTAAAGAGGATGAAACATAAAAGGGGCCTCATTTTAATTTTTGACCCGGGGCCATCCAAACATGAGCTTGTGAGAGGGAATCATTTCATACAAAGTGAAACTTTGGCTGCTCTTAAGACGTCATTGGACCAACTTGCTGGGGGTTTGTACATGAGCTTGCAAAATTTGTGTTGGATGTGATGCAAAATTATTTTGCTCAATACTGGGGAAATGGGGATGTTCGTTCTAAAGAAACTGTCATGTTGAGTTACATCAACCTATTGGAGCAGCTAATAATTTGTGTCTCACCTCATGTGAAGGACGATGCAAGAAAGCTTAGCAATCCAGTGGAAAGCAAAAATGGGATAGCTGATACTCAAAATTCATTGGAACATTTGGGTTTTTTGCAGTTTATTGCTAAATATGGTTTGTTTTCTACCTTTACTAGATATGATATCGAATCGCTTCTTGGGAGGATTTCTCACCAGAATCTCAGTTTTGCAGATAAGATCCCTAGTAAGTTTCTTGAATATGAATTGTCATATTGTGTTCATTGTGCTGTTTGTGTTTAGCTTACCATCAATCTTGTTTATTCCTTGATAGGCTCTGTTTGTACATAATTTTGCTATTTACAGTGTTTTGGCTATAGGCAGTCTGCAGTGCTGCGGATCTTGGTTTACCATCCTCGTACCAGTAAGTTAATGAGTGGCCCAACTTTGGTAGGTTGCCGACCTGCTTGCTTTTGTGAGTTGCATTACTTCCATTTTGGAGAAGCAACTGTTTTGACTGACTCAATTGTTGGGACCCTTGACAGCATAGATGGAGCTTTTGAAATACTCGAGCGAGAACATGTTTTTACTGTTCATACAATGTTTTTGGTTTTTTTCTTCTTCTAGGTTAGATGTTTATGTTGACGATTTTAACGTGTATTTGGTTCACCCCCATGATTTGCTTTAATACCGAACCTAAAGCTCTTTCACACGTGATGTAATTTCTATCATCAACTGATTCAAACATCGGACTATTTTCTTTTGCTGCAGAGTTTGTTGTTATAAAATCAGATTTGGAAAATATTATTTTTATTCTAAGTTAGCAAGTGGGCAAGTCTTGCAGGGAAGGATTCGCAGTTCTGGAAACTTCTAATTCCATGTGATGCAATTAATGGGGCAGTGAACTTTCTAATTTTCTTTTAAATTTTTTTTTACCATAAATAAATAATAAACCAATTAAATGTTAAAACAATGAAAGCCATAATTATAAGACCCCGACATCTTATAATTTAAAAGAAAAAATAAAAGCCATTGACATAATAATTAAATGATTTTTTTTTAAAACTAATAACACACGCTCACGTGTTTAGCAATTGGTTTTCTGTTTTGTTTATTTATTTATTTATATTTTAAAATTTTAAAAAAATTACGTTTCATATAAATAAAACTAATTTAATCTATCTATATATATAGCAAAAAATAAAGAATGATGAAATGTTCAAACTATCAGAAAATGATATTAGTTAATATAAACATAAAAATTAAAATTATTAATTAAATAAAAATAGTATGATTAATTTATATTTTTTAAGAAAGAAAATAAGATATTAAGCGCTAAATCCAAAATTAAAACAGGTCAATGACGAGTAGGACTGGATTTGGACACGTGGTACCTTGCATGCTTGGGTGGTCCCTCCTCATAGGGAGAGAGAAATTATATAGAAACTTGAGAAGGATACGTGAACGTGAAAGTTGTACGACTCTCTCCCTCACAACACTACGCTCTCTCTTCTTCATCTGTTCTCTCTCTGATACACTCTCTCTGGTTTAGGGTTTCAGAAAGCGAAGTCGCCACAGGCGGGAAAGCTCCGACTAGGCGCTAGGGTTTTCTCGTCTTCTTCCAACTTTCAATCTTCATTCTCCACCACCACGGCGTCCGTACCGTACGGTTATGGAGAAGAAGCCTCGGATTTGAAAATGTCTGAGACGAAGCAGAGCTGTCTCGGCCAGGCCTACGAAGCCTTGCATGCCCAAGCTTCATCCATCCTCCACTTTGGTGTGCAGTGGAAGGAGCTTGAGGACCACTTTGAGTCGACCCGGAACTCGCTCCAGACCCGACTCCGAGAACTCGAGAACCGCGAGAAGAAAATTGACGATCGAGAGAAGCGTTTGGGAGCCTTAGAGTTGAATTTTGACTCGGAGATGGCATCCAAAGCCGAGAAGTTGCGTGGAGTTGAGAAATCGATCGAAGAGGTTGAATCAGGTAAACACCACTTCAATTTGCAATCGCTTAAGCTACTGATTGAAGAGCATAATGAAGAGCTTGATGTTAAAGAGAAGCGATTCTCAGAACTTCAGAGATTGGTTGGAGAGAAAGAGAGGGAGTGTGATTTAATTGATAAACGTGTTAAAGAGCGCACAAAGAAATTGAATTGGGTTATGAAATGTGTAGAAGAGAGGTCCAAAGAGGTTGAGTCTAAGAAGGAGGAAGTGGAAGTGGTTCAGGGGGTATTAAACAAGTGCAGAGAGGATATTGAGTTGCAAGAGAGGCAATTAAATTGGATGATGGGAATGATTGAGGAGCGCCAGAAAGTTTATAATTTGAGAGAAGAGCAAATTAACGCCGCTCAAATATCTATTGAAGAATGTGACGATAAGATGAAATTGAAAATGGAGGAACTTCGTTTGGTTCAGAGATCATTGGAGGAATGCTCTAATACTTTGGAATCCAAAGAGAACATAATTAGGGAAATGGAGTTGAAATTGAGAGATTTTTATTTGCTTAAGAAATCAATGGAGGAGTGGTCCAGTGAACTTGAATTTAAAGAGAGGGAACTTGAGGGATGGTTTGAGAAGCTTGAACTGAAAGAGAAACAATTTGAGCCACAACTCGAGGAACTCCATTTGATGGATAAGAGGATCAATGAATGCCTCAATGAGGTTCAGTTGCAAGAGAAACATTTAGATTCACTCCAAAAATCGATACAGGAACGTGAAAAGAATTTGGATTCACTCTCCTATGGACTTAAATTGAAAGAGAGGCAACTTGAACAACTGGCCAAAGAGCTTGAATTGAAGCAGAAAGAAGTTGATTGGATTCGAAAATCCACTGAAACTAATACCAAAAAAAGGAGATTGAAGACGAAGACTAATATCCTTGATTCTCAAGCGAAGATTGAGCAATTGGAACATACTCCTGGTAACAATGCCACTGTTCCTTTTTCCAAAAGTATCCAGTCCCGCATCTACAGGAATGGTAGAGACTTGCAGTTGTTCCTGAATGAGCACTTGAAGAGACATGATTTATTGGGTACCGAAATCTCAGCGATTCTTCAAGCGTCATCAGACCCAGCCAAATTAGTTTTGGATGCAATGCAAGGGTTTTACCCTTCAAATTCGGTTGTGGAAAACTGGGAGTGTGACTTTGATTTGAGCGTTATTAGAAGGAGTTGTATTCTTCTGTTACAAGAGTTAAAGAGAGTCTCACCACAAATTAATCCTCAGGTGAGAGGAGAAGCAAAGAAGTTGGCAGGCAATTGGAAGGATAAGATGATTGCGGTGGTAGAAAATTGGTTAGAGGTTTTGGGATTTTTATTGCTTCTTACTACATATGACTTGACCTCTACTTATGATGAGAATGAGCTTCAAAGTCTTCTTGTTGTAGTTTCTCAGCATTCACTGGCTACTGAATTAAGACAGGCCCTTGGTATATCAGATAAGGCAAATGGTAAGATTTTCTTTTTTTGTTTCTTTCTCTTTTTATATTTGTTGATGTTTATGTCTCAGTTTCTAATTTCTATAATACTCTTTCCCTATTTGGAATATGTAATAAATTGTTTCTGATTAAATACTCTGCGTTCAGGAGCCATATTGGATAATTGTTAGGTTAACAAATAAAAATCTATGCAATGATACCCTTCACATGTGATGCGATGGGATATGCTTGTAAATCTGTCTCATTTTATAGAACTGATGGCCCATACATGTACATGGAAAAGTTCTGAAATGTAGATATTGTGCCTTATGGGTGCTTCTTTTAGAGGAAAAAATAAATAAAGGAAAAAAATGGAAATTGAATACTTATAGTTTTTGCATTGTGGATTGGTTACATTCCCTATTGCACGTGCCTCAGAATTTTGCATTACAGTGGTAATTTTCTCTAAGAAGCTATTGCAAGCAATGATATTTAAGCATATTTCAAAATAGTTGTGCTTTTAGGCCTTGTTATATTCTGGAAAGAAGTGTTTTCATTTTATTTTTTAATCAATAAATACTCTCTTTTGTCCTGGTCTGAAAATCAAAGTAGTTTCATTGTCCCCATTTTATAATTATGTTGTTTTAGGCTAATAGCATATCTTGTTCCATGTTTCTTTCTGATTTATCTCATAAGAATTTCAGTGTTGGGGCCAGGCGTTGCTCTTCATTTGTTGTCATTTTATCCTAAATCTTGTTCTTGCATATTGTGCATATACTTCTGACGTGTTCTTTTAGGCAGTATCTATCTCCAATCTGCACATAATACCTTCTGATGTTTTGGCATATGGCTAAATAAGTGTTTTCTTATTTATTTTTAGTTTCGCTAGGTGATATTTCAACCTAATTGCAATGCCGACCATCACTTTCGCTCAAAGCTTACGTGGCACGTAATGCTATAAATATCTTTCCTTACTATCTTAAATTCAGAATTACACTCAGTAACAGTCTATTACGTTTTTTTTATGTTCCTTATTGTAATGGCATAGAGAGCAGCATAATTAGTTCCCCAGGCAAAATTGGTGAACCCATATCTTCACTGGCCAAAAATGGAGCAACTTGTTCTTCTCTGAATCTTCAACCAGGTGCCGCCACAGATGCAAGGAACTTGCAGGGATTTTTAAATGAGCATTTAAATGGAAATCATTCAATACAAAAAGAAATGTCAGCTGCCCTTGAAACGTCATCGGACCCAGCAAAACTTGTGTTGGATGAGATTCAAACATCTTTTGCTCAATACTGGAGAAAAGGAGATGTTGGTTTCAATGAAACTTTCATGTTTAGTAACATTGCCCTATTGGAGGAGCTAATGAGGGTCTCACGGCATGTCGGACCTCATTTGAAAGAAGATGCAATAAAGCTAGCAGAGCAGTGGAAAGCAAAAATGAGAGCTGACACTCAAAATTCATTGGAGAGTTTGGGATTCTTGCAGTTTGTAGCCACATATGGGT
The DNA here is from genome assembly GCF_902201215.1 of Prunus dulcis. Taxonomy (NCBI): domain Eukaryota; kingdom Viridiplantae; phylum Streptophyta; class Magnoliopsida; order Rosales; family Rosaceae; genus Prunus; species Prunus dulcis. The sequence goes on along the minus strand of NC_047655.1, from coordinate 27,934,400 downwards.
TGCTCCCTACTTTGAATGGAGATGAGATTAAAAAGCTTCTTGGGATGATTTATCAGCATAAACAGGCTCTAGAATTATGTCTTACGCTTGGTTTTGCAGATAAGATCCCTGGTAAGTTTCTTGAAAATTGGCTTTCATAGTGTGCTGTTTGTGCTCCATTTACTATTACCCATTTATTTCTTGGTATGCGATTTAATTTTGTGCAATTTATAGTATTTTGGCTAAAGTTGTTTGTAACTACAGTGTCATAGATTCCATTCGTGTGCCCCTTGTGCAAGGGTGATACAGTTATCTTTGGGTTTCAAAGGATAGTTATTTTTCGGTTGTTTTTATACCGTGTCAGGAGAGCTAATGGGTTGAATATTAGCAAATGGCTTGAAGATGATTAAGAAAACTAAGATAAACTTCATGAGACAAGATAAGGTATAGAAAATTTCACAAAGAAGTTAAATAAGTCAAAGATTTTTTACAGACTGATTTTGACTGCTTTTATGGTTATTTATTGTATATTGTAAGCTCACGTGTTATAATTGTTGTTCAGACTGGAGAAATGTGTCCCTTTGTTGGCTTGGTATTTAGTTTGTTGGAATTGTGTACCTTCCTAGGATGATAGTTTCGTTACTCATGTCTTTTTCTCCCTGGTATCATGTTTTCCAGCTTACTTATGATTGGTGTTTGAGTTTCTTCTTTTGTATCTTAAATATGATTTCTTTTGTTAATGCATGTACTTATAGTAACTTCTTTAAGTTTGGGTCGTGATACCATGCAATTCTCCTTTTGAAATTTCTCTGGAACAGTACGATGAATCATGCAATTTGGTTTTACATGCAACAGATTTTATTCAGAATCTTATTGAAAGGAAGCAACTGTTTGAGGCTTTTAGGTTTATTTGCACCTTCAAGGTAAATGACAAGTTCTCCTCGGTACCACTCTTAAAAGAATATGTGGAGGGTGCAAGGAAGTCTTACAGGACAACTTGGAGGAAAAAGAAATCACTTGATGAAAAGGTACATTCACTCATCTTTGGACATATCTGATAGCTGCTTCTTAATTTGTTGAATCTAGGACCATCCCATTGTAAATCTACATATATCAATGCTTATTTTTGCTCACAGAAAGAGGTTGTAGACCACCAAATAGCTGATCTAAGAGCTGTGATTCAATGCATCAAAGATTACCGCCTCGATTCTGAATACCCATCCAAGGACATCGAAATACAAATAGTTCAGCTGGAGAAAATGAAGGAGAATTGGATAAAAATGGCGAAATCTCTTGGCTCTAAGGCTGAACAAGAGGAGAAATCTCTTGGCTTTAAGGCTGAACAAGAGGAGAAATCTCTTGGCTCCAAGGATGGTCAAAGGGAGAGATCTCTTGCCGCCACCCAGGTTGAACAAGAGGACAAACCTCTTGCCTCTAAGGAGAAGAACAAGAGGATAAATCTCTTGCCTCCCAGGAGAAGAAACCTAGTACCAGCAATTCTGTCTCCAAGGTTGAACAAGAGGATAAATCTCTTGCTTCCCAGCAGAAGAAATGTAGTTCTATAATTTCTGCCTCCAAGGTTGAACAAGAGGATAAATCTCTTGCCTCCCAGAAGAAGAAACGCAGCACCAGAACTTCTGCCTCCAAGGCCGACCAAGAGGAGAAAAAAGAGAAGGAATGCAGCGCCTGCACTCCTGCTGCCTCCAAGGCCGAACAAGAGGAGAAAAAAGACAAGAAATGCAGCACCAGCACTTCTTCTGCCTCCAAGGTTGAACAAGAGGAGAAAAAATAGAAGAAACGCAGCACCAGCAGTTGTTCCTCCTCCAAGTTTGAACAGAGACAACAGAGTAAATATAAACGTCCTCGGACATCTGCTACACCCTATGCATTGCCAACTTTCCCTTGTGGCTATCTGCAGCCAAGTTCGTCCTTATTGCCGAAAGGAAATTATATACACCATGGACCTTTTTGAAAGATTATGAGCAAAGCCACACTCACTTATTCATTGAGTTGTGCAAACAAAAGGAGAGAAAAAGTCCCTAATACAAGGAAATAGAGTCCAAGAAACATGAGTCCGGACTATCAGGTCCATCACCTAGGAAACATAACTCTAGGTATTGAGGAATCACAACCCTACGGTCTATCAATTTTGGTATAGCTTCCGTGCCGGATGCTGGAATGCAGCACTAGTATCTGTTCTTGCCCAACCTCCTGTATATGGCTATTATTAAATCTAGTACGAAGCATGAACCTGCCATACATGCTACTAACTTTGAAGGACCAATGTGCAGTGCTAATTGTGTTGATGGCACAGCTTTGGTAGGTTGAAGGTAGACTACCTGCTCTATTTTTGTTTTTGTTGTTGGTTTTCCCGAGTTGCATTGCTTTCATCTTGGAGAAGCCAAGTTCTTGTATTTTGACTGACCGACTTTATTGTAGAAATGTTTGACTGAGATGGAGGACTTGAAATATTGAAAAATCTTAATGCTCTTTTCAGATCAGTGTAAGCCCAATCTTACTAACTTGTCCAAAACAGAAGCTCATTCATTCAAAGGACCCATATGTTTTCTTGTGGGGAAACTTATAGTTCTCATATATATATAATTTTTTTTTTCCTGTTATTCAGTAGATAAATTTACTGAGAGCACATTTGAATATGAAAACAAAAATGTAAATTTGGGAATCAAACAAAAAATATAAAAAATTGAGAAATAATAAAGTTTGGATCTTTATTTAAAATAATTGAATGTGTAGTTTTTATATTTTTTTATGATCACAAAAAATATTATATAGATATAATAATGAAATACATGCTGACAAGTTACAATTAAAAGAGGCCAATCTTCTGCAAATTAAAAAAACTGAGGCCCTTTTTTTTTCTGCCAAATTAAAAAAAAAACCTAAAAAACTGAATTTCGAACATCACCTACCTACATTATTTTCCTTTATTTATTTTATTTTATTTTATTTTATGGATTTCGAATCACATGTTTTGCCTAATTTGAGGCCACGGTTTTATTTTCCCCAAATTCCAATTGCAACAGTGAGAAATGCCTCAACTATGTGAGGGTAACGACAAAAACCCAACCAATCCAGCCAACCAACCAAAAGGAAAAGGAGCTCATAAAAAGGGCATGTCACAATCGAATCAATTAAAAGAAGGGTTTTTTTTATTATAACACAAATGGTGTTGGAGGTTTGCGAAATTATTATCTTTGATCTTTTATGTGTTTTTATAACATTATTGGTCCTCATAATAATAATGATATTTTTATTATTTTTATTATTTTATTTTATTTTATTTTTTTACTTCACACATAATATGTGTAACATAAAAGATCAATAATATAAATAAATAAATAAACATTAAAATTGATATCAACGGCTAGAAAGACCCATTCTGTTTCATTTACGCTGGATGGACACGTGGCAACTTGGATGCCGTCCAGATGAAATTTGTAAAGTCATGGAGATTGCGCATTTTATGGAATGACAATCACCTGCATGGAACGACAGTGCTTGTGACTTGTGAGCTTGTGAGCTTCAGAGCTTCAGAGCTTCAGACCTTGAGGGCCGCTGGAGATTGAAGAAGAAGAAGAAGAAGAATTTTCGGCCTACTTGTTCCCTAAGTTCATTGCAACAGACAATCTGGAAAACCCAACCCAAGGTATGTCACATGAGACCCTCATTCATTCTCTCTGTCAATCTCGTCTCCTCTGTTTTAGGGTTTTCAGAAAAAAGAACCGTCTTTTACTTGTACTAGCCACCACATCCACAACTAGGGTTTTCTATTTTCTAATGCGGCTCTCCTCTGTTACTCTGTTTTGGGGTTTTGAGAAAGCTCTCTGTCACTCTCGTCCCTGTCCGTACAGCTACAACAACGCTCTATGCTTTTCTCATTTTCTTCAACTTTTTTCACTCTCCGCCGTTCTCCACCGCCACGACTGGCCATAACCGTTACTAGTGTTTTCTTTCAGGAGGTACACCAGCGTAGTAAGTAACAATGGAGCAGACAGCACCTGATTTGGAAGAATCGGAAATGAAGCAGAGTAAGCTCAAGCTCACCTTGATGTGGAAGGACCTTTTGGAGCACATTGACTTCACCAAGAAGGATCAGGAAACCCAATTTGGCATCCTTGAGAACCAGTTGGAAGCCAAAGCCAATGAATTGGATGGAATTGACAAGTTGATACAAGAGAAAGTAAAGGAGGTCGAATCGAATAAGCAGCACTTGTGCTCCCTTCAGTTACTGATCCAAGAACATGAAGAAGAGCTTTCTCTGAAAGAGAAGCAATTCTCGGATGTTCAGAGATTCGTTGGAAACAAGGAGAGGGAGTGTGAGTTAATTGAAATACGTTATCAAGAGCGAACAAAGAGATTCCAAAAATGTGAAGAAGAGCTTTCTTTATTAGAGAATCGATTCTCGGATTTTGAGAGATCGGTTGGAGAGATGGAGAGGCAGTATGATGTAATGGGGAAACGTATTCAAAATCGAGAAAATCGATTGAATTGGCTTGAGAAAACCGTGGAAGAGAAGTTGAAATTGGTTGAGTTTAGGAAGAAGGAACTGAAAGTCATTCGTGCACAGCTGGACAAGTGCTCCCAGAAGATTGAGTTGAAAGAGAGGCAATTCAATGAGATTCTGGGGTCAGTTGAGGAGCAGCAGGAAGAATTTTCTTTTAAAGAAAAGCAAAATAAAGGGGCACAAAGATCAATTGATAACTGTGACAAAGAGATAAAATTGAAAGAGGAGAAACTTAGTTTGATTCAGAAATTGATAGTGGACTGCTCTAATACACTCAAATCGAGAGAGAAAAGTATTAGGGCAATGGATTTGAAAATGAAGGATTTTTGTTTGCATAAAAAGACAATGGAGGAGTGGTCCCGTAAACTTGAACTGAGAGAGAAACAGTTTGAGTCAAAAGTTGACGATCTCAATAACAGGATCAATGAATGCCTCAATGAGGTTCAGTTGAAAGAAAAGCATTTTGATTCATTTGAAAATTTGATAGAAGAAAGCAAAAAGCATTTGGATTCGCAAGAAAAGTCATTACAAGAATATTCCAATGGACTTGAAATGAAAGAGAGGCAACATGCGGAATGGGCCAAAGAAATTGAATTGAAACAACAACAAATTGATTCAATTCGGGCGTCCACTGAAGACCACACCCAAAATCTGGAGTACACCCCTGCCAGTATTATCGCAGTCCCTTCTTCCTCAAGTAATCAATCCAGCATGAAAAGGGGTGGTAGAGGCTTGCAGTTGCTCATGAATGAGCATTTGAAGAGAATTGCCTTATTGGCTAGCGAAATGTCTGTTCATCTGAAAGCATCATCAAACCCAGCAGAATTGGTTTTAGATGCAATGGAAGGGTTTTACCCTTCAAATTTGGATGCGGACAAAATGAAGTTTGATTTTGATCTGACAGTTATTAGAAGGAGTTGTGTTCTTCTGTTACAGGAGTTAAAGAGGTTGTCACCACAGATTAATCATCAGGTGAGAGAAGAAGCAATTAAGTTGGCGGCTGATTGGAAGGCTAAGATGACGGTGGCAGCTGAGAATAGTTTGGAGATTTCGGGGTTTTTGTGGCTGCTTACGGCATATGAATTGACCTCTACTTATAATGCGAGGGAACTTCAAAGTCTTCTTGCTATAGTTGCTCAAACGGAACACGCAACTGAACTATGCCAAACCCTTGACATCACAGAAAAAGCACCTGGTAAGCTCTTTAGTATTTATTTTCCATATTTATATCTGAGTTTCTTATTTTATCACTCTCATTGTTTTTTAATACACACACGCACGTAGAATAATTCTCTAAAGTGCCCCATCCCAAACTTGATTTTCTGATTAAACTCTCAATGTTTGGAAGAGGATCATGTGGGTTAATTTGTCATATATTACTTACCCTTGTTAAGTCAATAAATCAACCTCTATATTAGTACATCAATGCCCTTCACATGCTATGGGAAGGGAAAAAATAAGAAGAAAAATTGAATGCTTCTTATATTTGGTAGCATAAGGTTATGTTCCCTATCGGGCATGCCTTTAATTGCAAAGTAGTCATTTACTTTAACAAGTTGTTGAAGGCAATGAGTTTTAGCCCTTGTTATGTTCTGCAAAGATGATATTTTAAATGGTAGACAATTTTTACATTTTATCTTTTTAGTAAGTAAATAGTTTCTCTTTTTTTTCTCGCCTGAAAAAGTAAACAGTTTCATTTTAACCTCTGTAATAAATCTGTGGTTTAAGGCTTTTAGCATCTCATGTTGCATGTTATCTTCTCATTTATCTGATGAGAATCTCAGTGGAGATATGTGGCAGTGGTTCCACATATGCTCATCTTTTGATACCATTTCATCCTAGATATTTTAGCATCTCTATTTCTGATTTGCACATAATACCATCTGATGCCTGACATATGCAACACGATAAATTTTTTAGTTAAGTTTTTCTTGGTTAGATTTGAACGTAAAAGCTATGCCCACTCTCACCCTACTGCTTACCATTTGAGTCAAAGCACAAGTGGCACATAATACTGTAAATATATTTTGATATGTTAAATTCAAAATTTTTCACTTACCAACCTGTGTACTGCCTTTTCTTTGTTTATTTTTGCAATTGTATAGCTGGAAACAGAGTTTCTTTCCCTGTAAAAATTGAGGAACCAGAGTCCTCACCCGTCAGAAATGTAGCAACTTCTTCTTCTCCAAATCTTCAACTAGATGCCGTCACATATGAAAGGAATTTGCAGCAGCGTCTAGATGAGCATTTTAGTGAGAATAATTCAGTACAGAGCAAAATGTTTGATTATTTACGAGTGTCAATTGACCCAGGAAGACTTGCTCTGACGATGATGCAAAAATCTCTTTCTGACTACTGGAGAAAAGGAGGTCTCAAAGCAACTGTCATGATGAAGAACATCTCCATGTTGGAGGAGCTAGTGCAAGTCTTGCCGCATGTTGGATCTCATGTGAGAAAAGATGCAGAAGAGCTAGCGGTCAAGTGGAAAGCAAAAATGGGAGCCAATACTGATAATTCATTGGAGATTTTGTGTTTTTTGCAATTTATAGCTACATATGGATTGGTTTCTACCTTCGATGTAGATGAGACGGTAAAGCTTCTTGGGATGATTTCTCAGCAGGCTATAGAATTACATCAGACACTTGGTGTTGCAGATAAGATCCCTGGTATAAGTTTCTTGAAAACTGGCTTTCATACAAAAGCTTACAGGGAAAACATTTTAAATTGTTAATGCATTTTCTATAGTAACTTCTTTAAGTTTGGGCAGTGATACTGTGCAATTTTCCTTTTGGAAATTCTCTAGAGCAGTTTGATGAATCTTATGATTTTTGTTTTGCACATAGCAGATTTTATTCAGAATCTTATTGAAAGGAAGCAACTCATTGAGGCTATTAGATTTATCTGCACCTTCAACTTAATTGACAAGTTCCCGCCAGCACCACTCCTCAAAGAATACATGGAGGATGCATGGCAGTCTTTCTGGACAATTTGGCTGGCAAAAGAATCACTTGATGAAAAGGTACCTTCACTCTTATTTTCACATCCAATAGCGCTCCTTAAATAGTAAAATCTAGGACCTTATCCTCGGCGCATATTTACATCTATCAAGGCTTATTTTTGCGCACAGAATAAGGTTGTAGACAAGCAAATAGCTGATCTAAGAGCTGTGATTCAATGCATCAAAGATTACAACCTCGAGTCTGAATACGCATCCAAGGACATTGAAATACAAATTGTTGAGCTTGAAAAGCTAAGGGGTACTTGGAGACATTCTGGGAGACCCTATGTCTTTGAACAAGAGCTGGAAAAGAGGAAGGAAAGTAGTAGCAGCACTTCTGACCCCAGATTTCAACCACCAGAGAAACGTCAAGCCATAGCAGCTGCTAGACCCTGTGCATTGCCAACTTTCACCCGTGGCTATCCGCAGTTAAGTTCGTCATCTCAGCTGCGGTGTGGACATTCTGTGCAGTTTGACATGGCGGCCAACGACCATGAAGCTGCTGGTGCTAACTTTGGTGCCATGCAGTTAAGTCTGTCATCTAGGCTGCATTCTGGACACCCTGAGCAGTTTGGTATGGCTGCCAACATCCGCGAAATTGGTGCTAATTTTGGTTGGATGCCATTAAGAATGTCACCTCAGCTGCTTGAAAATGATGCACACCCTGCACGGTTTCGTGTGGCTGCTAGCGACCATGAAATTGGTACTAATTTTAGTGCCATGCAGAATGCTGGGTTACTTCACCCTCATCACTTGTTGCCCAGCCCTCATAGTTATCACCCTAATTGAATCTTATAGGAACCTTCCACGCATGCAAACTTTAAAGGACCAGTTTACATTGGCATTCTGAAAATCCATCCCCAATGTACAGTTCTGATTATAATCTTACCATCCCTGCCCAGCTTTGGTAGGAGAAAGCACTAATTTTCACATAAATGGAGTGCTTGGGATGTTTTGAAATCATCAATGTTCGTAAAGCAATTTGAAAACATTAATTAATATACGTAACTAATGCACATTTAAAAATTATATTTTATTGAGTTTATACGTAATTTGTTTTTAATCAAATAACAAATGTCATTAGCAAAAGAAAATGGGTATTGGGTGTTTTGGGTATTTTAATTTGGATAATAAAGAAAAAAAAACAATTAACGCATGGACACGTCTTCATTGCAGTCTAAAACATCAAAGAATAAGAAGGTCCTTTTACCTCGGTAAAAGGACTATTAACTCCTTGGCCTCGTTCTACTATCTATTGTTGTGGGTTTCCCATCAAGGCCGAGGGGCTAGGGTTTCTTTCAGACAGTCAAAGGCCCAAGGTTAGGATCTCTCTAGAAAATCAAGGCCCAGGGCTAGGGTTGCGATAGAAAACCAAGGCCCGAGTTTAAGGTTTGCTAGAGAAACTTTTGCTTCTGTCTGTTTCTAGGAATTCATTTCTACTTTCGCGCGATCCGATCTTCTAGAGAAAGACAGATGCTAGCTTTCTGAGAATTACTAGCATCGTTTGGGTTTAGGGCTCTTGGATGGCAAAGGAGAACGAAGCGGCTTCGCAGGCCGCCGTCAATGGCGACAATACACTCACGAGCTCTCTACGATGCCGTCCATAGGGGTGAGCACCGTTACCCTATCTTTTTGTTCGCACATTTTTCCCGTATTAATTCTAGGGTTTTGTATTTAGATCACAAGAGGATGTGTTTTTGCTTAGGGAAACGACGGTAATGGCGAGAATGTACGAGATCTCGATGTTGCCGTCCGAGGGTTCCTCATTCTCGGCGTGATAATAGACTTTGTTAATAAGGGTGAGCATCGTTGCCCTATTCTGATGTTCACACCTTTTCTTGTATTAATTCTAGGGTTCCTTTCCGTGATAGAAGAACGCATAGGGTTTCACTACATGCGGTGATACCTGATTGGCTTTAAATCTATTAGTTGTAGAAATAATAGCATTGAAACAATAAATGAAGTTTATGGAGTGGAGTCGAATTAGGGTTCTTCAATGTAGGGGCGCACCAGATGCACTTTTTAAATATTTGGTATCACAGAGAGCAGAGAGCGTTCTTCTGATCACCAACTTCATATTCGCCCTTATTTTGAGGACAAGAAATTGGTGTTGAAAAATGAGAGCACTAATGAGTTTTCCTTTTCTATTTTCTGTTTATATTTCCAACTTTATCTCGATCCGGAGTGAAAAAAAAGGGGGGGAAAAGGAGAAAAACCATTACATTATCTACATCTCAAGTATAGTTAATTTTCTGCTGAATCCAAATTTAAGTTTCTTTGAGCCATTGCACAAACTATGTATTTTTTAAAGAGGTTTTGATTTTTCATTTTCTTTTGTAGCTTGTGTTTGAAAAAACATATGAATCTGGACTTTGGTTTCAAGGAAAGTCACTTTCTAAATCCCTTTCTGCAAAGGATGCTCCAAAAATTTTCTCATACAGGCACGATTATTTTATACTACCACCACTTGTTCCTGTTTCTTTACAATGTGTAGAATGATCTTATGTCTGCTCTTTAAGTGAGCTACCCTTTAAGCCTTATGATAGTTTCTTATGTCTTAAACTTTAAAGCATAACAAGATGTGGTACTTCTGTAGAATTTTGTGACAAGCCCGTGGGAAGGAAAAGAGAAGCCTTAGTAAAAGGACCTTCATCCTTCCATTCATATTCTTCCTCTCTCACTCACACTCACACACACACACACACACACACAGTGACATTTCAATACTTATTTAGACTTTGTAAAAATATTCAATTTATCATTTAAGATTAAACCAAACCATTATTTATATAGGATATTAACCCTCCTTAAGCATTTCATTCAACTTCCTAGAGTTTGTTAGGGGTAACTGAAAGAACCTTTGGGTTTGAGTTATTCAAATAGATCCTATCTTATGTACTTGTTTTTTATTCTTTTTAAAATTTTAACCGTGACTAGGGATGGGCAATGGACACCCATGGGTACTAACCACCACCACCATCACTATCACCACCACCTAATTGGTATCCATTTGGGCCAATGGGTAACCCGTTGCCCATCCCTACCTACTTTACAAGTAGTGCCACAACACAGGGACAAGTATGATTTGATGGAAGTGTAATTTCCAAAATTCACACGAATGACAAAAAAACGCTGGTCTCTTTGCATTGCAGGCTCCAAAATATAGCAAGGAATCTGCAATTTGGGTTTGATTTACTTTTAAAGACCTTGACCTTTATCCTATTACAAATTACTTTAAACCTTCTATATGATAGAATTTTACCACTCATCTTTAGGGCTGTAGTACAAAATCGACAATGTTGGTTTTCGTGATCGGCAGAGATCCGTATCTGTGCTCTTCTTCTTTTGTGTGTCTGTGAATGCTCTAACATCCAGTTTCATATGCGACGCATATCAAAGCTTTAGTTGATTGCATAACATGAATTTATAGTAATATATGTTATTCATTTCCTAACATGATTTTGAAAAGTCATGCATGATGAGAAGACTGTCTTTTGCAGCACAGGATTATTTCTTAGTTGTAGAGCAGAGTAACTGCACTGTGATGTCAAAATAGACTGTTTTAATTGTATTTCCGTGTATTGGCAGGTATTCTTCGTGGTAGTAAAATGTTGTTTAAAATGAAGTTATGAATATACAAATGTAGTAATAGAGTATTTTAAAATGTTTCTTCAGGATGTTGTGTTCTGGTTTGCGATCTTTAACATTCAGTGGTTATCACACACCAAATGTTCGTCCTATGAGTTGCAGTAGTTCTATGTTCTTTTTTGTTATTGACATAACAAACTGTTCTTCTCATCATTCCCACTTGTTGCATTTTAACGCTAATTTTTTTTAATTCTATGTGTTTTTTGATATCCTTTTATATTGCTAGCTTTCGAGTTTGTCCACATTTTACAGACATTATTCGTTCCTGAAATGCCAGCGCTGGAGTCTGTTACTGTTAGCCTTTTATTTTGTAGGTAATTTTTGAGGATTGATGTTTCATCTAGAGACGGGCAATGATGTTTTTTGTTAGTTCGTTCGTTAGTGTGACGCTTTCTTATGTTTGTTTGTTGTGTCGTACACTTGCACATTCAGTAGTTATGCTTCGGTTCAACTTATTATTTTGCACACTGACCATCTGGTTTATTTCCGGCTTATTCCAATTGTTATTATTTCAGATGGTTCTAAGTCTTTTATTAATTGTTTAACTGTTTTTTTCCCAGGATATCTAAAACCAAAGGCTACGAGAATTTCGCCTCAAATTTCCTTTTTGTTTTTTTGACTAATTTGATCTAATTTCAATCAAAACAAGTCTGTATAATATCAATTCTTTTATTTGAGTGATGCGGATTGTAGTTTTTACTTGCATTGTATGCATGGTTTTCTTTTTCTTTTGTTAGCCATTGGAACATAGATTAGGCCCAAAGATTTGTTGGATCGATACTTCAGACCCGCAATACTAAATTGGGCTAATCAATAGCCCATATTCGATCAAAAAGCCCCACTAGAAAGCACATAAAGTTAATAGGCCCAATGAATAGCCAATAAACCTCAAAGTAGGCCCAATGGAGTGCCAATAAAGTACAAATTAAGCCCAAAGTAGCGTCACAAAACGATAAAAAAGAACTCATAAAGGATTAGTAAACGACAAAATAGGCCCAATGAAGTACTTAAAACAACAAATAGGCCCAATAAAGTGCCACTAAAAAACAAATTAGGCCCATAGAAGAGACGCTAAACGACAAATTAGGCCCAATGAAACAACACTAACTGACAAAAGAGGCCCAAAAAGGCGCCACTAAACGACAAACTAGGCCCAATAAGAAAACACTAAACGACAAATTAGGCCCAATGCAGAACGCTAAACGACAAAATAGGCCCAAGTAAGGATCCATAAACGACAAAATAGGTAATTTCGTCGTTTAGCGTCTTGAGTGGGCCTAATTTGTCGTTTAGTGTTCTTTCTTTGGGGCTATTTTGTCGTTTAGTGTGGGCTTTTGGGCCTCTTTTGTCGTTTAGTTATGCTTCATTGGGCCTAATTTGTCATTTAGTGTTTCTTCATTGGGCCTAGTTTGTCGTTTAGTGACACTTTATAGGGCCTATCATCTTGTTAAAGGCCTTCATGGGCCTGTTTTGTCGTTTAGTGGCCTTCTATTGGGCCTTCTTTGTCCGTTAGTGACCATCTTTCGGCCTCTTTTGTCGTTGACTGATCCTTTATGAGAGCCTTTTTGTCTTCTTGTGACGCTACTTTGGGCTTAATTTTTAGTTTAGTGGCTCCCCTTTACGCCTACTTTGAAGTTTATTGGCCCCACCATTGGGCCTACTTTCATGTTTATTGACCTACATTGGGCCTACGTTGTCGTTTAATGGCGCTTTGGCTATTACCTTCATGGGCTTTCTAGTGGGCCTTTTTGATCGAATATGGGCGATTCATTGGCCCAATTTCGTATTGCGGGTCTGAAATATAGATCCAACAAATCTTAGGGCCGAATCTATGTTCCAAGTGGCTAACAAAAGAAAAAGAAAACCATGCATACAATACAAGTAAAAACTACAATCCGCATCACTCAAATAAAAGAACTGATATTATACAGACTTGTTTTGATTAAAATTAGATGAAATTAGTTAAAAAACAAAAAGGAAATTTGAGGCGAAATCCTCGTAGCCTCTGGTTTTAGATATCCTGGGAAAAAAACAGTTAAACAATTAATAAAAAAATTAGAACCATCAGAAATAATAACAAATGGAATAAGACGGAAATGAACCAGATGGTCAATGTGCAAAATAATAAGTTGAACCGAAGCATAACTACTGAATGTGCAAGTGTACGACACAACAAACAAACATAAGAAAGCGTCACACTAACGAACGAACTAACAAAAAACATCATTGCCCGTCTCTAGATGAAACATCAATCCTCAAAAATTACCTACAAAATAAAAGGCTAACAGTAACAGACTCCAGCGCTGGCATTTCAGGAACGAATAATGTCTGTAAAAAGTGGACAAACTCGAAAGCTAGCAATATAAAAGGATATCAAAAAACCCATAGAATTAAAAAAAATTAGCGTTAAAATGCAACAAGTGGGAATGATGAGAAGAACAGTTTGTTATGTCAATAACAAAAAAGAACATAGAACTACTGCAACTCATAGGACGAACATTTGGTGTGTGATAACCACTGAATGTTAAAGATCGCAAACCAGAACACAACATCCTGAAGAAACATTTTAAAATACTCTATTACTACATTTGCATATTCATAACTTCATTTTAAACAACATTTTACTACCAAAAAGAATCCCTGCCAATACACGGAAATACAATTAAAACAGAAATTATATATGTTATATATCTTCCAGCTTTTACACAATCCAAAGGTATTTGTCAATAGATAACAAAAAATGAATGATAAACAGCTACAATGAGAAATTATATCAAATTAAGCTTGATATGTACCAACTACAACTAGGAAATATAACAGAACACCAGAGAGAGAGAGATGAATAGATTCTAAATTTATAACTGCCAATCTATCCTCAGTATATATTTGACAATGTGGGCAGATAAATTTTAGTTCTATGAAATTTACTGCTTCAAATTTTATTTCCATGGTAATAACCTATAAACATTGCTTGGGTGCATAGATGCAAAAGAAAATACTGAGAACTTCTGAGACTCCTTGCAGTCTCATCCTAACTTGAAAAGTTGAGAGAAGTATAATTAAAACACACAGATTACTGACATTGCCTAGAACATTGTGTGCGACAATATTTGAATAATGCACTAACCCATTTATGATTTTTCACGTTCTAATGTCTTCCAACCTCATGTTACATTGAAAGTTAGAGAAACCCCATCATCTGATGTACTCTTTTGTCGGAACATCAAGTTGTTGAACAGTCTAGTTATGCATGGTTATTAGACCATCCGATATTGCTACAAATGATTACTTTTAAATTCACCACACCACCGTGTATCACTGATGTAATGTCACAATGTCCCGATTCCATATGTAAGATACCGTCCCCCACTCCCTCATATCAGAATATATCATTCAACAAAAATATGCTATTTCAAAGCGCTCCCATAATGTGTGCCAATTTTGTTTTTGTCAGATATATCGTTCAACTTTTCAAAAATACTATGCTATTTGTCTCAGGAAACTTATTTTTGTTCATTTTGTTTCCATTTAAAAACAAAAAATGATATCTTACAAAATAAAAAACATACATCCACATGCTTGAATGAGTAAGGAGTAAAACCTTAAAGATAAGGGAAGGCCCGCTGTCAGTGCCTCTATCAATCCACATCGCACCCTATCGCATCTTGAGCAAGCTGCCAGGGAGTGTACCTGGAATGGAAGCAAACAGCGAACGCATTAATGCTTTGAATTAAAGACCAACCTACTAATTAATTCCTCAGGCATGTCGCTCCATCAAATAAAAAACAATGATCTCCGTAAACCCTAAATTTCAAAATCAACTTTGACGGGTCCTGGAACCCCCATACCTAGCCCCATCAGATCTCTGGTCTTGGTGTTAATTACTACGCGATTTCAACGGTGAGCTCTTGAACGGATCCGATCGTGGATCAATGGCGGACATCGAGGCGTAAACCTCGCAAAACAAGAATCGCATTTGAGGAGCTTTTCTTCATGGCCCGTCGTCTCTCTCTTTCTGCACGCTCAACTCTCTGATCTACAACGAGGCTCCGATCACAGAGCCAATGCCATTGTTAGGATTTCCAGACCTTCTCTGTGTTTCTCATCTCTCATTTTCTCAGATCTGCTCTCTCTCTCGCTTGGGACTCCGAGGGCCCGAGGGTTAGGGTTTTATCATTTGCGAGATCAGGCGCCTTTTTGGATAAGAAGGTTTTCTTCTTCATACGATGTCGTTTCCTTTTGTATTATAATTTAGAATTTGTAGAGTTAGTGGACTGGACTGATTTGCTGAATTCCCTCGACCCTGGACTTGGCCGCGTGTCCTCACTTTCAATTCACATTGGCCCATCCTTGTGTTTTTTTTGGGTCGAAATTGGGCCATCCTCTTGTATTAGTCCAGTAGTGATAGCCTTTTTAGCGACATGTCGTATGAAATTACTGATGACTCCCATGATTAATGATTATTATTTATTTTTTTGCATTTTTTTTTGGTCATGGGCGGACCATTAGCCCATCTTGGATTCATTTTTTTAAACTAAAAAATAATTTGTGCGTTCAAAGTCCATTATTTATGTTTGATAAAATTCTTTTTTCACAGTTCTCTCTCTCCCTAGCTAATCCAAGTGATGGGTTTTTGATACGTTTTTTGAGTGGGTTTTTTTATATCTTGAGGTAGGTGAAAAACGTTATTTCCATGCCTAGTTTACTCGATTTTGAGTTCAAAGTTTTATAATTAAATTTTTTAATATCAAATAAGTTTTAAAATCTTAAAATTAATATTTGAAAACTCTTTTTTTTTTTTTTTTTGGGTCACACAAAAGAATCATATTTTTTAATTCATTTTTTTAGTAGAACACTTTCCAACTCTTAATTTTTCGATATGGATTTCACTGCCATAAAACAACCATGAGCTTTACATGTTCGAAATGTCATTTGAACACTAGGCAACATTAAACAATCGCCGTAAAAAGAAAAGAGAAAAGCGATCGAAAGATGGATACGTGGCGACGTTTGAAGACATGACCATTGTACATTGGTTAATGTCCAAATGTCATTCGAAAGACATGGCCTTTATTGCATGCTACAGGAAGTTGAACGGCAGTGCTTTGAGCTTGAGGACAAGTGAGAAGAACCTTGTGTGAGCTTTAGAAAATTACAACCTTGGAGACGCTTGAGGTTGAAGAAGAAGAAGAAGAGAAGCAGCTTGGCCTACTTGCTCCATAACTCCATAACTCCATTGCAAGAGAAAATCTTAAAAAACCCAACCCAAGGTTTGTCGAATAAGACCCTCATTCTCTCTTTCAATCTCGTCTCCTCTGTTTTAGGGTTTTCAGAAAATGAATCGTCTCTGCAGAGCTTAGGCTTAGCCATATTAGGGTTTTCTGCTTTTCTGCTTTTTACCACTTGAAAGTGGCAATGATTCCACCCACAATGCTTTCTCTGTTCTCCCCTGTTACTCTGTTTTAGGGTTTTGGAAACTAGGCACTAGGCTTTTCTTTCTAATTTGCTTCAACTTTTCTTACTCTTTGTTTTCTACCACCACGTCGTCTGTAACAAGTTTGGTCCTTTTACAGGAGAAGCAGCCCAACAATGGATAAGAAAGCTTTCAACTTGGAAGAATTAGAGTTGAAGCAGAGGAAGCTCGCCCTGCCATTGAAGGACCTTTTGGACTATTTTGATTCCTTCCGGAATGGGCTCCTCACCAGATTGCAAGAGGTACAGGATCACGAGAAGCAAATGGGGGTCTTAGAGAACCAAGTGCAAGCAAAAGCCAACGAATTGCATGGAATTGAGAGGTTGATTGAAGAGAAATTAAAAGAGGTCGAATCGGGCACGGAGCACTTGCGCTCTCTTCAGTTATTGATTAAAGAGCATAATGAAGAGATTTCTGTTAAGGAGAAGCGATTTTCGGATGTTCAGAGATGGGTTGGAGAGAAGGAGAAAGAGTATGATTCTATTGGAAAAAGTATTAATTGGGGAACAAGTAAATTGAATTGGTATGAGAAAACAGTGGAAGAGAAGTCAAAGTTTGTTGAGTCTAAGGAGAAGGAATTAAGAGAGGTTCAAAGACTTTTAAACAAGTACTCTGAAGACATTCAGTTGAAGGAGAGGCAATTAAATGAGATTTTGGGGTCAATTGAGAAGCAGAACAAAATATTTGCTTTGAAAGAAGAGAAAATTAAAGAAGCACGAAGATTGGTTGATGAATGTGACAAGGAGATGAAATTGAAAAAGGAGAAACTTGGATTGATTCAGAAATCGATAGTGGAATTCTCTAAGACAATCGAATCGAAAGATAAAATAATTAGGGGAATGGATTTGAAAGTGAAAGATTTTTCTTTGCATAAGAAATCAATGGAGGAGTTGTTCTGTAAACTTAGATTGAAAGAGAAACAATTTGAGTCAAAAGTTGAGGAACTTAGTCCGATTGAAAAGGGGGTGACTGATTGCCTCAATGAGGTTCAGTTGAAAGAAAACCATTTAGATTCGCTTGAACAGTTGATACAAGAATGTGGGAAGCATTTGGATTCACAAGAAAAGTCATTACAAGAATGCTCCAATGGTCTTGAAAAGAAAGAGAGGAAACTGGAGCAATGGACCAGAGAACTTGAATTGAAACAACAGCAAATCAATTCAATTCGAAAATCCACCAAAGAACACACCCAAACTCTGGAATATACCCATGCTAACATTGCCACTATTCCTTCTTCTGCAAGTAATCAATCTAGCATCAATAGTGATGGTAGATGCTTGTTGTTGCTCATGAATGAGCATTTGAAGAGAATTGCTTTATTGTCTAGCGAAATGTCTGCTCATCTTAAAGCATCATCAGACCCAGCAGAATTGGTTTTAGATGCAATGGAAGAGTTTTACCCTTCAAATTCGGCCGTGGACAAAATGAAATTTGATTTTGATCTGACAGTTATTAGAAGGAGTTGTGTTCTTCTGTTGCAGGAGTTAAAGAGGTTGTCACCACAGATTAATCATCAGGTGAGAGAAAAAGCAATTAAGTTGGCAGCTGATTGGAAGGATAAGATGACAGTGGCGGCTGAGAATGTCTTGGAGGTTTTAGGTTTTTTGTGGCTTCTTACTGCGTTTGAGTTGACCTCTACTTATGATGCGAGGGAGCTTCAAAGTCTTCTTGCTGTAGTTACTCAACCGGAAGATGCAACTGACCTATCCCAGGCCCTTGGCATCACAAATAAGACACCTGGTAAGCTCTTTTATATTTATTTTTCATAGTTATATCTGAGTTTCTTATTGGTATAATACTCTCTTGTTTCTGAATATATACACACCCACACTTGTAGTACAATTCTCTAGAGTACACTGCCCCAAACTTGATCTTCTAATTAAATTCTCAATGTTTGAAGAATCATATGGGTTATTTATCATATTTCTTACCCTTGTTAAGTCAGTAGTGGCACATAATCCTGTAAATTTCTTTTGATATATTAAAGTCGAAATTATTTGCTTACTAACCAATGCATTTCCTTTTCTGTGTTTCTTTTTGCAATTGCATAGCAGGTAGCACCCTTTCATTCCCTGTTAAAACAGAGGAACCAGAATCCTCACAAGTCAGAAATGTAGCAACTTCTCCTTCTCCAAATTTTCAACCAAGCGCCACCACAGCTGGAAGGAATTTGCAGGGGGGTATAAAAGAGCATTTAAGTGGATATAATTTAGTACAAAACGAAATGTTTGATGCTCTACGAATGTCATTGAACCCAGAAAAACTTGTTTTGAACCTGATGAAAACATCTCTTGATCAATATTGGAAAAAAGGAGATGTTGGTTTTGAAGCAACTCTCATGAAGATCCACATTCCCCTGTTGAAGGAGCTGATGAAAGTCTTACCGCATGTTAGAGATCATGTGAAAGAAGATGCAATAGAGCTAGCAGTTCAGTGGAAAGAAAGACTGAGATCTGATTCTGAAAATTCATTGGAGATTTTTTCTTTTCTGCAGTTTATAGCTACATATGGATTGCTTTCTTTCTTGAATGGAGATGAAATTTTAAAGCTTCTTGGCATGATTTCTCAGCATAAACAGGCCCTAGAATTACATCAAATGCTTGGTTTTTCTGATAAGATCCCTGGTAAGTTTCTTGAAAATTGGCTTTCATAGTGTGATGTTTGTGTTCCACTACATTAATCTGCAGTTCACAATATTTTGGCTATTGGTGTTTGTAATTATGAGTGTCCTAGATGCCATTCTTATGTACATAGTGCTGGGGTGATAGCTTGGGGTTGGTATACTGCCTTAAGAAGTTAATGGGCCGAATATTAGCAAATGGTGTGAACGTGATTGATAAACTTCATGAGTCGATATAATTATGGAAAGGTACAATGAGGTTATGTAAGATATTGTTTATTACAGACTGATCTTGTTGGAATATATTATATATTTTTAAGTGAAGCTCAGTAAATCTCCGCAAATTATCTTTTGATTGGTTTGATATTTAGTTTGACAGGAACAGTGTCCTCTTACATCACTGGCATTCTGTGTCCTCTATTTAGTATTGTGTTCTGATTTCTTCTTTTCCACCCTACATATGTTTTCTCTTCTTTATGCTTTTTTTTTTCTTTTTTTTTTTTTAAGTGCAAGCGATTGGGGGGGAGGGGGGTTTACACAAATATTCATTAGGTGCCTGGGGGTTTTCGAACTTCTGCCCACATGGGTGAAGGTGGAAAAGCTCAACCAACTGAGCTATACCTCTAACATTAACCTCTTTACGTTTGCTTGGTGATACTGTGTAATTCTCCTTTTGAAACTTATCTGGAGCAATTTGATCAATCCTGCAATTTTGTTTTACATGTTGCAGATTTTATTCAGAATCTTATTGAAAGGAAGCAACTGATTGAGGCTGTTAGATTTATTTGCACCTTTGAGGTAGTTGACAAGTTCCCGCCAGTACAACTCCTAAAAGAATATGTGGAAGATGCAAGGAAGTCGTACTGGACAAAATGGATGGAAAAAAAATCACAAAATGAAAAGGTACATTTATTTTGGACATCAAATAACGCTTCTTAAATAGTTAAATCTAGGATCATTCTCAGTGTAAATATACATCTACCAAGTGTTATTTTTCCTCACAGGATACTGTTGTAAAAGACCAAATAGCTGATCTTAGAGCTGTGATTCAATGCATCAAAGATTACAATCTTGAGTCTGAATACCCATCCAAGGACATCGAGTCAGAAATTCTTCAGCTGGGAAAACTAAAGGAGTGTTGGAGACCTCTACAGATATCTTTTACCTCGAAGTTGGGACCACGAGAACATGAAGAAAGGAAGAAGCGTAGTACTAGCACTTCTGCCCCCAAGTTTCAACCACCAGAGAAACGTCAAAATATAAGTTATCCGACACCTCTAGCAGTTTTTCCTAGACCTTATGCATTGCCAACTTTCAACAGTGACTTGTCTCGGCTCTATGAAAACTATGGACACCCTGGGCGGTTTGGTATGGCTGCCAACGACCATCAAATTGGTGCTAATGGTACCATGAAGTTAAGTTCGTCATCTCTGCTGCATGAAACTGGTGCAGATAAGTTTGGTATGGTGGCCAACAACCAAGAAACTGGTGCTAATTTTGGTGCAGTGGAGTTAAGTTCGTCATCTCGGCTGTATGAAAATTACAGACACCCTGCACAGTTTCATATGGCTGCCGTTGCCAACGAACATGAGACCAGTGCTGATTTTGGTGCCATGGAGTTAAGTTCATCATCTCTGCTGTATGAAACTTATGGACACCCTGCACAGTTTCGTATGGCTGCCGCCAACAACGACCATGAAATCGGCACTAATTTTAGTGCCATGCAGAATGCTGGGCTACCACACTCCCATCACTTGTTGCCCAACACTCATAGTTATGACCCTAATAAAATATAGTAGGAACCTTCCACACATTTAAACTTTGAAGGACCAGTTTATAGTGCTGATTTTAGAGACCTTCAATTGCATCTATGGCACAACTTTTGGTAGGCATCCAGCCTGTTTTGTTTTCTGGTTTGCATTACTTCCATTTAGGGGAAGTGTTTTGTTGTACAAAGTTCAAACCCTTGGGGTCGTCAAATAAAATGCTTTTTCCTAATTTGATGCTAAATCATAGGTTTTATTTACATTGTGCAAAAGGCTGCCACACTATGAACTTTTTGTAGCTGTTAACTCAATACTAGAAATGATTTATTTCTCAAAATAAAAAAGATGGGGGTGGTTTTTTTATTTATTTATTTTAAGAAAACGATATTCTAAACTACTCAAAGATCTCTAATATACAACGTCTTGATCCACTGCTCTAATTCACTTCTACAAAAGATTATGGCTTATTAACATCATCTTATTTGTAAACAAAATAAATAAATTTGAATTGTATATCATCCTTTTTTTTTTCTTTTTTTTTGTTGGTAAAGATGCTTTATCAACCAAAAATAAATAAATAAATCCCAAGTCAAACAGGAGATTAATTAAGCACCAAAAATCCCAAGTCAAACAGGTGGCAGATAACCGTACGCAAATAAGATTTTATTTCTAATCTGTCCGTTTGTCAAACTTTTAAACAACGGCTCAGATGGAATTTATGAGAAGTAAGGATTTGAGAGCGCAATTTGTAGTTGTAGAGAATGATCTGCATGAGCCATGAGTGATAACAGAGCTCTGAGCTTGTGAACGTTGTGTTGAAGAAGAAGCTAAGCTTGGCCTTCTTCCTCCACAGTCGTCTATTTCAAGCTTCAAGGTGAAACGCCAAACTCAAGGTATGTGATGTCATTATCTGATAGCCTTTCACTCTCTTTCAGCATCTGATTTTAGGATTCTTTTAGAAAATGAAAATGAATCGTCCCTGACGTACAGGCACTGTAGGGTTTTCTCTTTTTTTTTTTAAGTTTGAGTCTTTATTCTCCATTAACACGGCGTTGAGTTGACAACATTTAGGGTCTTTTAAAGACGAAGGAGGCGAAAAATGGAAAATTTAGCCTCAGGTCTGAAAGGACCAGAGTTGAAGCAGAGCAATCTCGCCCTGCAGTGGAAGGGCCTTTTGGGTCACATTGACACCCGATTCCAAAAGCTCCAGGACCAGTTCGACTCGGAACGTAACTCACTCCAGACCCGGTTCCAAGAGCTCCAAGACCAGTTTGACTTGGAACAGAACTCGCCACAGGCCCGATACCAGGAGCTTGAGGACCGCGAGAAGGAATTGGAAGAGAAAGTTTTCAACTTCACTCGAAAATGGAATCCAAAGCCCAGGAATTACATGACATGGAGAGATTGACAGAAGAGAAAATAAAAGAGGTTGATGTTACAGAGAAACGGCTAGTGGAAGTTGAGAAATTGGTTAAAGAGAAGGAGACGAAGTGTGATTTGATCCAAAAAAGCATCGAAGAGGGCACTGAGAAATTGTGTTGGGTTCGTAAAAGTTTGGAAGAGAGGTCCATAGAGCTTGAGATTAAGGAGGAGGAAGTGACAGGGGCTCAAGGAGAGTTGAACGCTTTTCGTGAGGATATTGAGTTGAACCGGAGGCAACTAAATGCGATTAGGGGGTCTGTTGAGAAAGAGAAGAACGTGTTGGTTTTGAAACAAGAGGGTGTTAAAGCAGCGGGTAAATCTCTTGAAGAATGTCACAAAGAAATTAAACTGAAAAAGGAGAGACTTTGTCCGATTCAGAAAGTAATGGTGCAATGGTCCAATCTAGGGAGAAAACAATCAGGGAAACGGAGTTGAAGGTGAAAGATTATGGTTTGCTTAAGAAATCCATGGAGGAATGGTCCTGTAAACTTGAATCGAAAGAGAGGGAACTTGAAGGATGGGTTGAGAAGTTTGAATTAAGAAACAAACAAGTTGAGTCAAAATTTGAGGAACTCAATTTGATTCATAACAGGGCCAATGAATACCTCAATGAGGTTGAGGTGCAAGTAAATCATTTTGATTCACTCAGAAAATTGATGCAGGAACGCCAAAAACATTTGGATTCAGAAGCACTAGAACATTCCCATGGACTTGAAATGAAAGAGAGGCAACTTGAAAAACAGGCCAAAGAGCTTGAGTTGAAACAAAAACAATTTGATTTGATGATTCAAGAACGCCAAAAGGAATTGGATTCACAAGAAAAGTTGTTACAAGAACAGGGCAAGGAGCTTGAATTGAAACAAAACAATTTGATTTGATGATTCAAAAACGCCAAAGGGATTTGGATTCACAAGACAAGTTGTTACAAGAACAGGCCAAAGAGATTGAATTGAAACAAAAACAATTTGATTTGATGATTCAAGAACGCCAAAAGCATTTGGAGTCAGAAGAAAAGTTGTTACAAGAACAGGCCAAAGAGCTTGAATTGAAACAAAAACAATTTGATTCAACTCAAAAATCCATGGAGGCCAATGTTCCTTCTTCCTCCAGTATTCAGTCAAGCGCCAACAGGAATGGTAGAGACTTGCAATTGCTCATGAATGAGAATTTGAAGAGAATTGACTTAGTGGGTAGAGAAATCTCAGGTGTTCTTCAGGCGTCATCTGACCCAGCGAAATTGGTTTTGGATGCAATGCAAGGGTTTTACCCTTCAAATTTGAATGTGGACAACCAGGAGTTTGATTATGATTTGAGAGTTATTAGGAGGAGTTGTCTTCTTTTGCTACAGGAGTTGAAGAGATTCTCACCACAAATTAATCCTCATGTGAGAGATGAAGCAATGGAGTTGGCAGCTGATTGGAAGGCTAGGATGAAGGTGGCAACTGAAAATTGGTTGGAGATTTTGGGCTTTTTGCGGCTTGTTTCTACATATGAATTCACCACTGCTTATGATGCGAAAGAGCTTCAAACTCTACTTGCTATAGTTGTTAAGCAAGATCAGGCTACTGAATTTTGCCAGGCCTTTGGTATCACAAACAAGGCACCTGGTAAGGTCTTTTTTTTTATAATGTTATTTATATTTTTCATTTTAGAGTTGCAGAGCAGACATTTACTTTATGAAGTTGTTGCAAGCAATGATTTTTAAACATATTTCAAAGCAATTGTTACCTTGTGGGCCTTCTTCTTATATTCTGCCACGATGATATTTTATATTGCAAACGATTTTTGGGCTGTATATTCTAGTAAGTAAATACTCTATTTTTTGCTGTCCTGAAAAACTTAAACAGTTTATTTGTCCCTATTTCATAACTGTGTTGTTCAAGGCTTTTAGCATCTGTTGCATGTTTTCTTCTCTTTAGTAGACATATCCGGTGCCGCATATACTCTTCTTTTGATTATTTCATCCTTGATCTTGATATTGCAAGGTTTGGATAAACTTCTAAATTGATCTTTTAGGCAGTCTCTATCTCCAATTGCACATAATGCCATCGGATTTCTGACACATGCAAAGTAAGCATTTTGTTATTTACCTTTGGTTTCGCTTGGTAAGTTTTGAACCTATGGCTATGCCTACCCACACACGACACTGCTTACCACTTGAGTCAAAGCACAAGTAGCACATAATGCTGTAAATATATTTTGATATGTTAAATTCAAAACTTTTCACTCACTATACTGCCTTTTCTTTGTTTCTTTTTGCAAGTGCATAGTGGGCAACATCGTTTCTTTACCTGTCAAAATTGAGGAACCAGAATGTTTACCGGTCAGAAGAGCATCAACTTCACCTTCTCCAAATCTTCAACTAAGTGCCACCACAGATGCAAGGAATTTGCA
Source organism: Prunus dulcis (assembly GCF_902201215.1). Classification (NCBI taxonomy): domain Eukaryota; kingdom Viridiplantae; phylum Streptophyta; class Magnoliopsida; order Rosales; family Rosaceae; genus Prunus; species Prunus dulcis. The sequence goes on along the minus strand of NC_047655.1, from coordinate 27,909,575 downwards.
GGGCTCTCCAAATGAGCATTTAAGTGGAAAACAGTCGAGGCATACCGAAATGTTTGATGCTCTGCAAATGTCATTAAACCCAGCAAAACTCGTTTTGAAGCTGGTGCAAGCATCTTTAACTGAGCACTGGAAAATTGGGCATGTTGGTTCCAAAGAAGTTGTCATGAAGAAGAACATTTACATTTTGAATGATCTAACTAGAGTCAAACCGCATGTTGGACTTGATGTGAAAAAAGATGCAGTAAGCCTAGCAGTCCAGTGGCAAGAAAAAATGAGAGCAGAGACCGAAAATTCGTTGGAGATTTTGGGTTTTTGCAGTTTGTAGCTGCATATGGATTGCTCTCAACCTTAAACGGAGATGAGATTGTAAAACTTCTTGGGATGATTTGTCAGCATGCACAGGCTCTTGAATTACGCAAGGAACTTGGTTTTGCAGATAAGATCCCTGGTAAGTTTCTTTAAAATGGACTTTCATAATGTGATGTTTGTGTTCCACTACCATTGCTCTTATTTTCCTTGTATGTTTATTAATTTCTTTCTGCAACTTACCAAATTTTGGCTATAGGGTTTGTAACTATAAGTGTCCTAGATGCTATTCTTGTGTCTATTGTGCTAGGGTGATATATTTCTGTTGGTTTTGTACTGCCTTCCAGAGTTAATTGGTTGAGTATTCGCAAATGGCTTGAAGATGATTGATAAGCCTATAATATTATGAAAATGTACATGAAGTTAAGAGATTGTTTCCAGGCCAGACTGATTTTGCTGGGATCTTTTACATATTGTAAGCAAAAGTCTCAGTAAATTTCCACACAACTGTATCTTTTGATTGGTTTGGTATTTTGTTTGCCGGGAACAGTTGTCCTCTCCTTGGATGAGAGTTTCATGAATCGTGTTCTTGCATCACTGGCATTCTGTATTTTGCTTGCATAATCATGGTTGCATTCCAGTTTCTTATTTCCCATCCTTAATATGTTTACTTCTGTTAGTGCATTTTCTAATAGTAACTTCTGTAAGTTTGGGTGGTTGTTATGCTAATGCCATTCTCGTATTGGAACTTCTCTGGAGCAGTTTGATGAGTCCTGCAACATTGTTTTGAACATAACAGATTTTGTTCAGGATCTTATTGAAAGGAAGCAACTCTTTGAGGCAGTTAGACTTATCTGCACCTTCAAGTTAATTGACACGTTCCAGCCAGTATTAGTCTTAAAAGAATATGCGGAGGATGCAAAAAGGTCTTACAGGACAGCATTGCTGGAAGGACCTTTTTCTTTATTTTTGGTCTGAATCCTCACTCTTCTTTGGACATCCAATAGATGCTTCTTAAATAGTTAAATCCAGGACTATCCTCAATGTAAATGTATATAATTGAAGGCTTGTGTTTGCTCACAGGGTGCGCTTGTACACAAAGCATATTGCTGATTTTAGAGCTGTGGTTCAATGCCTCAAAGATAACAACCTCGAGTCTGATTTCTTAGCCAAGGACGTGGAAACGGAGATATAGCTGTGCTGGAAACACTGAAGAAGAGTATGATAAGTTCGGTGAAACATAGTAACGAGACTCAACCACTTCAACTGCGTCAAAGTAAGCGTCTCAGAGAGCTGAATGAGCGACTATGATGGACAAGTGTATATATTTTTGTTATGCTGAAAACAATCCCCGTAGTTTTAAGTTATTAACCTTGAATCACCACTAATTCTACTGATGCCAAAATGTTGTTATTAGGTTGTGTGGTATGTATGTATGTACCTAATTTGGCAACAAGCCTATACTGTGTTAGCCCTCCGGTAAAATCTTTCTTTGTTCATTTAGATTCTCATCTTTGCAATGCTAGTGGATAAATTCAATTCTAAATTTTCTTGTTCGAAGAAGACAATGGTTTTTCCATAATTTGCTGTTCCTTTCTTAATTTGTCTTCTTCGAAACATATATGAAAAGCCTGGTCTGGCTTTCCAATCTTTACTATAAATTATAATATAATATTTATAGTGGATCAGACTTTAGCATTATTATGACCTCACCTTGTAGTGAAGATAAGATGATGGCATGTAAGGTATCGTGTATGTAGCCCAGCAGATTTCCGCGCACATGCAGCAGCTCAGTGGATTTCACATTTCAATTTAGAACAAACTACAAAACACCCTCTAAATTATAGGGTAATCTTTAAGTTGATATCCATTTTTAGGGACATTTATAAGTGCATATTTAAACTCCTGAAAACTTATAATTTACCCACTCTGTTGCATAAACTGTTAATAAGTCTGTTAAATGCTGATGTGTCAAACATAAAACCCCTTTTTTTAATTACGTGGACTTTATATAGGCAAAAGAATAATAAACAATTCCTTATATTTAAAAATAGTTTTAAAAAAATACAATGATATTTTTAAAAAATTTTAATTAAAAACAATATGTTGCCGCCCAAAAAACCACCCAACCACCTCCTTCTCCCTCAGTCCTCTCCTCCTATCCCCAGCCAATACCAGAGCCATAGCCACCTCCCCCCTCTCTCTGTCTTCGTCTCTATGTGGAGTCGGAGACACAGCATGGAGCCAATAGATCTGGACCCCCTGGTTCCGATAGTGAGGTTGACAATTCGAGGAGGAGATATGCTCGTCGTCGGAGACGTAATGGCAGATTCGGCATATGGATTCTTGAAGATGTCGCTCAGTTTTCGAGGTCAGCAACGACCCAACCACCTGGGTTTTGTAGATCAAAGGTTCGCGACGGTGCCAGATGACATTGTGGGGGTTGAGTTCGCGTTTGTGTCGGCATCTGGGTTGTGGTGAGAAATCGATCAATGAGGGTGACACCAGTGTTTTTCGTGAAGGACGATGGGATGATGATAGTACTATATACAATGAATTTTTATATTTTTTGGTGTTTCCAGTTCCAAAAATGGATAAGAGTTGGTTCTCTGACATGATCTCTCAGCACTGGTTATAGAGTTCCTATTGATCCTATCATCTTCCACTCTGAGTGAGCTTGGATTAAATTGTGAGTGGAGTTTTGCTCACTTGCTTTAAATGTACTGTCTTGTTTAATTTTTTGGTTTATTGTTTGCCAGAACCCTCCTCTTGGGCAGTGTTCTTCATGTATATCTTGTAATTGTCTATATTATGAATGGATCTGTTTGTTTCTCCCAAAATAAAAAAATTATTGCATAACGTTCCTGTCAAAATAGATAACAAGGTTTTTATTACAAACAGTCGTTGAGGTTTACGAAATTATCATTTTCGGTCTTTTATGTTTTTTTTTTGACATTATTGGTCATTTATGTTACACCTCACACGTCAATTTGGTCATAATATTAGGTTCCGGCAAAATTTTGGTTAAATTGCTAACATGGCACGTATGTAGTTTACATATCTAATGAGATAATGCCACGTGGCTATAAATAACATATATGATATATTTTAAATATTTTAAAACTTAAAATCCTTTTTAAAAAGAAAATTAAGTCTTTTTATAAATGAAAAAGATTAAAACTAAAATACATGTCAACCATCCCACAACCCCCACCCCCCACCAATGCCCCTCCTTTCGTAAAGGACCAATAATGTAAAAATATATATAAAAGACCAAAGGTGATAATTTCACCAACTTCGAGATCATTTATGATAAAAACCCTAGATAATAAAACAGACTATCAAACTTAAGAGACACCCATTTGTTGCCTTCCAAATTATCAAATCAACATTTGAAGCTCTTAAGAAAGCTTTTAAAGCACTTTCACCCATTTACCATGGCAAAGGGCAAGGGGAGGAAAGAGTTGTTACTATTCACATGAATAATGCCAACCTTTGCAAAAGGCTTGTTGTGTTTCCACCCATTGTCATGGCAAATATTGTTCACTTTTTTTTCTTTTTTTTTTTTAAATAATTTTTTTATTTATTTTAATTTTTACTTAAACGATCAATTTGAATAAGATTTTCGGTTGTCACATGCCAATATTTATTATAAAATTCACATTTCAAATTTCGGATCAAATTCTTGGTTGCCCCGTGTTGATATTTATTATAAAATACAAATCTCATATTTTAGAAAAGATTTTCATCCACACACTCCCTTTGTCTTGCCTTCTCATCCGCATATCTTTTCATGTCTCTTTCAATTCTCATTGTGTAGTTCAGAGCAATTTGATCCAAAAATTTTGCAGTTTCATTGGTGGAATTACTCCCTCTCTTGGTCTTTGTCGCCTTTCTCCCAGTAGGCCTCGAATCCCTTTGGATTGGTGAGTCTTGATTCATAGAGGAATCCAATGGCGAATCTGATGTCGTTGAATAGTGGAGCGGCTTCTCATTCAACACAACTGTCTGACCTGTGGGAATAATTTTTCACCACCTCCCAACACTGGTGATTGTTAAAAGATTTTTTGCTTTGGCCGCCAATGGCACCAAACCACATTTGTACTCGCATAATCTATAATAAATAAATAAAAATTGGAAATGCAAGAATTTTTTTTAAACAATAGGACATTAAATTTAATAAAACGGCAATTACAAATAATTTACCTCGTTGCCAAGATTTTCGCTACTTCGAATGTTTTCCCTCGCTTTTGCTGACGCATCTCTCCATTTCCCCAACTCTTTATTCAAAATTTTACACCTACTAGCCAAGGCCATTTCAGTACTAGCCGAACCCGATCTTCTACAAAATTCGGCATGAATTTTTCTCCACATATAAGAGAACTTCATCTCATTGCCTGTGATCGGGTAATGACCAACTTGGACCCAACACTCACACAACAAAACATCTTCCATGGTTGTCCACGACCCTCTGGCTTTGATGGAAGATGCCATTTGTATTTTTACACAAATAAAATTTGGCAAGTGAAGAAATTTTTGTGTGAAAAGTGAATAATATGGAAGGAGAAGAAAATGTATGAAGATTTTGTGTGGAAAGTGAAGAATATTTGTAGGTATTCATAGAAAAAATTTCAGAATTTTTTGGTATTTGTTAAAATAAATTTTTATTTTTTTTACACAAAAATTGACAGCCGTTGAACTAGAAGAAAAATTATGATCGAAGACATTATGACGCTACACGTGGCTTGTAGCCGTTGGCCGAAAGTAGGGCTAACGCCAGGCTGGCTTCAGCGCTGACGTCATCATCCATCGGGCACGAGCTCGGGCTCGTTTTGCCTTTGGACTTGCTCGGATTGTATAAGCCCTCTGGAACTATGCTTGTGGCCTCAAGCCCCCTCCTGCCCGGACCAACCCTCAGCACTGGAAATGCCCTTAGGAGAAGGACCAACAAAATGGACAGACCAACCAATTTTGGTGTCGAGAAGTCCTTGTGTCGACAACACTTTGAAGGGATTGAAAGGGGACTAGCGTTGGAGCGGGATTGAACTAAAATTCATAAGATCCTATTGTGGAGTCATGAGTGACGTAATTTAATTCAACAAAACCGAAGAATTTATTCTAATAATGTAACACAAGTAATAATAGTGTGATGTGAAGAATCAACCCTTCTATATACAACCTTTTGTTTAACGCTACACGAATTGAGCTGACCCTACCAACAATCTCGCATCAAAGCAAAGCAAAAAGTTGTACTTAGGTTTCAAATCAATACCATTCAAATCAACACCATTCAAACCTAACTTTGTCTTTTCAGAAGAGAGACGTGTATTTACTTCCCATCCAAAAGATCCATAATCCCATGTGGTCCAACTAAAAAACTATGGACTCTCATCAAATACATGTAAGATTGGGGACCGTAAATAAACATATATGCACGAAACATTATCAGATTCATAGTACATATAGATAACGACAATGAAAAATTGGAAAATATAATTGAGCAGCCACACCAAATCTTATAAGACTTGCACTTGGGAAAGGACAAAACATTGGTGCTACTAATATGGGGCCAAAGAAAAGGCAATTTGGTAAAACCTACTCCAAATGTCACCTACAGAAACAGAAAGAGACGCCGTTGCTCATGCGACGCCACTTTTGCTTCACCCACCTTCCTCTGCGGCTGCTTTGTCTCTGCCGAAGAGCAAAGTTCAAAAGTTAGTTGGTTTAAGTAAAAAGTTGGTGCATTCAAATTGCAAAGTGGTAAACTTCGTGGGTTTTGAAGCTTATGAGCTCCTCCTCCTTTCTGATATCCAAAGACCCTTTCGTTTTTACCATCCAGAGAAATAAAAAATAGGGATGAAAGGTTTGAAACAATAGAAGGAAGGGTTAATTATAATTTGGTATTTTGTGGTTACACAATTCAGACATATTAGTTCATATCTTCTTAATTTTTACAATCACATACTCCAGTCTTTTAAATTTGTGACAATGTAATAGCGCCATTAGGGTTTCTTCATATCCCTACATTAGTTGTCTACCCGGTACTACGGGTCCAACATTATATGAATAAAATATTTGTAAAAAAATAAGAAAACAATTTTTAAAATTTTTATGAATGAAACTCTCTCTTTCCCCTCTGCGCTCTGCGCTCTCCCTCTTCCCCACCGATTTCTTCTTCCCCCATTCCCCATGCCCACCACCCGCAAGCTACAACCCCAAACCCATCCCACAGCCACCCTCCACCCCAACCTGCAATTACAGAAAAAGAAAAGAAAAGAAATCATCCCAACAGTGGCAGTTTGATTGCTTTTCTCATGGAACACATAAAGTCCCAAGATCTTGTTGTCTGGAGTTGATATGTTCTGCTTGGAAAGACAGAGACCACTTCCTTCAGGTCTGCAATGCACAATCTATATACATGATATATTTTTAACCTTTTTAATGAAAGAAAGAAAAAGTATCATGGAGGCATTACTTGCAAGTTTTTCTCTTTCCTGGTCAGTGAGCTTGGCAGCGAACCAATTGAAACTCCGTTTGTAACTTCTCACTAATGAACTTTCAAGAGAATTGAGAGACAGAGACAGAGACAGAGATGGAATGATTTTTTTTTTTCCTTCTCTTTTTCTGTAATTGCAGTCTGGGGTGGAGGCTGGGGGGTGCTGGGTTCGTGGGGGCTGGGGTGGAGTGTGGCTGTGGGATGGGTCTGGGGGTTATAGCTTGCGGGTGGTGGGCATGGGAATGGGGGGAGAAGAAATCGGTGGGGAAGAGGGAGAGTGCAGAGAGAGAGAGAGAGAGAGAGAGAGATTCATTTTTTAAAAAATTTAAAATTGTTTTCTTATTTTTTATATAAATATTTTATTCCTATAAGAAAATTACATTGTCACAAATTAATGCAGAACCACGAACGGATATGTGATTATAAAAATTGAAAAAATATGGACTAACATATCTTAAAGTGTAACCCATGCTATTAAACTATAATTAACCTATAAGAAAATTACAGCTTCTCGTGTCCTACATATATCCGCGCACCTAACCTCCACCCACCAACCGCAGTCTCGCGCTCTCCCTCGCTCGCAAGCATCAAAATCACTTGACTTTGCTGACATTAGTCGCCATCTTTGAAGCTCAAACCTCAAGCAATCGACGCACAATGACTCTCCCTAGCGGACCGGTAAAGCTTCATTTTCTGCATTCAAGTTTTCTGTTTTCCCCGTTTACTCTGTTTTCGTTTCAGTTTCTGAGAATCTGGGGTTTGAGGGCAGTGAGAATTGTTATAGAAATCTTAGTTTTTTCTGACCCAAAATGGTAAAGAAACTGACCCTTTTGTTTGGCTACTAAGAAAATGGTGGGAAAGAAAGAAATAAGCTTCTCTGTTTTTTCATTGTTTTCTTTGCTTTCCCTTTTAACCAGAAAGATTTTATTTTTGCCTTGTATTTTTTCAAAGCTTGACGTATTTTGTTTCTAGTTTTCTATGGAAACTCAGGGGAAGAAATAGAATATGTTAGGTGTTTGAGCTTCATTCTATTTTCCTTTGCATGATTTACAAAATCAGAGTGCTAAGATCTCTGTTTTTTTTCTTCCTCAATAGTAGTTCAAACTTAGTTGAATAGCTTCCTTCTGTAAACTGTATGCTCATATTTCTTTATTTCATTGGGTGAACTTTTAGTTGGCTGTTTCGGATCTTCATACTACGAATGGAACTCGAAGAAATTCAACACTCATCTGTGCGCCAGTAATGGCGGAATCAGTTGATCAGATGCTGGTCCAAATGGGGAAGGCAAGGGAAGTTGGTGCTGACCTCGTTGAAATTCGTTTGGACTTCTTGAAGAACTTCAGTCCAAGACAAGATCTCGAAATATTGATTAAACATTCTCCTTTGCCAACTCTTTTCACTTACAGGTAATTGTTGAACCCATTGTTTTATCACTTTAGTTAATGAAATCTTTTCACAAGATATAAAGCTAGTCATAATTCCAGAGTATAAGAATTTGACTACAAATGCATGCGTTTTCTGCCGAGTCTCAAGTTGTGCTCTTCTAGTTGCTGAGAAATCGCACTAGATTAAGCGATACGAGTAGTTTGATTGGTTTGTTTATGTTGTTTCGGCTGTCCAGATCTTCAATTGCTACTCTCACTTAGATTTCCATTTATCTCCTTCAAAGCATGCAAACATCATGTATTGGACTTCTTGATGTTTTTCCTATTTTTTGCATTGAAATTTCTCTATTAAGTGCAGTCCATCAATATTTCTTATGCATCATTTACCTTATAGGCCAGCATGGGAAGGTGGTCAATATAAAGGTGATGACAACAAGCGACAAGATGCACTGCATCTAGCCATGGAATTGGGAGCAGATTATATTGATGTTGAACTGCAGGTAGGAATCTCATGTCTCTTTGGAATTCACCAGTTGTTTAGTTACTTACTGTTGAAAGTTTTTACCTTTTTTTTCTTCAGTCGTACTGTCTACAACATGGATATATGCAACCTTTAGTGATATATAACCAACAAACTTGATAGCTTAAAGCAGAGACAGACATAAAAGAATAAAAGATTGTTTTTTTTTTCTTTTTTTTTCTTTTGCAATTAGTCAATCAGAACTCAAGTTGGGAACTGTTATTCTAGTCACTGAGACTTTCAACTGTTTTCTCTTGAAGGTAGCCCATGACTTCTACAATTCCATTCAAGGGGAGAAGCCAGAAAAGGTCAAAATCATTGTTTCTTCACACAACTATCAGAAGACTCCATCCACCGAGGAAATTGGTGATCTTGTTGCAAGGATACAAGCTACTGGAGCTGACATAGTGAAGATTGCAACAACTGCCTTAGACATCACCGACTCTGCACGTGTATTTCAAGTACTAGTGCATTCTCAAGTACGTGACTCAATTCATTGCTCTGGTTTTTGCAATTAAGGATTCTTTCATTTTTAAGAATAAATTTTTCCCACGTTATTAATGTAACATTTAAAGTATTGATATATTCTGCATCTGTGCTGAACCTGAGAACAAAATAAAATTAATTTGCTGAGCCTGCAGTTTTAACTTTTTCTTTAAGGAACTCAAAATTGTGAAATAAAATGTCTTCTGATTTTAAGTTATCTGGTAATCTGTCATCTTCTACGGTGTGTGAATGGCATTTCAACTGAATCTGCAGGTCCCAATGATAGGGCTTGTTATGGGCGAGAAGGGTTTGATCTCACGCGTACTTAGTGCAAAATATGGTGCATTTCTCACATTTGGTACAATAGAGGCGGGAGTAGTATCAGCTCCTGGCCAGCCTACTGTGAAAGATCTGTTGGACTTGTACAATTTCAGACTTATAGGGCCGGATACCAAAGTACATGGTGTGATAGGAAATCCTATTGGTCACAGCAAAAGCCCTCATCTTTACAATGCAGCATTCAAATCTATTAATTTCAATGGAATTTATTTGCCTCTGTTGGTTGATAGCGTTGCGAACTTTATCAACACCTATAACTCCCCGGATTTTGTTGGATACAGGTAAAATGTGATATCGGAAGCTTCAGCTTCGGCATAACATGTACTTTTCAATATATATTAGGTCTACGGCCAAAATTTGTGTTCTGGACAGGGACTGTCAAATTTTTGGTCTCTTCAAGAGTTGTTTTTTCTTTTTTAATCTCAGCGGCTTTGGATGTAGAATTAAGATGTGTTGTTTTGAAAACGGGAATAACTTTTTCTTTATATGAAACACAGTTTCACAATTCCTCACAAGGAGTCTGGATTAAAATGCTGTGATGAAATCGATCCAAAGGCCAAGGTACATCCTTTCTTTCATATCTTATCTGACATATTATGGTTGCAACCCATCCAGTCACCTATAAATAGTTTGACATCAATTTCTCTAGGAAGATCATTGAGCCATCTAACTGTTAAAGCTTTTAAAAATAATTTTTCAATCAAAATATGTTTTGCAGGAAATAGGAGCAGTTAATTGCATGATCAGGAGACCAACCGATGGAAAATTACTAGGCTATAATGTGGACTATCTTGGAGCAATTGCCGCAATTGAGGAAGGACTTCAAGGTTTCTTTGCATTTTACATGTTATTCAATATTCATGGACTAACCTTTAAAAAAAAATATTCATGGACCAAGCTATTTTGGTAGGTTGAATAACCAGTATAATTTTCTTGCAGCATTAAATGGTTCAAGTAATACATCTGGTTCCCTGTTAGCCGGTAAGTTATTCGTGGTGATGGGAGCTGGTGGTGCTGGAAAAGCACTTGCATATGGTGGAAAAGAAAAGGGAGCAAGAGTTGTAGTTGCCAATCGCACATATGGTGAGAATCTTTAGTCGTTTGCTTTTACTCTGACAGCCAAGTTTCTTGCTCTTAATCCTTATTAAATTACAAGCTTATAATGCTGGGAAATAGAAAAGAAAGGAAATGTTTCATTTCAAATTCTTATAACTTAAAAGAATGATAAAATTTAGAACATGTTATAAGGTTAACTAATGAGAAGGAACTAAGAATGTGAAAAGAATGCTTTCAGTTTAATGAAATGGAAAGTAACTATTGGTTTGATGAAATTGAGAGTCACTATCGTTGTATTTAAATCCGTTGTTTCTTCTGACTGCTAGACAAAGCCAAGGCACTTGCAAATAAAGTTGGAGGAGAAGCTATTACCCTTGCTGAATTGGAAAATTTCCATCCAGAGGATGGGATGGTTCTTGCAAATACCACATCTGTTGGAATGAAACCAAGAACTGATCAAACACCCATATCCAAGGTTTGCCTCCCGTTAAGCGTGAAGTCGTCAATTTGATAAAAATATTATGTTTTCCTGGAACTTTTATCCATGCATTCCAATTAATTAGTGTTGTATTTCCTTCTGTCATGATTAGGATTATATCATAATTCAATAGGTATATCTTTCCTTCTTTCTTGTGACAGAAAGCTTTGAAGCACTACTCTTTGGTGTTTGATGCCATTTATACACCTAAGTGGACAAGACTCTTGCAAGAAGCACAAGAGTCTGGAGCAGCTGTGGTCTCTGGGACAGAAATGCTCCTCAATCAAGCATTTGTACAGATTGAAAATTTTTCCGGTGTACCTGGTAAGTTCGATACGAAAGATTTTAACAATTCTAGTAATTTTCTCTGTAAAATCGTTTTCTATTTTAAACCATACTGTCAACCATTATCTTATCATTTTCTTCTCCTTCCTGTTCCCCAATGCAGCACCAAAGCAACTGATCAGGGATGTGTTGGCAAGAAATACATAAGCAGAAACTTGTCTCAAATCTCATGTTTTTGTGCAAGTAGCTATCCACTTATGTTGTTGTACCAATAAATTTCCATTTCATCCCATATGGAATGTTATGTGAACATGAATTTCGAAATTTTTTGAATTTACTCTAAGCCGTAAATATTAGCCTGTCGACAGAATCATGAAAGGATTTTTGCATGTAATATTGCTTGGGATTTGGAAAATGGAATCTGAATCAACCTTACAAGTTCATTCACTTGTAATCTAATCCACTTGTATAATTCTCAAGATTCAATCTTTTTACCAGTTCATTCTTCATTGTTATGAAGAAGAAACACGGTGTCGTTTTGGTCTAACCCGGGTTTGTTTTTGGCGCAAAGTTTTGAACGCATCTTTGAAGTTTGGAGCACAAATAAATCTTAAACGGACAAAACTACCCTTGATATTTTACACAATTCCCGTATTGGCCTCAAGATCGTTTGTCAAACCTTGTTCTGCTTTTCTTCTTCCGTGTTCTCCTTTTTCAGTAGTTCCGGAGCACGCTGCGGTGTCAGCTGCAGGTGGAGGTGGCTGTCTGTCTGTGATGTGTTAAACGGAAATGGCGTCATCACGAATAAAGTGCTGTTGAAGGGTTGTTTACAGCAGAGCAGAGGCATGCAAGCAAGGGTCTCTAAGTTGTATAATTTGCTCATTTCTCTCTGTGTGTGGCCAAGTGAGTGCTAAAGGGAACAAAGAAAAGCCGCCGGAAAATAATAGATGGGATGGTTTTGCTTTGGAAAGACGCGAGTAACGAAAACACACAAGTCAACTTATTAGCCTACCGTTTGTGTAAGGGACCTCCCATGACATTGAGCATAAATATGATGATATGACCCGCCATTTCTCAAGAGGGCCTGCCTCACGGGATAAACTTACTCATCCCAAGTGTATATTTCATCGTGTCTATAATTCTTATCACATGATTGACTCGTGATGAGTATTGTAAACACAAAGAAATGTACAACTGTTATAAAAGGCAAATTCTCTAGCCCTATAGAATAAATTGTCACATTAATATGATGATGTTGAATTTCATAAATGAGACGGTTGTATCAAGTAAACATAGAGAGGAGACATGTCACAAGACACAAAGCGCATGATGATGAGACACCTCGCTCTCACTCGAGAGAAGAAGAAAAAAGGGCCCGTCTTTTGATTTTATCGTTACTATATATATATATATATATATATCCTCTAATAACCCTCCACACGGAAGTCATGTGAGAAGATACATAGAGATGTCACATGAGGTGAAGGATAGAAGGAGAAGCAGTTCAATATATGAGAGATAGGGAGAGATGTATATAGTGAAGCAGTGAATGGAACATGAGACATAGAGCGAGACACAGTGAACCGAGAAACGAGACATAGAGTGAGACAAAGTGAATCGATATAGGTAAGTTATTTCCCCTTCGCGACATGTCACGGATATCACTTGAAAAGAGAGGCATATATGTAAGTTATTTTAATTCTCTCATTATTTTTTTTTGGGTCGAAAATTTATCTCTCATTATTTATAACAATGGATTTGATTTAGTAGGAAAAATGGAAAGAACAATCCTTTTGGATGGAGGAATTAAAAATTATATAGAATTCTAAAATGACGGAATTTAGATTTCCATCATTCCAAATTCTCGCAATTGAAGATTTTAGTGTTTGGATTTAGGTATGTCGAATTTTGTAAATGGTGCTATGGAAATTGCGAAATGACGCCTATTTTGGTGGAAATTAAACTCAGAAATTTGATGCCCCAATTTTCACGATTTTTTTTCACGCATTATTTAATAAATTTCATGCTTAAATTGCCAAACAAGAGAATTGTCAAATTCTCCTCTTAAATTCCGAGTTATTTTCCCTCATCCGAAATGAGGGTAAGCTCTGGATTGAGGTTTTGGGGCAAATGGCCCGAATCAAGGCATGGCATACGGTGCCCTTCCATATTAGTGTACTCTCACTCACTCCCACTCTTCAATGCTTCTGCATGTAAAGTTGCAAACGTCATCACAACTCCCAACAAGTAAATTATTCTTCTTCTTCTCTTTCACTCTATTTTGTCAACAATCCTTCTCGTGTTTTGGAATTTCTGTATGGTTTCTTGGTAATTTACTTCACTCCAACTCCTTCCATGTTCGTCTTTTGTTCCTTTTTTCTTTTGGCTGTTTGGCTGTCAAGTTTTGGAATCCTGCATTTACTTGATTTGTATTTTTGAATTTGTTAAGATGGTCAAATAATTAAGGAGTGTAGGAATGCTAAGGACTTGGAGAGTATTTAGTGGACCAACTTGAGATAAAGTAAATAATGAGTTTATGGTTGGATTAAGAAATTGAGGAAAAGAGAGGAGGATCTTTTTGATTTCATATTAACATCGGGAAATAATTTGGTCTTTGGCATAATTGTAGTTGGGATAGATGAATCTGAAATTTTCGTTTCATGCACAGACCATTCATGATATCTACCTTGTTTGTATATATATGTAAAAGTGCATAATACATATGCAATATGCATATACATATAGCCTATGTTCATTGTTTCTCATTCCTTAAACATGGATTTGAATTCTGGGCTGCAAGAGATTGATCGCTAGGGTTTCGGCTTCTGTGGTTTCGGACAGTACTTTCACGCCAATGGCGATGTCCTGAGCCTTTTGGCTGGGAAGACCCAGATTGTTGTTTCTCATTGTTTTTACAAGACATCTTTCCTTCAGATGATTTTGATACTTTGCTGAATGGTATTTGAAATTGTTGTTTGATGATAGTTAGGCATGTACACAGCTGCTGGGCTTATGTGACTTAAATTGTGTGGTTTGCATTTGTGCAGGAGGGTGAAGATTTCAGGATTTCCTTCTTTTGTGCAGGATTTATCTTAGTGTGCATCTTGTATATGAGAGAATTTAGGTGATTTTTAAGTCTAAATCACCCATGGAATGCAACATAGAGGAGGCACTCAGAGCAATGCGACTTTCGAAATTAAAGAAAAAAGGTGGTGATTTTTCAGGTACACTGAAGATATGGCACAAAAGGCTAATGGACTCTTTCCCGATCTTGAGAAGATTCCTGAATTGGTTGAAAGGTGTAAAGCTCTTAAGAAAATTCCTCGATTACTTGCAAAGTGTGAAGTTCTCTATGTAATGTTTGAAGTTGGTCTTTCTCAATTGAATGGAGGCCATCACCCCTGGACGTCTTCAAGCAAAATGCAGGGTCGTTCTAACACTAACTTCAAGAAAGATGATAAAGAACCACGCACATTCACGTCATGTTGCCCTTCTTGTATGGTATCATGCTCAATCTACAAAATCTATGAAAATCAATTGTTGCTCATGAGCATGACTTGAGTATTGAAGGTGTACAACCAGAATCTTCCGGGTACAACTTTGCGGATCATGAAGACTCTACAAGCCAGGGTAGATCAGAAGTAGCCTCACAAAGTAATGATGGAACTGAAAACCCGTCTGTCACAAGATTTAATGGAAATGCAGCCTTGAGTCCGGTGTCAAAGGCGAGAACTGCTGCTGATGGCAGCAGGGGGTCCAAGTCTAACCCTGAAAAGAATGATATTTAGGGAAGGTTGGTTTTCAAATGTCCAAGTCTAGTCTAGAATCTGGAGAAAGTTGCAAAACTGGAAATAAAGCTAGAGCTGATTCTGGACATGTTGAACTCAATGGAGGCTATCGCCTTAGGAGGTCTTCAAGAAAAAGGCAGAGTATTTGTTACAATGAAAATCTATATCATGAAGGTGATTCTGTGTGTCCTCCCAAAAGGTTGAGGGACAGTAATATGTCCAGTGCTACTAAAAAGGAGCATCAGAATGCTGCTGTGACTGATGGGGTATTTACAAGGGATAGGCCAACTGATTCTGCTGCTGCAGCTGCCATGGATCGATACAAGAAAGAACCGAAACAAAAAGCAAGTGCCTCTCAAGAAGAAAGGTTTTGCAGCAAAAATTGCAAAACTGGTGAGTTTGAGTTGGAGGTAAAGAAAGCAGTAATCCCATGCAACAATGAAACTAAGTACAGAGCTGATGCTGCTTCTGGACCAAATTCATACATTCCTGATCCTGAATTCAACAAGTTTGGGCTTGACGAGGATATGCCCAAAAACATTTTTAGAGCTAATCAGACATGGGCTCTTTATGCTCTAGAAGATGGCATGCCAAGATTCTATGCTCTTGTCAAGAAAGTGTACACCTCTGGATTTAAGCTGAAGATCACCTGGCTGGAGCCAAATCCAAATGACCAAGGTGAGATTGCTTGGTGCAACAAGGAGTTGCCAGTTGCTTGTGGTAAGTACACACTTGGTCACAGTGAAGAAATTACAAATCATCTTATGTTTTCTCATCAGATGCACTTCAGAAGAGGCAGGGGCAGAAACTCTTTTCTGGTATATCCTAGGAAGGGAGAAACCTGGGCCCTCTACCACAACTGGGATATTGGATGGAGTTGTGAGCCTGAAAAGCATGTACCTAACAAATTTGAATATGTGGAAGTCCTGCAAGATTTTAAACAAAATGTTGGCATTGAAGTTGCTTACTTAGGCAAAGCAAAAGGATTTGTCAGTCTGTTTAAGCAAACTGAGATGCGCGGGGTTGTGTCTTTTCGAGTGCCGCCTAACGAGCTATATAGATTTTCTAATCAAATTCCCTCTGTCAAGCTGACTGGTGATGAAAGAGATGGTGTCCCAAAAGGGTCCTTTGAGTTTGATATTGCTGCTTTGCCCCATGAATGCTGAAACTGATGTTTTTTTTTTTTTGGTTTTTTTTTTTGGTGAGTTGCTAGAAGGTGAAGCCAGGGCAACCCCTCATCAACTTAGAGGAAGTGCTACCAGAAGAATAAGCAAAGGCAACCTTACTGAAGTAAGGGAATGTGTTAGTCCATGTTAGGCTGATGATGCATCAAAGAAGCATATAAATGAATTTTGCCCTTGGCTGTTAGTAGTTGACATGGATAGGGTCATTAAACATGAAGAGTTGTTTTTATTTTTTATTTTTATAGCCAACCTTCAAAAGTAGTGGATGGATCAATATATGCCAAAGGAAGTTATTTTGGTTTCAATCTGATTTACTGCAGATAGGAATATATGATTTTTTAGACGAAAAAGAATTTGAACACATGATGTCAAGTGCAGAGTTAACTATTTTTAACTATTTGAGTTATAATTTTTCTGCCCAGTTGTGAATATATCTGTATGCAGTTAATATATGAGTGCTGTTAAATGAACTCTAAAATTAACTAAGTACATCATACTACCAAACTACTTATTGAATTACTAATTTATCATAATATAAAATGACCAAAAAAAATATATTGAATTGTAAAACATATATAATTTTAATGAGTACACCATACTCATCATATTCAACCCTAATCAAACGTAGAGAAGTTTTCATACAGCGAACAACCCAATGAACATTGACGAAGGCGTAACTGCATATTTTCAAGTAGGATGATTGGAATAAAAGAGAATGAAAAATTCCAAAAGAATGACCACAACATTGAGCAAGTCCTTGGTCTAAAACACGTTGTGGATGAAGCCAAGCAACATCAAAATGTGAAGTAACTGGTCCTAGTAAATTTGTAACTTTCTCGGACTAGCGGCAAGTGCCATGGAACTACCAGCTGTTCTTTTATAATGGTTTTACATAGAATCTATTTATCCACTTTAGACACAGCAAGATATTGCTGGGATTTAAAAATCCATAATTCTGTGTCCTTAAAAATGGTAGGTCATAGTAGAGATCCCTTGAAGAAATATTTGTGATGTCGAAGAGTTATACAGGGTATTAGGATTGTATGATAGAGTGTATTAGGATGTATTAAGGGTATTTTTGATAGTTAAGTAGGGGGAAAAAGAAGATGCCGGCAAAGTCATCTAAGCCAACGGTCGTTATTGGAGATCCTGACCATAGTTCTAGACATTTCCTCTGAAAATTTAAAATGAAGCACAAAGGGCATTGACGCATTATTGGCTTCAGCGGCCCGCGAATATTTCAAGAGAAATAAACCCAAATTTGGAATTTCATAGAAACTCAGGGAACTCTCAACTCTCCTTCTCACCCCTTTCTCTCTCCACTCTGCCTCCAAATATTTTTGCTCACTCTCGCTTCCCGCTCTCTCTTCCCCCCATCTTTTTCCATTTCTCTCTCAAAACGGAAACCCTAACAATCCAAATATCACTTTTGAGTTCGCCTTCTTCTTCTTCTCTTGTTCTATCTACCTCTCACTCACTCGCTGAGCTTTTTCTCATCAGCAAGATTTCTAGGGTTTTTGAAACCTCAGCGTAATTACATATTCGATCTTCGTTCCCTAGAAATTTACTCGAGCGCCCTGCTTGTTCGTTTTCGTCATTTCTGAGCTTAATTTTGGCTGTTTGGTTATCAAGCTCTGGACTTGGGGTAATACATTGACTTGATCTGTATTTTTTAAGGCGATAGTACTTGTGGTTCTTCACATTTTATGTTTACTTATATATGTTTGGATTTGTGTTGTTTTTATTATGCATTTGTAAAGACGTGGTTGTTTCTAAGAGTATGTTTGGTAGCTGAAAAGAAAGATGGAGGAAAGAAGAAGAAAATTCAGTGTTCAAGTCCTTTTGGTTTGGTTTTTTATTTTTAAAGTAGGCAGAAAATTCAGTATAAGCTTATTTGAATTTTGAAAAATGATAGATGGTTCAAGGAAGGAAAGACATACATCAATACATGGAATTGGGTAGTACTTAGTAGATCACTGTAGGATAAAGTAAATAATGAGTTTATGGTTTTGATTAAGATACTTGCCGGAAAGGGTGGGCCTGATTGATTTCATATTCACATCTGGAATTACTTTGGTCATTTATACATATGTACGGTTACCATGTTGATTGGTTCTGATTCTTTCAATAGGTATTTTGTCTGCAGGTTTGGAATCTCTGGTTTGGGTGGTAGTTTGATGTCAAAGGAACTGCTCTGAACCTTTTGGTCAGGAAAGGCCAGATTGTTGTCTTTCATACTTTTACAGGACATCTCATTTTGATAGCACTTACTGAATGGTATGTCAATTTGTTGTTTCATGTTAATAAGATAAATACGTAGCTGGTGGGCATGTTTGACTTAAGTTGCTTGGTTTGTGTAGGTGCGGAGTGAAGATTTTGGATGACTGGACTGTGGGCATGCAGGGGTAGATTTCCCTTTTTTTCTTGTCTCTGTGTATATCCTGTATGTAAAAGAACTTAGGCGAATTTTTATTCCAAATCATCCATGGAGTGCAACAAAGAGGAGGCAGTCAGGGCAATGCAACTTTCTGAGATAAAGATACAAAGCAATGATTTTACAGGAGCAAGGAAGATGGCACAAAAGGCACACCGACTCTTCCCTGAGCTTGAGAACATTGAGAAGTTACTCACTGTCTGTGAAGTTCACTGTTCATCGGAAAACAAAATAGGTGGATCTGAAATGGACTGGTATGGAATTCTTCAGATTCAAAAATTTGATAACGATGCAACCATCAAAAAACAGTACAGGAAGCTTGCGCTGTTACTACATCCTGATAAAAATAAGTTTTCTGGTGCGGAGGCTGCTTTTAAGCTGATCGGGGAAGCAAACAGGGTGCTGGCAGACCAAGCGAAACGCTCTGTGTATGACATGAAGTGTAGAGCTCTATCAAAAACTGGTGCACCAAAACCATCAGCTCATCCATCAAACGGAAACTTATTTGTCAGGAAACATAACAATACTGCAAGCAATATTCAGAGTAGTCCTCAGTCACAGTACACTAGCATGAATCAACATCAACAGGCGCAACCAGAAACATTCTGGACATGTTGTCCTTTTTGTAAGATAAAATACCAATACCACCAAGACTTTGCAAACCGATTGTTACGCTGTCAAAAATGCCGAAGAGCCTTTGTTGCTCATGATTTGGGTATTCAATTTCAGGTGCATCCAGAATCTGTCAGGAATCAATTTCCGAATCAAAAAGAGCCTCCAAGTCAGGGTGCTTCTAATGTAGCCTCACAAAGTAATGGTGGAACTGGAAACCCATCCTCCACAAAATATCAAAATGGAAATGCAGCCTCAAATCCATTGTCAAAGACAGGATTTTCTGCTGATGTCAGTAGGGATTCTAACAGTGAAAAGAAAGATATTGGGCATGGGGTTGGAATGTCCAAGTCTGGTCCAGTGAAGTCCAAGGATTCAGAAATTTCAAGAAATAAGAACAAGAAAAGAGGAAGGAATTCCATTTTTGAATCCAATGAAAGCTGCAAGACTGGAAACAGAGCTACATCTGATTCTGAACATGTTATTATTCAAGAGAAGGTCAGTAAGCTATCTGAACCCAATGGAGGCAATCACAATAGGAGATCTTCGAGGAAAAAGCAGAATCTTTCTTATAATGAAAATCTAAATGATAATGATTTTGTGAGTCCTCCCAAGAGGTGGAGGGACAGCCAATTGTCCAGTGGGGTATCTAAGACTGATGGCTCAACTGATTCTGCTACTACTGCTTCTGTGGGTGGACATAAGAATGAGGCAGAACAAAACATGACTGCCCCTTTAGAAGAATGTTCGCCCAGCAAGAGAAGCAAACCTGGTGAATTTGAGAAAAATGTCAAGGAAGCAGCTATGCCAGATAATGATGATGATAAGTCGAATGCTGATGTTGGTCCTGGACCAAGTTCAAATGTCGCATCCATGCCAGCGAGAGTTGAGGTTCCTGATCCTGAATTTAATAAATTTGGGCTTGGTGAGGATATGTTGGAAAATGTTTTTAGTGCTAATCAGACATGGGCTCTTTATGATCCAGTAGATGGCATGCCAAGATTCTATGCTCGTGTCAAAAAGGTATTCAGACCTGGATTTAAGGTGAGATTCACCTGGCTGGAGTCCAATCCAGATGACCAAGGTGAGATTGCTTGGTGTAACAAGGAGTTGCCAGTTGCTTGTGGTAAGTACACACTTGGTCACACTCAAGAAGTTACAGATCATCTTATGTTTTCTCATCAGATGCACTGCATAAAAGGCAGTGGCAGGAGCTCTTTTTTTGTATATCCTAGGAAGGGAGAAACCTGGGCCCTGTACCAGAATTGGGATATTGGATGGAGTTCTGAGCCTGAAAAGCATGTACCATACAAATTTGAATTTGTGGAAGTCGTGTCAGATTTTGATGAAAATAATGGTGTTGGAGTTGCTTATCTAGGCAAAGTAAAAGGATTTGTCAGTCTGTTTCAGCGAAGTGAGCAGCATGGGGTTATCTTGTTTCAAGTACCACGTAATGAGCTATATAGATTTTCTCATCGAATTCCATCGTTCAAGATGACTGGTGATGAAGGAGATGGTGTTCCGAAAGAATCCTTTGAGTTTGACCCTGCTTCTTTGCCCACCAATCTTGATGATTTCATTGACTTGAAAAAGGATAACAGAGCCATGAATACTGAACCTAATGGTTTGTCCCGTGAGTTCCTAGAAAGTGAAGGCAAACCTGTTATGGGTTCTGGGAGAGTATGCGCAGCTGAGAAACAGGAGAATTCTGAAAGAGAGACTTCAATGCGTAGATCTCCAAGAAAGGCAAATAGCCAGTCTGCTAGTTCTGTTAAACTAGAAGCGACTCGATGTGACCTTACTCAACCCACAGGAAGTGCTTCTGCATGTCAGGCTGATGAAATTATCAAAACACCAAAGAAACATCTGAAAAATGATTCTGATAGCGAGACTTTCAGGCTTAGAAGATCACCAAGGGATTTAAGTAAGAACAGTACCAGAGCAAATGTAACTATGAAGCGCCCAGATTCCACCAACGATGAAAGCCATCCCAACTTCACACCGTCCAAAATAAACTCTACTTCTGGTCAGTCAGATGACAGAATGCATTCAAGTGTGAAGGATCTTCCTTCTGTCAGTTCCATGAAAAGCCCTGTTACCCCTCCATCTTCATCTCCTGCCCGTAGATTATCGCAGACTCAGTTCTATGACTTTGATGGGCAAAAATCTGAGGAGAAATTTCAGCTTGGTCAAATATGGGCATTGTATAGTGAGAGGAGTGGGATGCCTAAGACTTACGCTCAAATTAAGAGGATTGAGTCTAAGCCAAATTTTCAATTGCATATGGCACTGCTTGAACCTTGCTTGGAACCGGAAGGCATGAGTGAACCAGTTTGTTGTGGGACATTTAAAGTCAAAGGTGGTCAAACCAAGGTCTTCCCGCGCACCTCATTTTCTCATTGTTTGAAAGCCAAACCTGTTGGTAAGAAGAATTTTGAAATAAACCCCAGGAAAGGTGAAGTTTGGGCACTATACAAGAACCACAACCCTGAGTTGGCCTATCCTAACCTGGGGAAGGGTGAAAGTGAGATAGTAGAAGTCCTGGACGATAATGACCAGAGCACAAAGGTTGTGGTTCTGGCCAAGCTTAATGGATATAAATCAGTATATAGGGCTCCGAGAATCCACAGATTGAAAACTGGTGTGATTGACATACCACGGGCGGAGATTGGTAGATTCTCTCACCAAATTCTGGCTTTTCAGCATACCATGGAGAGTGACAGTCGACTTGCAGGATATTGGGAGCTTGATCCGTTATCAATTCCTGGTATTACGACCATTTTAAATTAGAAATGTAGTAGATTGTAGCATCCTTTGTGTACCATTGATGTAACAGAACTTTTGCTACAATGCTGCACGAGAAAAATGGAATGAACTAGAAATTAATGTCAATTTACTTTTTCTTTCTGTTATATAGGTTCAGTTTGGGGCATTAGTTTTTTCTCTCCTTTTTCTTGGTGCAAATAAAATGCTGAGAAGAGGTTGCAAATACTTCTGGCAAAAAAAAGAAGAGGTTGCAAATATTGGTTTTCTGATATGCATGTTACATTAATTAAAAATACTGGTGGTCATTTTACAGAGGGGGCATTCCGAGAATCGAACTCGGGACCTCTCGCACCCAAAGCGAGAATCATACCACTAGACCAAATGCCCGCCTTGTTTATCTTATCTTCGTGAACTTTATTTATAGAAAAACGAACCATATATTAGAGTAGAGTCCTCGCTCGCTTCCGAGTCCCCACATAGGCAAAGGAACCAGCAGTTGTGTGCCGACTAGCGGCAGTTCTGAGCTCTGTGTTCAGTGCCTCTCTTTTCTTCTTTTCTTTGTGGTCGCTAACACCACAAATTATTACTCCCTAGGTGAAGACCTATCAGTACGACTCCGTTTCTCTCCACACGCCGAAGAGAGCTCCTCTCCCTCACACTCCAGGTCTCTCTCTCTCTCTCTCTCCCTCGCTTAGTTTTGTTTAAAATTTGGCCATTTGCATAGTGCACTGTGCACCTTACTTGTTCGATAAAAGGCTCATTTTGATTGGAGTCTGTAACTTTGAAGGTACTCACAGTATTGGTTCTTAAGTGTTTCCTATAAATGGGTTCTTCCTTTTAATGTTTTTGTACATCTTCCATTGCCTAACACCTTTTCGATGTAATGCCTCAACGAAGGGACTGTATCTCTGCATGTTGGTAAATTTGTACAGTAAGGCATGCCATTGCTGAATCCAGATTTCTCAGAGTTGTTCTAAGTTTCCTTCTTTGTGGTTGTGTATTGTTTTCAGCTTATTAAACAGAAGTAGGATCATTCTACATCAAGGTGTCTGTGTGCGAGTAAAAAGGAAAATAAAAATGTTGAAGCATGTCTTTGGGAAGATGTGGAGCAAAGGGGTTCATGTGTATGGAGGAAACAGAGTTCTGCCTTGCCTGTATGTGTCCACCGGTGGTTTCCACAGTGGGCAGGTGCACTTCAAATCCCAATTTCCCAGTTCCCATATTTCTTATGTTCTGGAATTTTGACATCACAGAATTTTGGGTTAAGGAAGCACGTTTGAACATCTTTTTATGCTTGCATGATGCCATGAAGATTTGCTAGCCATCTAATTTTCCCTTAAGAAACTTTTTGATGAAACCACTGCCATCTAATTGTGCAATTTATAGGTCAATTGTGCACAGAGAAGTTTTTTCGGGGTAGAGGATTTCCTTGATGATAACAATAGCCGGCCATACACTTACCAGAAGGAGAAGATTTCCAAAAATCCACAAAAACATGTATCATTCAAACAGCGCACCATAGCCTACATTGAACCATTTACACTTGATGTGTTCATCTCAAAGCGGTTTGTTTCAGCCTCTATCACCCACCGGGTGACCTGCAAGCAGGTTGCAGTTGCCGGTACCAACTCCAAAGACATTAAAGCTGTCCTCAAGTCTCGCTGTGATATACCGGCCTGTTTGGCCGTCGGCCAAATCTTAGCCGATAGGGCAAGAGAAGCTGATGTCTACACTGCTGCTTATACTCCCAGGGACAGGGACAAGTTTGAAGGGAAGATTAGGGCAGTTGTTCAATCCCTCATTGATAGTGGGATTGATGTTAAAGTTTATCTTGACTGAATTGGTTTTTCTTTCTCCTTTGAATTTAATTTTCTTTGGACGCTGTCAGAGGTTTTGTATGGAACTCTTATTTGTGATTATAAAGGCATATCATTGCCAATTTCTGATAGTTAACTAAAGGCAGATGAGCTTTCTCTGCTCTCTATTGCAGTATGTTGAAATTTTTGGAAGAAATTTTTTGGTGTGGTGAGGGTTATAACAATACATGTTAAAAAGATACTGTGTACGATTAAATACGCGGTATGTTAATGTGGTGTTAAAAATCACTGAAATAATAATTTCGGATTCGGAAGACTATGTCCCTATGTCACATTTGTGACACTAAGACTGGGTAATTCAAAGTCCATTCAAGCACTTCATATCGTGGACCAACATAAGCATAATCGGAAATAGGTTTTTAAAGCACCTCGTACATGCCAGTATAAGTAACATCGACCAACGTATGCACAAACTTTTTTTATTTTATTTACAAGAGCACTCTAGACACATATCTAGATTTTGGAAAACACAAACCTGTTTTCCATCTACATTTTGATTATTATTGTTTTTGTTTAAGGAGGGAAATATGGTTATTTTCTTTTGATGCCCTTAAAAGAAAAAAGTGCCAAAAGAAATTAGCGGGTATAAAAAGAGGCTACTCCGGTCATTGGCAAATTCCAGACAGAGAGAAAGAACAAATCGTGATTTTATTATCTTTCTTCTGTTCCAGATATTCTCCCCTCCCCTGTGTAACGTTCGTCGGAGTCTCTCAGTCTCTGATTCTCTTGAAGCAACAAAGGTAGTCTCCCTCTCTCTCTCTCTCTCTCTCTCTCTCTCTCTCTCTCGCAAACCATTACAGCTTTTTCACTTATTTGAATTTTATTCATGGTTTTTCTTTTCAGATTCTGTGGCTTCTGTTTGGTCGTTGAGGGAAAGGTACGGAATCGTAAAGATATTAAATTTGTAGTGGCGTTGTTTGGCATTGATATGTTTGCAAGCTCAGAATATGAAAATTTTCCGCTTGAATTGATTCTTTCAGTTTTTGTGGCTAATAAGTTGAACCTCAATCATATTATTCTGCTGACTAAGAATGATTTGGGATCTGAATTTTATGCTTTTCTTTCTTTTCTGGGCAGCCAAATAGAGGGTTGTTGAATTGTCTGTTCAGAAGTTAAGCTTGATTGTTTGCTCCAGTCTGGGTCGGTTTTAAAGTTAGTTCAATTTTTCATCTCGATGTGTCTGTCTAACAGGTTTATTTATTTATTTATTTTGCAAATTACTTGCATGATCGAAACTGGGTTTGAACAAATGATTGGCTTCACTTGAGGGAACAGTAGAAATCTAGAGATTTTTAACTTTTTTCTTTTCTTTTCTGGTGAGCCTTTCTTTTCTTTTCTTTGTTTTTATTGTTGTGGTTGAAAATATATTCTTTCTGTTCATATATTTCATCACCACATTTGGGTATGTGGGGTTTGATTGATTGATTTGGCTTTGCCCTCGAAGTATGAGAATATCTGGTTATGTAATTACCGGATGTGATTATAATCTTAATTTTATGCTGAGAGTAGTTATGGCGAGAGATAATGTAATTACCGGTAATAACTAACGAATACACACTCACATCTGTTTTGGCATTTTCTATGGGACATAATGGTGTCCCTTAGATTTTCAACGGTTATTTAAGCCCCAGAGGAGTTACCCTAGGAACTAACATAAATCTAAGTAACAAGGGTACTAGGAGAGAACAGGAAAAGAAAGTGCAAATAAGATTTATTGGTCTTGATGCTGTCAGATGTACCAAAAATGCATGTGTAGCAGTTGGCATGATTCTGCCAAGCTGGCAAGTATGGCAAAAAATTCAATAGTCAAATATTTGTCATGATTTTTATTAATCATTTGTTCCTTATAATAAAGTAGTGATATTATTATCATGTAACAAGTTTGCACGTGTAGCATGTTTCTGGCCGGTCGACAAGGATGGTAAAACAGTCAATAGTCAAGCCTTTTTCGTGATTTTTACTGGTCATTCATTGTGGTTTATTTGAGTAGATCAACTGTAACAAAGAATGCTCCTTAGATGGAGGTATTGAAATCATAAATAGACCCTGGTAAGTATCCATATTGAAAAAGCAGGATAATTATCTGCAGAGATAGATCTACAGGGGTGTCTTCATAATTTTCAAACGATTGAGCCTTTGAGTAAAAAGGACAATGTAGAATGAATAA
The DNA here is from genome assembly GCF_902201215.1 of Prunus dulcis. Classification (NCBI taxonomy): domain Eukaryota; kingdom Viridiplantae; phylum Streptophyta; class Magnoliopsida; order Rosales; family Rosaceae; genus Prunus; species Prunus dulcis. The sequence goes on along the minus strand of NC_047655.1, from coordinate 27,883,396 downwards.
ACTGTATTTTGACAGCTTAGTGCAGGAGAGAGAAATGGAGAGAGATCTTTGTTTCTCATATTTTTTGTGAAACTACAACAAATTTATAGTTTTCACACTGGAGGTGTACTTGTTGTTGAATAAAAATGGGGGATAGGACAACATCCACCTAAAGGTGTTGAAGTTATTGGTCTTTCCATATACATGACTTTATATACACACATATGGATTCATGCACGTATACCTCGTGCCCAGTGCAATATATATTCATGTGTATATAAGCATACACACAGAGGTATTTCTCTGTTAGTTTGATAGCTTCATGCCTGTCAACTATGCAGAATAAAATTGTGTACAAACAGTTGCAGTGTTGTTTTTGTTTTTTGTTTTTTTTCCTTTAGGGATATACAGAGGAAGGTGTCTTATCTTTACATGCAAAGCTAATGTGTACAAACTACCAGTCATACTTGGAACATAAAGGACCATCCATCACTTTTTCTTCTAGGATTTGTACTTCTACAGTTAGTGTTTTTTTCAGTATTGAAACTAATTGAAAAAAAGACAAGGGCATGAAGGCAGAAACCTTTTCTGTATTGTGCACCAAAATATTAAAAAGGAGATTTAAATTTGAGTGATTCTTGGATTGAAACTGATACCTTTCCACTTAGCTAAAATGTCTCCATGGATTTACTGTATTGACTTTAAAAGAAATAATTTCAATGCTGTTTTAAGTTTTTATGTATTGCCAGAACAGAGTGAAGTATGGAAGGTGCTTTTACATTCATTTCTTTTCCTTTTCCTTCTCATGTCGATTGATTCCTTTCCTGGTTATGTTGTTCCTGCATCCTTCTCTTTTGAATAGAAAACAAAATAAATCACTACATTACCAAATTGTTTTCAGGATATATTTGGCTTTGTGATCCTGATTGTATAGCATATACTATGGAACTAGATGATAACTATATGGAAACAGATAACAGGAAGGAAATAAATAGTCCTGCAGTAGTGTTGAATAATTCAGAGTCATCTGAGCAAATCCCTTCCCCTGCAGAAGCATCCAACAACCCGGAGTCATCTGAACAAATCCCCTCTCCAGCAGAAGCATCCAAAAAACCAGACTCATCTGAACTGAAGACCTCTTCTGCTGAAGCGTTCAGTGGACCTGAGTCAGCTAAAATGAAAATGTCTTCTCCTGCAGAAGTGTCTAATAAACCTGATGTATCTGAAAAGAAAATTGCCTCTCCTGCAGAAGCATCCAACTCTGGAAAGAAAACCCCAAGATCATTGAAGGGCAAAGCTAAAATAGTGAAGAAAACTCCCATTCATAACAGCTTGAAAACGAGCAAAGGTACAACTAGCTCACAGGTTAATGGGAGGAAACGAAGGCGGAATAGGGGTAACAACGAGAGTAGCAACAAAAGAGAAGAAGATGCCAAGAAGATGAATTCGAAAAGAGAGAAACAAGAGAATATCACGAATGAAAAGCATGCCGAGAAGAGCCATCGGGCTCAAAAGAATCCAGGAAAGATTGACGAATCCGAAAAGAGCCGACAAAACCAGCAGAGTACAGAAAAACGACGTGGGTCAGACAAGAGTGTGAAGAGTCAAAGGAACAGCGAAAAACATGATGAAAAGAGGGAAAAGCTTGGTGGTTTGATCTTCATGTGCAGTGGAAAGACAAAGCCAGACTGCTTCCATTACCGTATCATGGGTGTTTCAATGGCTAAAAAAGACCTTGTGTTGGGTATAAAACCTGGGTTGAAGCTTTTTCTCTTTGATTTTGATCTTAAGCTTTTGTATGGGGTTTACAAAGCATCCTCTTCAGGTGGCCTAAAACTCGAGCCAAAAGCATTTGGTGGAGCCTTCCCTGCTCAGGTCACATTTTCTTAGATCTCTCTCTCCTTGTCTGCTTTGTTTAGTTAACCAGACATGTATGCTGATGACTTGAAAACTTCAGGTGCGGTTCAACGTGGAGAAAGATTGTCTTCCTCTACCTGAGAGCGTTTTCAAGAAGGCAATACAAGAAAACTATAATGAGAAAAAGAAGTTCAAAACAGAACTTACAGTTCGACAAGTGAGATAATGTGCCCCCTGCCTTTTATTAAGTTTTCCTGGAGTGAGCGATAATTGTTTCTTCGCATATGCTGAAGTAATAATAACCAATATTTTCTTTTCAGGTCAGGAAGCTCACAGCACTTTTCCGACCAGCTCAAGTCCATTCAACTGCTCTAGCTACCCATTCCCCAGTCCAGGCTAAAGTTCGGGATCGGGGAGTTCATGAAGGAGCAAGGGAATCGATTCCACATGCCCACAGGGATGCACATGCTAGAGATCCTTATGCCAATGGTGATGCTAGGAGTTATCCAGTGTTAGCTCATGAACGGGACCAGCATGTTAAATACCGAGATGTGGCATCAGTAAGGAGAGAGGAAACTTCTCATGATTTATACCTTACTGAAAAGGAATATCGAGCTTATGGTCTTCGGGGAGAGAGAAGAAATGTGTCTCCTCGTATCGTTCCTCCAGCTCTGGAAGCTCGCCATAGAGAGTATGAAAGAGAGCATATTGCAAGACAGCCAAACCTCATTTACCGGGAGGCTGTCCCTGCACATCAAGAAAATGTTCATAACTTGTCTCCTCGTATCGTTCCTCCAGCTCTGGAAGCTCGCCATAGAGAGTATGAAAGAGAGCATCTTGCAAGACAGCCAAACCTCCTTTACCGGGAGGCTGTCCCTGCACATCGAGAAAATGTTCATTCCGATCCTCTCTACTTGAATGATAGAGATTACCCAGCTTATACTCACGGTGCTAGACATGAGTTGCCACCTGCAACATCTGCTACTGCTGTAGATGCGTATGCAAGGGATCCATATTATGGCTACTCCTATTATGGTTCTTCATCATTGGACCCATATTTGGCACCCCAGAGGAGAGAGGAAGTTCCTTCAGGATCTTTTTCTGTTGTCGGGAGGAGAGAGAATCATCTAATTGAAACTGATCCTCCGAGGAGAGAAACTGATCGTGTGGAGAGATTATACTCAACACATGCTTTTGGTGGGAGGAGAGAGAACTACCTGATTGAGACTAATCCTGTGCTAAGGAGAGAAACTGATCCTGTGCTAAGGAGAGAAACTGATCGTGGAGAGAGACTATACTCGATGCATGCTGCTCCTGCTGATGCTGCATCCGGTTATAACCGGACAGAAAACTACCAGGCAACCAAGGCTGATGCATTGCCTGCGCCAGTTTCGTCTCGTTATGCTTTTGCAGGTCCGTCATACTCCTACCGTTAAATGACGCCCTTGCATCCCCCTGTATGTGGGCATTTATTTTCTAGGTTTTTTTTTTCAAAGAATAGGGAAAAAAAACTGCATGTGACAAATATTTGAACTTTCAGACCCAAAGAAGGGACAAATACTTTTAACTTGTTAGTTGAATTTGTTAAATGGTGCCGCCGAGGTTGGCAGTATAAATTTTGGAACGTATTTATTTTGCCTTGGCAAGTTTAAAGCGTAATAATAATGAAAGGGTAGCTTTGGATTTATCTTTTGCATATAAATCATAGCTCTCTTTCTCTTGCTCTCTTGCTCTGCTTGTGCTTGATAAATGCTTATTTGATAGGCCTGATGCGCGCATGAGGAGAAGTGGGTTTTGGATACAAAATTCTTAGGCATAGACCTGAGTTGAGCCCAAGAAAATCAATTATTGGGGTAATTGACTTTCTTTTTTCCTGGGTCAAGACCAAGACAAAGGGGTTGTAATTGACTTGACCACATCAAGCATTGAAATTACTCCGTCACCTTCACAAGTTTCTCTGGGGAAGTACTCCTCATATGTTGTCGAAATGTACTTGAAACTTCCCTTAAAAAATTTCCAAGACATTCATCCCCCAACTACCACAAATGTTATCCATTTATCCATATCCATTCTTCATGTTGACTGGCTTTATCAGGGTTCAGTTGTTGGATGTCATAATTAATTCTTAGGCAAAATTATCAGGATTGATGTCCGACTAGTCCACATTCCATACACAAGTTTGTATCCTGCGCGTACCGTAAGCATATTGATTTTTCTCCGACACAATTAACCTGAAGTTTCTGCCAAATGCTACTTTTCATTGCATTTTTAATTTTCTCCGTTGGACTAATTCTAACATATTGAATTATCCAGAAAAGAGGAATCATTGACGAATGAATCTGGATTTCATGTGACGTGAACGTTAATATACGACGTTGCATCTCTTACATAAGCAGCCACAAGTCTTGGTTGAGTGTATCAACTCCACAAAGGCACAAACCCTTTTGGGATATAATACAAGGGACCCAAAAGACATTCTGACCAAAAAAAAAAGGGACCCAAAAGACATAGTTTTCTTTTACACAAACCCTTTTGGGATATAATACAAGGGACCCAAAAGACATTCTGACAAAAAAAAAAGGACCCAAAAGACATAGTTTTCTTTTACTTTGTGTACCAACTTTGGTTTTTTCCTCCTCCTCTCTATAAATTAAGTTGGGTGGGACACGTCAAACAACACTTTGCAATTGCCAGAGTTAACAAAAGTTAGCGGCTTATGACTCAAAACTCAACTAAAAAACGACATGATTTCTGGTTTTGCGCAAACCAATTCAAATTAGGATCAATTGTTTTGACTTAAATTAGGATCAATTGTTTCCATTTTCGGATATATAGGGAAGAATTTTCAACAAGCCCAAGGATTTTCTGGGAAAGAACACCCATTTCACTGCTATATAATAATATACATACGCTCGCTATTATAGGAGAAGGGCTCACAGAGGAAACAAAATCATATAACACGCATTGCCAGAGATATTAGGGGATTAAATATTTAGAATTTCTGCAGAGAGAGAAAGAGATATTAGCTAGGGTTTTGGAATTTGAGAGAAATAAATCAGAGGGTTTTAAGATTTGTCTTGTTGAGAACAGCGACAGAGACAGAGAAAGAGAGAGAGAGAGAGATGGGAGGTTGCTTTTCAGATGTGAGAGGAGGGAAGGAGGCCGTTGGCGGGGCCCAGCCTAGGCCCACAGTTCACAACGACGCCGTTGAGTTCTTTTACAGGTCCCATGGTGCTTTCCCACTATTTTCTCAACTCGAGGTACTCCCTCCTCCCTCCTCCCTCTTGCAAGTTGCAATGTGCACTATTTTCTGAAAGTTAGCCCTTTTGTTTTTCATTTGTTTCTGTCCCAATTTTTTATTTCTCATAAAAGATTTATACCTACGTTGAGTTTTTTTGTTGTCATTACTTTCAGATTGAGTCAATGTTTTTATATATATATGCATATGACCATGTGCGTATCATTTGTTTATATTTTTTGTCTCTCTCTCTCTCTCTCTCTCTCTCTCTCTCTCTCAAGATTTATACCCTACAATTTAGACAAATCTTCTTTGTTCTTGTTCTATTTTGAAAATCTTTTGTTTTCAGAAAATTTGGTAGCTTTGCCGTGCGTCTGTGGTTTAATTTAACCTGTTATTTTCAGCTTTGAAATAATATTTTCATCAAAAGCTTGCTTTCTTATCCTTCCAGAAAGTGCAAAAGTCTAAGGACCAAGAGCTTTGACTAATATATTCTTTATGATGAATCTTCATTCATTGTGAAGTACAGGGCAGATGGCATGTTGTGAATACATCTTCAATATCAACTTAGGCCAAGAGCCGTTGGTTTTTATATGAACAAAATGAACAAGTCTGTATTGTTGACAATGCATTTAAAATGTTGGGCCAACATGAAAAATACCATGGCTGGCTACAGTTGCCTTCGAGAATACAAACATTCTCAAATGATTGGTGTGTTAACTTACGTGAGGCTGCATGCTGATTGATTGAGCCACACCTCCTTTTGGCTGAATTGAAAAAATGCCTACAAGATACTCTCTCACTACAGAATAACATTAGCAAGATTCCCATTGTGCTGTTGCAAATTTGACTTGGGAGCATGCATAGGACAAAATCTCAAAATAGTGTTTGTCACTTAAATGTGTGACAATGTGGTCCTTACAAGAGTTGCAATGGATGTTGGAATTAAATATATCATTTAGATGTGGACATAACCTTTGATCCTTTTCTCTCTGTCTTTTTCTTTCTCAAAGTTACATCAAACACTTCGTTTTCAATGACAGGCTCTGCTCAATGTGTTTATATATACTTTCGAACTTGAGCCATCAAGCTGGACGTGTTAATTAAATAACTGTTAAATTGAAGTACCAAAAAACAAAAAAACTGTCGAGGGCAGCATGTTTGTTCCCAATAATGAAGCATAATATCCATGAATATTATTTACTGTCATGTCTGGTATAATTCCAAAATTAAAGTGCCTAGAGATTATGGCTAGTTTGATACTTTATTTATTTCCCATTTCTTGGATGCGTTAAGTATGGTGTTTGTGTTCCATATAATCACTATGGGCTTTCCAAATGCCTGGATGGTTCCCTTGTTTTAGTTGTCTTCATTTTCTTTGTTTTATTTTTCTATACCATTATTAGACCTTTTGTTTCATTCTTTACAATGTAAGTAATCATGTATTTCCCTTTTGTGCTACAGTTAACCATCTCCGCATCTAACTTACTTGATCTTGACGTCACTTCAAAGGTATGTTAATATATGTATCCATGTCACCTTACTTTTAATATCATAGTAATTAAAACATTAGCCAAGTGTTATCAGCATTTTTTACTCTGCCATGGCTTTTTACCTGTTTATCATAGTAACTAAGATATTGTAACAATGCTTGACCCAAAAAAGAAGAAGAAGATATTGTAGCAATGTCATATGACCACTACTGTTTAAAATCAAGGCTAAAGACTTACTGTGTCATCACGGGGACTTATCTTAATATAGTATATCCTGAAATAGTTATTAACTTGTTTAATCATATTTCAGAGTGATCCCATGCTGATTGTCTATGCCAAAAAAAGCGATGGTAAGCTAGAGGAATTAGGGAGAACTGAAGTAATACTGAATAGTTTGAATCCTGTATGGATAGAGAAAGTTTCAATTGCATATCAGTTCGAGATGGTGCAGCCATTGATGTAAGTTTCTCATATTTTTCCGAGCACCTATGTTTATGAAGATTTCTTGTATTTTATCTCGCAAGATCTATTTTGACAATACTACTTCTCTCACGTTTGCATTTTTTCTTTGTTGTGTTGTCCCCTAAGATTCCATGTGTATGATGTTGATACAAAATATCACAATGTACCTGTAAAGGTATGACATGACTTCTTCTTTCAATTTTTAGCATTCGATTGGCATAAGAGCCTAATAGAAATCTTATTTTAGCCTTCTCATTGTATTACCTCGCAGACACTGAATTTGAGGGATCAAGAATTTCTTGGGGAAGGCAGTTGTGGTCTTTCGGAGGTAATTCCCTTTAAATCAGTACAGCTCAATAAAACTAGGTTACTTTCATTGAGCTAGTGCAGTGTGTGTATAGAGTTGTTCAGTTAACACTTCAGGTTATGTGTTTTGTTTTTTTCCAGTTTAATTTTCAATGTTATAGTTATTGCACAGCTCACCATTGGTGCAACTAAAGAAAGATATGGATGTAGCTTGTACTATTTTCCTTTACTTACTGTATACAAAGATGTTTGCCAATGGAAACATATTGAAATCAGTGACTCAGATATCTCATAGATTTTTAGTCATCATTTGCTAAACTCTAACCTAAAGCTGTGTTTTTGTGGTACTTGTTCTCTTTTCTGGTGGCAGATCGTGACTAAACAAACTCGGAGTTTAACCTTAAATCTCATAAACAAAAATTGGCATGGAGGTATGAGAAAGTTTGGAACACTCACAGTCCGGGCCGAGGAAACTATTGCTTCTAGGAGTGCTGTGGAGATAAAATTTCGATGTTCCCACTTGGAAAACAAAGATCTCTTTTCTAAAAGTGTATGTGTTTTCAAAGCAGCTTCTTGAGCTCTCTTTACTTGTGGATACAGATTTCTGTTTTAGTCTGATCCTTATATTTCTTTACTTCAGGATCCTTTCTTAAGAATATCTAGAATTGTTGAGAGTGGAGGTTCTATTCCAATTTGCAAGACTGAAGTTGTGGATAACAATTTAAATCCAACTTGGAAGCCAGTATGCCTGAGTATGCAGCAATTTGGAAGCAAGGCAAGCTTATGAAATTTTTTCTGGGTTACCTGTTAAATTAGAGTATATAAGTCTGCTAATTGACAAATACTGTAGAAAAAATCTATAACTTTCTGAACCTCAATTTGTTGCAGGATACCCCATTAGTCTTTGAGTGTTTTGATTTCAACATAAATGGCGACCATGTTCTTATTGGGTAATCATTGATTGGTGCCTAGCCTTTATTTTGTTAGTTTTTACTTCTTGCATGATATCATTACTTTGTGCTTGGACCGGAAAAAAGAAGAATGTTTGGAATTTACCTCTCAATTGGTCTTAATTTACCTCTCAATTGGTCTGATTTCAGGAAAATTCAAAAGTCAGTGGCGGACCTGGAAAAACTATACAAAGAAAGGAGTGGTGTGAATTTTTTCTTTCCAACTTCTCGTCAGGGTCATGAAAAGGTATTTATCTTGCATTCACAGTCTTGGTACTTCATGTCAATATGTATTCTCACTTTTGCTTTATAAAATGCCAACATAGGTTTTGAAGGGCCAGCTGTTTGTGGATCAATTCTTTGAGAAGGAACAGTTCAGCTTTCTTGACTATATTTCTAGTGGATATGAGCTTAACTTCATGGTCGCTGTTGATTTTACAGGTAACTAATGTCTGATATTTAGAAAAGTTATTCAGTTTTCACTTTACATATATATGGCACTGATATGTTTGCATGCTTTGAATATTGAATTTTATCCAGGTTCAAATGGAGATCCTCGAAGTCCTGATTCTTTGCACCATATTGATCCTTACGGTCGGTTGAATTCTTACCAGCAGGTGAGTACGTTTTAGATGCAGCGCTCAAATAGGGGTACTAGTTACACTAATAGGCTGATATAATGTTGTTAATAAAATGAGACATGATTTTGTATACCCCTTGTTTAAAATACCCTTGTAGGCTTCTTCCGTAGGTCAACAAGATAAAGTCGTTGGTTAAAAGTTATCCAAATAGGTTCAAGTTTTTTCATAACAGTAAACAATAGATGGTTGTTCTAGCTTGCCCATCTTATTCTTTCTGCAGACTTGTGCTCGATGTATATAATTAAGGTCATTCTTCGTTCTCGGGCTTTTGCTATGGGTGGCTTGCTGTTCAATAGTTATAGAAAGCTATTGATTGATTAGATGATTAGATGCTGTCTTGTAAATCAATTATACCATCTGCAGGCTATAAGAGAAGTAGGGGAAGTCATTCAGTTCTATGATGTTGATAAGCGTTTTCCCTCATGGGGATTTGGGGGTAGGACAACTAATGGTACTGTGTCGCACTGCTTCAACTTGAATGGGAGTGCAAGCGACTTTGAGGTAAAGGAGTGGTTAAATTTTTGCAATGTTTCTTTACCTTTGTTGGCAAACTCATTCAATTCATCTGACCTTTTATTTTGTTTAACCTTGTTAGTAACTTGTTTGATTTATTTAATAGGTTGAAGGTGTAGAAGGCATCATGGGTGCTTACGCCACTGCTCTACACAACGTTTCTCTGGCAGGACCAACTTTGTTTGGCCAAGTGGTTAACAAAGCTGCGGAAATTGCCGGCAGATCCCTCTCGTCCTCCAACAAGAAGTACTATGTCTTGCTTATTATAACGGTAAGAGGTGGATGAATTTTATTTGCATTTTTTTGTCTCTTGGGTTGAAATCTTTGTTTTAGCAATAATATAAAATCCCATGTTTTTTTTTTTTTCTAGGATGGAATCCTAACAGACCTTCAAGAAACAAAAGATGCTTTGGTGAGAGCATCTAATCTTCCCCTATCAGTCCTAATAGTTGGAGTGGGTAATGCAGACTTCAAACAAATGGAGGTAATGCTTTTGTTTACATTTTGGATTTTCTCCTACTGGAATTTGATTTCTACATCTCATGAACTTGTGGTTTGAATTTTGTATCCGGCAGATCCTCGATGCTGACAGTGGACCACGATTAGAGAGTTCTACAGGTCGTATAGCTACACGAGACATTGTACAGTTTGTTGCAATGAGAGAAGTGCATAGTAAGTACCTATCACCTCCATTTTTTTTCTTCTGTCTAAACACATTCATATTACCTTTAGATGGTCATGGTAATTTCTTTCTTTTGGGTCCTCTCTTTGCTTTTAAGCTGATAAATTAATTGGGATTAATGTAACAGGTGGGCAGATTTCTGTTGTTCAAGGTCTTTTGGAAGAGCTGCCTGGCCAGTTTTTAAGTTACATGCGTTCCATGGACATGAAGCCACTCACCTTCCATGCAGGCCAACCATCTACATCATAGGTTCTTTCTTCTTTGGATTAGCAAGTAGTGATTAATTAGTTGATGCTTATGGTTTCCAACGAGACAAGAAGCAGAAGCACTAGTTCAATCTCAAGAATCTGTTCATTATTACTAAGGATTAATTTCAAAGTGCTTTTTGTTTTTTAATTTCATAGTGCTTTATCAGTGCTATTTTTAAATCGTATTACTGTATAGTCCCTCCATATACGAAACCCCACACAAACTCCAACAACATAATGAAGAAGAAGACTTAAACAACTCAAAGCTGCTTTCATTGGCCACGTAATGAATAAATTGAATAATTTCCCAGTTACATATATATATATATATATATATATATATATATACATTGGGAGAAAATAATTTCAGTACTGAACTGAATTACATGGAAGGAAAAAAAATAATTGAGCTATTTAATTTTCTTGACGAAAACATAACTACAAGGACTTATGAGCATTCTCCAATAAGTATTTAAGTTAAGAATTTGTTACGTACTTTTTAATCTCGGCTGTTGGATTGCATTTAAGAGACTACCAACACATTTAATGAATACAATTCAACGGCCATGATTAGAAGTACGTAACAAATCCTTATTGAAAAATCTCCCCAAGGGGTTATGTGAGAGCAGCAACCTATTATTTTTGTGATGATGTCCTTCCTGAATTCTCCGAGGATGATGTCCTTCCTGAATCCTCGGAGCCCTCTCCTCAGAGAGAATTTTCGCCATCCTACATTATCAAGCAAATTAATTGACAAAAGCAAAAGTTATAATCAGATTATACGCACCTCACGAGAGCCTCTGCATTTGTCTCAAGAGGAAGAGGCTCGGTTTCACTGGTATCGAAATCTAATCTGGAAACCGGTTTCTTCAACAATGCCTCTCCAACTTTCACAAGATCATTCAAGTTTTTTTTTGTGGCAATATCCACAGAAGCCAATCTTCCGCTTAGTGTATCGTCCTGAATCCGGAGGTAATGGCCGTGAGACTGAACATCTTCTAAAACGCATTGAGTGTGGTAATCAAGAATGCCACCAGTTACTTTGATACACATATGCACCACTGGAGACGACCAATGGGGTCCGATGAGCCACTGGAAAGCACCCCAACGAGCTACTTCTTTGGCATCGTACTCCTCATCATTTGCTATACCAGTCCCCAGTGATATTAGTAAAATCCGCTTATGCAACTCTTCATTTCCACACCCAGGGTTCCTCTTGAGGATTTCTTTTTCCGCTTCCTTTATAGCAATTGAAGCCTACCCAATAAATAAATAAATAATGATCATATATATGAATTATTCAGATTACGCAAATGAATAAGTTGTGGAACACATCAATATTACCGGGTTATTGGCAGCGACTCCACCGTCAATGAGATTGAATTATCTTGACTTGCTTGTTGAAGTTGTGGAACTAAATTGATGGGCCGGAAGGTGGGATGGGGCTGCTGAAGTTCCAATGCATACATCCGACAGCAAAGCATCTAGGCTTGGGTGCCTTTCAACTAAAATCATCACCAACATAAATATACAAAATCAAGAATTATTTATTTACAACAAAATAATAATAATAATAATAATAAAGCAGAACAAAGAATTAAATTATATACATATATGTGTCTGAATTAGGAGAATTAATAAACAAACCTCAAAAAAAAAAAAAACAAACAAACAAACCTCATAGTTGGAGAAAATAACTGGATGTGGCGGTTATATATCAACTGTTGGGATTACAACATTAGTCAATGTGTCGTGCAAATGCTTATCGCTTAATTTTTCCTTCACTAATTTTTGGAAATACTTCCATTATATTTGGGTCTTACTAAACCTTTCAAACAATGTTTGATTTTGCCGATGAGGGATCTGTTGTACAAGGAAACAAAATTAGTTATTGTTACTCGTTATGCATATGAAAGTGTGGTCTCTTTATCAACAATTAACTGTACATACCGAGGTTGATGGAAGATTTTAAGGCAATGTTTGAGATAAAAAGAGAGGATATCTTTTGCAGCAAACAAAGGACGGTTATTTTCATCTGGGGTAGCAAGCATGAGCGTCACAAGGCCACCTGTGCTCGTCCCTGCAACCCAATCAAAATAATCTACGAGCCTTGCATGCTTACCATAAAGCCTCTACATATAGCCACCAAGTAAAGCAAAAAAATTAGACTTACTAGATTACAAAAAATAAAAATAAAAAACAAGAGAAACACACACACCAACATAAAATTGTGAGTAGTAGAGCAAACATGTTAGCTAGGTATAACACCATGTGATGACGTGACTAATCCACTCATATTGTAATATGATCGATCTTGAGCCTTATAATATAGACTCCATAACATATGAATCTTGTGTTAACAAAACCCCACAACTTATAAGAACGATCTTGAGCCTCATAACATTATTACAGTAGGTTTCATATAATATTTGGTATAAGATATCACTGTGGCATTATACATGGTTGAATTTGATCGCCATTATTTATCTTCCATGTGTTTAAAGTTAGGCAACCATCTATAAACTAGGGTTTCTGCGCCAATGCCCCAAGGCAATGGAGCCTAAATGTTTGAAAATTACAGAGTGATGAACATTTTGGCAGAGACACTAACAAATTAAGGATCGTATCCTATAATGCAGACTTTACTGCTATACGTGCATATTCGATAAAAGGACTACTAATAAATTACCTGCAAAATAACGCAAAATATATGCACACTTAGTGGTATTGTGAAGTGATAAAATTTTGGCGTACTTAGTGGCAGTGGTGTAATAAAGAGTGATGCCACATTATATCATATCGTAGAAGTTCTTAGAAGTTCCTATAACATTCTATGAGCTAACAAAATTGCAGATTGGACTCGTATATTTTAATGAATGAAATATATTGATGTTTTTACCTGAAGCTCATACTCTAGGAACTCGAGTGAACCTCCTTCGATAATCCCTCTTATTCCACCTCCATCGATACTAAGAATGGTAGTGAGACCTCCGTTATTGGGAGAATGAAGGGATGATTTTGTTTTCTCCATGGGTGGGAAATTGAAGAGAAGGCAATGCACAAGGCTTAATTAAAATTTAACAAGAAAAACTGAGAGACCTATTAATTTGAAGTTTCAAGAATCTCAAAAAGAAAGGTTTGCAAGTTACGGGATTAACCAATTGAGTTGTGAGGTTTATGTAGAGATCTTTCCCTCTCGGATCAGGTAATTTTAGTTTCCATTTATATATTCAAAATTGTATCTGCTTTCCTTTTTTGTATAGTTTTCTATATTGATAGGATTTCCTACACCGACAAGTTTCTATAATATATTAAAAATACCTCACGTGTTAAAAGAATCATGCATATCCATAACCATAAATAGTCTCAATTGCTCACTTTTACATTTTCTGTTAACATACAAGGCCCAAAGTATTTTCAGTTCCGACGAAGTTTAGGAGAAAAAGAGATGTCTTGAACTTGATGATCAGTTCAAGCGTAAGAATGATGTCTATGGCGATCCTTATCCCGGGAAGAATAGGAGGAATTGTGATAGTCACGATCTGCAAAATAAGGGTAAATGCCAGATGACGGGGTTCAAATCAAACTTACACAATTTGAAGAAACAAGAAGAAGCACATATTCTTATATATACATTACCTCGTGACGAGTGATGTCTTGATTTCTCCAAATGGCCCCCTGCATTAATATTGTGCATTCAACATAGAAATTCAAGTTAAAGAATTTCGGAGATGAGAAAATTTGAAATGACGCAAGTTCATAAATCCAATTTTAACAATGTGGTGGGGGGAAATTAAAACCCATAACCAACCTGAATCTTTTGCTCTATCCTTGGAACGATAACCTCGGTCCTTGGTTCTGTCCCTCTCAGCCTCCTCTCGATCTCGTTCCCGGTCAGAATCCCTGCCCCTATCACGATCCCGGACCTTCATTCTATCCCTATCCCTGTCCCTGTCTCTGTCTCTCTCCCTCTCCCTCTCCCTCTCCCTCTCTCTGTCTCTGTCCTTGCTTTTATCACCACTAGATTCCGTTCTGCGTTCAGACTTGGATTTCATACTGAAATCTTCTTTTGCCTCTCCCTCAATAGGCATACTTTCATCACTCTCTTTAGAGTCCTTCAGCTTGTCAGTGGCTAGCTTGGCCAACACACCCTTTGATCCACCAGATTCAGGATTGACTTCTGCTGCAGCCTTTATATTAGAGGTATTGTCAATAGCTGATGGGCTATTCGTAGGAACTTCCTATGAAACAGCAATGGAAAAAAAAAACTCCACATTATTAATGTAATTTCGGTATGATGCAATATAGAGCAGATTCTCGTCAGCCTGCAGTTGGCATCCTTGCTCACAGCCAGCAGTGCAGCAAAATGCTGACAAGTGGGCAACTGCAGTGATAAGAGAGAATATTGTAGAGCCCCCAGCTCTGAATAAATCTTGAGTGAGAAGGGGGAGGGGCAGGAATTAGAGAGAGAGAGAGAGAGAGAGAGAGAGAAAAAAAAAAAAGAAAGACAAAAAAAGAAGAAGAATCGGAACTACCTTTGGATTTTGCTGAGACTGTGAATTCCATGACTTGTTAGAAAATGTAAAAGAATCTCCATCCTTACAGACTGGTACGTACTTTGCTTTAGGAAGGCTGTACAGATGAGCCAGCACCCTACAAACTTCGTCAATCCCTGATTTCTCAGCATCAAATGCCTTCCACCATGGCGGATTCTCAGGAAGGGGCACTTGAAACCTCCGAGCAGCAGCATAAACTACACCACAAGCAACAACCTCACTCTTGAATCGCACACACAATGTTGTACGCAAACTGCAGTTAAAAGGTTAGTGAGTACTAAACCAACAAAATAGTACATTGATTATAATTTTTTCAAATGAACTACACCAATAAGGACAACAAAGACACATAATCCAGTAAAACAGAAAATTCCAAATAATTAAACAACAATGTAAAGTTCAAAAGTTTCAAAGTCACATGGAAAAACCAAGTACCAAGAAAGTAAATAAGTAATTGGCATATGTTGGGAGAGGTACCTGTCATTTGCTAGATTCCAGGCTTCTTGTGTTAATTCTGGTGGTGTCTCCAGAGTGGCAAGATAATTTGATATAAACTTATGAGGATGCTCAACATGACAAATGAAACCCATCTCCTTTAAAATATGTCTTTCTGCTTTACTCAACTCCATCTTCAAGTCCGAATATTTCTGGAAAGAAAGAAGACAGAGATAAACCATAGCATGCATTTGCCTCAAAATCATGATAATGGAAGACAATGACTTTAGTACGATGTGGATTATATGAGCTCTAACCTTTGAATACGGGTCCAATGGCTCAATGGGTAGGTTCTCCCTCTTACATTCCATCCTGTGGAAAACAATGATAACCTGCCTGGCCTTTTTAGGGCATTCCTCCAGTTTTGATGCAAGCCACAAACAGCTAGCAGCAACTTTCTACAAGAAAGCATCACATTATTAATGCAGAAGTTGTGACATTACAAGGCAAAAATTTAAAAGAAATCATTCATTACTCTTGATTTCGGAACATGGTTTTAGAAAGAACGTCTGCTAAACAACTATTTGGACTAATTGAAGATACAAGTACTCATCTTTCACAGCCCAAAGAGAAAACCACAATAAGTCTACAAATTAAAGAACTGTCATTTGCCTTTATCAGCATCCAAACAAATGGCTCAGAAAGTAATTATATATGTAGCAGAAATACCTTGACGTTGAAGCGTGCAAAGGACTTCTTACAATAGAATCGGTGAAACAGAACCTGACCAGTGGCCATAACAGCTTGAGGTCTGCAAGTGATCCAATGAAGCAAACAAAGATTACAAAATTCACCCTCAAAGAAAAGAACAACAACAAATTTTACAAATTAAAACAAACCAGAACTGAAACCATACAATCTGAGCAAAATTCCGCTTTCTTGGATTAAATCACAGCCATAGATTCTGAGCGTGGTCTCCGTGGCCTCATCTATGCCGTCCTTTCTCGACGGCGAGTTCTGCAATTGCTCATCGGTCAGATAGAACGTGTCTATCGCCGTGTATATCATCGTAGAAACCCTAACTTCTACACAAAGTGAAATTTCACAAATTCAATCAAATTGAATCTCAAAGAAAACTGAGAAAGTTCCAAAATTTCAAAAACAAAAATCGTAATCATCCAAATAGAGCCTTACCTCCCTTCTTGGCGCCCCAGACTCAAATTAATCGAAGAGATGAAGCAATTGGCTCTGAGCCACGCAATACAAGGTCGTGTGATTGTCCGACGACGTAATGTGTGGGTGTTTTGGTCTTTTAACAGTTTTTTGGGTTATTTTTTAGGTGTGCTGCTATTTTCACCCACTTATCCTATTTTTTCATCCACATTATCTTTTCACCCACTATGTAAATTTAAAAAAACACAATCCTACAAATGACCCACTAGTGTAGTGGTATGGAGTATTTACTTCTTCAGTTAATGTCCTGGGTTCGAGTCCTAGCATCCGTGTAGTGTGTGTGAGTTTAGTATGCTATGGCTCATCTCAATAGGAAAGGTCCACCAAAAAAAAAAAAAATAACACAGAGAGAGAGAGAGAGAGAGAGAGAGAGGAAAGGAGGATTTGTCGATGTCAAGGGGGGAGGGGGTCGCTGCCGGTGGGGTGGGATGGCTAACAACTTGGTGGGTGAGGGAGTTTTGATGGCTGTTGGGTTTTTGTTTTTGTTTTTAAAATAATTAGTTTTAGTTTTTTTATATATCAAAAGTTAATGTTGTCAGAAAGAATAGAAAGATTACCAATTTATATCATTCTTCTTCCTAAGAGTAAAGATATCATATTACAGAAATTGAAAGGAAAAAAAAAAAAAAAAAGGAAAAAGAGTCAGCTTTACAAGAAAAATCCCCTATGCTAATTGCTAACATAACAAATTGAATGTCTACTAAGATTACGGCTACTTTCATTATATTACATATCCTTGAATGAACCACCAATCACAAGCAGTCGGCCATATTCCGTAGGCATAGATGGCTTGCAAAAATGATACACAAAGCCAGAACAAGCATCTGATCTTTGCCAGATTCCTCTCTTGGTCTCACCCGCTGTTCAAGCATGAGAAAATTTTTTGCGAGAACGGGCTATGAAGCCGTTTGATTGCTGGAAGAAACAAGAAGCAAAGCATACAAGGTTGAAGGGCCAGCAATCTGTCTCAGCCAGACTTCGATTTGGTTTGCAGAGACAACTGTCTTCTTGAAAGGGGCATGATGATCTCAAGAATATTCTGAAAGAATCCTTTGTCATATATGTTATTCGTAACCACAACCTCAACATCTTTAAGTGGGGATCTTCGGAACATGGCTCTCCATTTGTTCTCTGGAGGTTTTCTTTCACTACTCATCCCACTGATACTTGCTTTTAGTGCTGCAGAACTCGCCCTTGCTTCATTTAGCTTCCTCTGCCAGCTTACATACTCTTGCCACTTGAAAGTCTGTTTCAAAAGAAATGCACACGCTAAGTTCCAATGTTTCAGTAATGACAGAAGCCACTGTTATGCTAAGCTTTCTTTTCCTGAGGGAGTGATGGAGCCTAATGAACTATCCCTGCCCCGCATCATTATTACCTGCTCTATCCTGCCCTCTTTGGAACTTTATACAAAGACATAACTATTCAACAAAGTCACAGAGAGAGACAGAGAGACAAAGAGAGAGACCTCGTTTGTCGTAGTATTTGTGAGACAAAGTTTTGCATGGTAACCAAAGAAACCCGCCAATGACAGTGAAACTATTGCAAGAAACACCATAAGAAGTATTTGAGTGTTGTAGGCCCCCAACAACCACTGTATTGCATCAGGAAAGAATAAAGCAATGAGCAGCATGAAAAAAGGAAACAAAAAATAAATGAGTAGGGAAATATACAACCATGCAAAAAGTACCAAAACCACACACCATATAAAATAAAAAAATTTGAACCCTATAACCCTTGAAATTTCCAGCTCGATGATTTAATGAAAGCAAATTATTATCATGGAAGAGTTCAGACTGTGCCTATTTATGCACATTTCTAAGCTATGCTTCGTACTTGGAGACATCATGGAAAGTAAATAAATGGTGAACTCCAACCAGGCTCAGCAAAAATATTTTTGGAAGCTGTTACTCTTCTACATTGCCAAAACAAAATAAATCAACTTACCTGCACAACATGCGGTGATAAACTGCGAAAAGAATTTTCTATACCATAATAAACTGCAATGAAGAAATTAGGGAAAGGAATGTTATTTAGGTTCAAATGAAACACAATCATCAAGTAGGAGGATGGAATGAAACTTAATTTACCAGTTAGGATATCAATAACTTTAAATTCTTTAATTTGTCCAGCAAGAATTAACCCAATGGCCACTGTTCCATATATGCAAAGTAAGGTGTGCCTGAAAAAGCACTAAAGAAATGATAACAAATAGACAAACAAAAAGTGTAGTATATTACCTCACAGCTAAAATAAAGTTAAAATTGACAGAGCAATTAAGTAAAACAGAAAGTAAGATAAAAAATGCTTATTCATAAGTCTGGAATTGACACATTCGTGCAAACATTAAGACCATAGAATGCTTATTCATCATTTGTAATTGAAACATTCGTGCAAATTTTAGGCCTAAACCCTAATGCTTATTCTCCAGTGTAATCTGTTGTGAAGTTCAAGAGTGCAACGGTAAATGCCATAAACAAATTCAAAACCTCATAGACCAGAAGATCTAAAGTTTTTCCTATTTTTATTCGCACTAACTTCATATGCAAACATTGGATGGTTAAGTTTCAAAAAGAGAATGCAGATGATAAACTTTCATTATCAATCTGTGAAAAAACCGATTTTCTACCCATCATACCCATCAACATGTACAGTCAATTATTTGGGAAGCATAGGCAGTGGAGAAAACAAAGGGTCACACAAAACACATAAACACAAACTGTTGTTGCATCAGATAGAACTTACCACAAAAGAAACGCCATGAAGTACTGGGTGTTTCTCTCACCTATGCAATTATTCTGCAATCAAAACCATGTTGTCAAACTCACAATCAGCACCACATAAATGTCCTATATATGAGGGAGGGGATGGGAAAGAAGAAGAATAGTTAGAGAATTTCAGACCATCCATCCACAATGATGGTCAAAGCGAGCAACACAGCGATCACATATGCTGCAATGCTTAGACCTGGCAGGTCTAAACCACAGAGGAAGAAGGACAAGGTAAAGGAGAAAGTAAGAAAAGGAAAGGAAGGAACAAAACCAAACAGCATAAATCTTTTTCATTAAATAAAATAAAAATAAAAAAAGATAACAGAAAGAAAACGTTGGAAAGAAATCAATAAAGCAGGACTCACTTTGGAATTTTGCATGTTGAACATTCTTTCTCGGAGTATATAATATTGTCATAGGGATAAGCAGAGAGATACTGAGAAACATTATCAGCCTTCACTGTTCCTGGATCAGAAAAGCAAGTTAATAGAAAGAGCAGAACACCGACGCCAACAGCCAACAAGCTTGTATACCTGAAAGAACGGAGAAGAGAATGCGTAGAGGATTCAGTACTAAAAAAATGGAAAATTTTATGCAAACAGAATCCTTGACGCATACCTGTGAATTTCACCTATATAATAGCCAGGAATGTAACCGAAGGAAGAATTTGCAACTAAGAAATACGTTCCTCCTACAATTGCAAGATATATTATCTGCACAAACAGAAAACTAACAATTAATCCTGAATGAAAGAGAAAGAGAAAAATGATTCCTAGTTGTCGACATCAGTAGGTGGAAATATCGAAGGCAATCGTATTTGACAGTTACACCTAGTCTTTTTCTTCTATTGCAGCCACAATTCAAATTTACCAACTTTTAAGCAGTTCCTAATGATTCTGTCAAATTTACCAACTTTTAAGCACATTCATACACCTTTAGCTGGAAATATTGTACCTTGGAGCACCAAATCCTCAATAGTCTGTTTTTACCACATTTTCCTCACTTTGGCTCCATTAGGATTTATCATGTTCTGCTTACGCTAAGCAAGAAGATGACCACAGATTTACCAAAATGCACATGACGTGAAAGACAAAACCTTTTACTGGGTTATCTAATAAAACTGAGTTTAACCAGAAGCGGGAACACCAAAAACGTGAATGAGACCATAATGAAGCCACAATTCAATTCCCAATAAAGCACCCAAAGAAAAATTACAACTTTATGAACAAAGTCAACTAACCAGAACCCTTTATCTCTCAAATACAATCACAAAAATTTAGACAATTCTGTTTCCGGGAAGGGAAAAAAAAAAAAAACGAAACCTGCAAAATTGGATTGGGTCGATCACAGCAGAAGTACTCCACGGAGGAAATGGCATTAGTTCCCTTGGCCCCAAAAACAAACCCAACAAATCGTCTGCAAAATAACAGTAAATTGAATCTCAACAAAACCAAAACCAGTAGAAATATAAGTTATTGGAAGAGAGAGAGAGAGAGAGAGAGAGAGAGAGAGAGAGAGAGGTACTGATTACTGAACTGAAAGTAATCGTAGGCGCCGAAGGTGAGAAAGTGGTGGATGCGTTGGATGGGCGTGCCTTCGAAGATGGGCCATTGGCCACAGAGGAAGGAGACTAGAACAAGCAGTGTCACTAAGCCATGGCACAACAGAATCCACTGTACCTCCATTCTCACTTTTCACTTCTGACGACTCTTCTGACTTGCAGTCGCAGACTTGGTCGATGACTTCTTGGTTTTGTTTTAGTGGGAGGGAGAGGAGACTGCAGATGAGGAGGCCCTTTTGTTTTTCGTTCTCGTTTTTATGTGGGCTTCCCACTTTGGAATTCTCTGCGGCTTAAATAATAATGTTTTTTCGTTCACAAAGAAAAAAGAAAGTACATTAATTAAAACTAAACAAAAAAAATCACTACTTACTTAAGGCCCGTATGGTAATGTTTTCGTAAAACATTTTATGCCCATAACGAAATGTGTCATGAAGATTTTCCACCAAAAAGGAAAAAATATTTTGGTTCTACAAAGTCACAAAAGTTGGTCAAGAATTGGAAGCGTGCGTATATTATATATATAACCCCAAGGCTATTTTGAATCAAAATCTTTGGATTCATCCAAATTGACTATCATCTCCATACTCCATTGCAAATTCCTTACAGATATAGAAATTCAAATCTGTTATACTTTACATCCCAGATAAATGAAAGAAAAAAAAATGTCTTCAAAGCTTGATGAGTTTTTCAGAACCATTAGCTTATATGTCTGCATTGCCAATGGTGTCCTCTATGACATCAATGCAAGATCCTACAGATTTTCCTTCTGACATGGCCTCTGCAAGCTTAGCTCGCACTACTTCGTGACGGCGCAAGATTAGGACAGTGTTTAAGACAGACCATCTGACTTGAGAATCTGTTTTCTTCTGTGTGAAGCCTAAGCTTCTGTACAATGAATCCAGCTGTTTAAAGAGCAAGCACAATCCAGTTAGTAACTTGTTCCATTATGTCTGTGTTGCTTGCAGGAACAACAGAATCAAATTTGACCCCAAAAAAAAGGAACATAATCAAGTGAAACCTGGTTAATATCTGCAAGACCACCCTCAGCATAGCCGTATAAAATATACTCAGCAGCAACGCCGGCTAGCGCTACGCATGCAAATCTGTTCAGCGTCTAATAAGATGCATTCCCAATTCATGAAAGTTTCTCATTTCAAAAGGAAGGAGAAATTTTAGAGGTGAAGGGTAGAAACATACGGTAGCTGATACTTTCCCTGCATTGACCTGCATGAAATGGGAACTGCTATAAATCAAGGATAATAATCAAAATACAGAATTAGAAGATATGATCAACGTTGAGCAGCATCGACGAAGCTTTACATAGACAATGGCAGCATACCTCTTCAACAAATTCAAAATCCACAAAAGCAGTCCCTGCTTGAACATTGAGAGATCCTTCCTTCTTCAAAGCTTCCAGACTGGATAGTGTATATCCCTTAGGAAGGATGCCAACCAAGTATGCAATTAAGAAATGGCCAGCTTCATGCTGCGTAAATAGTTTCTCTTTTAGATGAATACTTCATGAGGATATCCTCACAAAGAAATATCCAAAGGTTTCAGAACCATCGGCAGAAAGAGCAATAAGAAGATGAGGGATGGAGGGACGGAGGGAGGGAGAGATCTTACTTGAATGACCCTGTTGTGGTATTTCTGACTAAAGGTGTGACCAATTGTATCAATTACCAAGCTACTAACTCCTCCATTGAAAGATACCTATGAGAATGTAGTGAAATAATAAGGCATTAAATGCATTAGGAGTTCTTGTTTGCTAAAGTAATTAAAGAATGGAAATTGTAATTGAGCAAAAGTTGAAATGTCGAGAGGGGCTAGAAATGACTTCAAACAAGAAAAGCACTTCAGCGGATTCTATGTATGGTAAGTGTTCAATATCACATGATGTATAGCTTACAATCTTTAGGATTGATGTGATTGCTTTCAACAACAGCTCAAAGCTTTCAATGATATGGATTATCAAGACATGTTCTTAGACAAGCATAAGGAAATTACCGCGTCGAGAGTCCACAGAAACAACAATCCTAAAGAAATATAGAAAATCTGTTGTGCACTAAACCCAAACACATTCCATGCAGAAACACCTCCTAGCACAGCAGCAAGCTGAAGGTTTCTTTCTATGGAACCCAGAGTAGTATCTACTGGGGACAGAAGAGACGACGCTTCTATCCCATTCAGCTTTAGCTCATCCAAGCTGTAGAGCCTTTGGGGTACCTGCACAATGAATCCATTTCAGTAAATGAAGTAAATCCAGACCTTGACATATCATATTGCTGCTAAAAAAAATTATTCGGGAAAAGCCGAAAAGGTGTCCTCAAAGAAAAAGAACACACAAAAAAAGAGCCAGAGTTTGGCAAAACCTGCCTAGCAGCACCAAAGCACCTGAGGCCACCAGGCTTGCCTAGCACATCTTTGACAAGTGAGAGCGCTGCTCTCTCATCTCCCTTATCCAACTCCTTATCCACTTGCTTCAAAACTTGTTGCCTTGATACACTAACCTCAGATGAACATAGGATGCCAAAACTGGGAAATCTCTGGCTCACTTGGAGTTGGGGTCTGTATGATGAGCCTGCATAGCAATGCATCACAGTGCCCATTCAAAGAAAAATTCAGGACACATCACCTTCCAATATCCCAACCAATGAAAAAGATTGGCTAATGTTTGAGATTAGTTTGTTTGTTGCACTCTTTTGGGCCACACAAAATGGATAAGCAATATTTATCTTCATATTAATGTAAATGTTTGTTCCTACACTTTTTTGCAGCGCAAGATTTTGAACCAATTTTCTAGTAGAGAATCCTAAAATCCCACATGAACGTGTCGGCCCAAAACACTTCCCATGTAAATCCCAAGACGAAAATGAAAAGTGTAAATTTGTATGTCGACTGTCACTGCTTGCAGTGCTCGTATTTATTTGTCAACATGTGGTCCTTCATTTCACCATATCCTTGCAACAAAGCTAATATCTTACGAAAACATAAGTAAATTAGCAGACACAATTTTCGATCACTTCTCGATGGTGTATGCACGTATATACATATTTTTTAATATTACTTTCGTTTTCCGTATATGTTTTAAGACTCAGTAAAATGCAAGTTTTTTTTTTAAAGCAACATATAATACACATATTTTACATAGACTTACGTAATTTTCTTGTTTAATACACGTTTTTTTACAAAAATTTCAACAATACACAAAAAAAATTCTGGACTATACACAAAATACTCGCATATTATTGAAAAAAATAAAATATATTTAAATATTTAAATACTAATTATTCATTTAGTAAATAATAATGAAAATATAACTACAACTTAAAGTAATTAAAAAAGAGAAATTCAGCCTGTGCTATTTAACGGGTATAGCCGGGCGGCTATACTTTTAAAGAAATTTTATTTATAGGGTATAGCCGCCGTTGAAATAATCTATTCACAGAGTACGGCCGACCGGCTGTACTCTTTTTAGGAAAAACACGTGTTTTTTTAAAAAAATAAATAGTATAGCCGTGCGGCTATACTGTGAAAGCAATTCTATTTATAGAGTACGGCCACGCGGCTATACTCTCTTCAGAAGAAAAACACGCGTCCTTTCATAAAAAATTTAAATAGTATAGCCGGCGATACTCTTCATTTGTTATATTTAAACAGTATAGCCACACGGCTATATTGGTGTCCTTTTTTTAATTTTTTTAATACCGAGTATAGCCGCTTAAATATCTTTTCCAATCTTTTTTTTTTCATATAATTATTTTTCCCTGATTTTTCATTTATCGATAAGCGTAGTTTAGAGCATTATCCATTTCTATTAGGTCATTGCCCGATTCTCTATTTTCCATTTTGTATTTGTCACTTTTCCACAGTTATTACCCATATAAATAATTTAGCAATTTCTCGTTTAGTACTCGTATTATACACGACACATGTATTTTTTAATATTACTTCATTTTTCCTTATACGTTTTAAAGACTCAGTAAAATGCAAGTTTTTTTAGAAAGCAAACGCATAATACATGTATTGTACACGGACGTACGTAATTTTCTTAAATACTCACATATTATTGAATAAAAATAAAATATATTTAAATATTTAAATACTAATTATTCACTAAGTAAATAATAAGTAAAATGTAACTACTAATTAAAGTAATTAAACGTGATAAACTGGTAATACCGTGGTGATAGAGTGGCAATACCAGAGTGATAAAAAATGCTAATTGTGTTTATCTTTGGTTTTTGTTTTGTTTCATTTTGTTTACTTTTCTTTACTCATTTCTAGTGTTCGATTTGTATCTTACCTATGTGATTGTGTTAACTAAGTGTTCTACACATACTCAAACTAGACCTTTATATAAGCCTTCAATTCTTACTGTGAACGATCCCGTATCTACAAATCTATATTCCAATGTATTCGTATACTTACGGGTATTTTTAATTGAATGATTAGCATATTAATTTTTGCCAATTATTAATACAACACGAGGATAGTTCGGAATGTGTTGGAGAGTTGCAGCTTGGCTGCACCGTTGAATTGAATTTTTATCTTGCGCCTTGATATCTCAAGTCTCAACCCTAATCCAAGTTTAACAAGACGAAACCATGTCCTGCTTGATCTCCCTCCAATTTTTAATTATGTTAGCCATAGCCTTTCTGACGCAACGTAAAACATGCAACTTTGAAATCTACCAGGAAGATATAAAGAAACCTTAGGGTTTATTGATAAATTCGAAATGCAAATGGTCTCAAGTTGAAGATATCAAGATCAAGAACTTCAACCTTGCACCTTACTGCGTTCTTGATTCACTGATGATTTGAAATCTCACAGCATCACAAAAGCATGTCCTTTGATGAGAGAATTCACTGAGGCTTGTTTAAGACGAAAGTGTTGTATCTTATTATCCCCACAAAGGATCAAGAGCCTATATCCAGAGAACGCAACAACCTTAACTGGTTAACACACTGGGATGCAGGCCAGTAGGGAAATTTATCAAAATTCAATGACGGACTTGACAAATAAGGAATTTAAAGAATGTAATGAGCAACTCCCTCTGGAAGATCACTAAATCTGTCTACCGTCCTCCTTCCCCTCCTAGCTAGTACGAACTCCAACACTCTGTCTAGGCAACTTATGCATCTCCCCTGCCCTCAATGCTTTCCAAATGTTTAAGAATTACTGGATTTTGTAGAAAACAAGGATAGAGTTGTGTGAATCAAGGGGAATTACATTCATACTAAAACTGAAACATCAATTGCACTCATTTACTATACACTGAACCAAAACAAAACCCTAATTAGAGTGCTTACCATTCATTCATATAAGCAAAAGAATTCGATCAAAGTAGGGTGACTGCGATCCCATATTCTTCTTTTGTCCAGATTCCAACTCTAATTTTTATCTTTTTGTTTTTTAGTGTTTGCGCAAGTGCAACCGGTCTTTGGCTCTTTTGGGCTTTCTAGATATAAATTTTGGGCAGGAATTTGGCCCACGTAACTGTGCTCGTGGCGGGAACTGATTTTTGGATGGAGCGGGTCCGGCGCATAACACATCAGCATTTAGCAAACATATTTTACAGAAGCTTAAATTTCGATAAAATTATAACTTGTGAATGTGATGCAACATTGCAATCTTTCATAATGAGGTATGATATAGACACGTCACACATGGTTGAAACTCAATTCAAACAAAATAAAACTGACGGAAAAAAACATTGAAGATTTTTCCCTCTAAATAAAAACAAGAAAGCATTGTTGGTTGCCTCTCATTGTATAGAAATTTTCAACAGTAGATCTATCAACATCCACGCTTGGGTTTGGATACAAGTATTATAACTTAAATAAATCTTCTTAACCTGGGAAAGCTCGTATAGATAGCTCTGTAGTTACCTCATTAAGCTGATAAATAAAAACAAGGTTTTGCATTTTCCAAAACTCCATACCAAACCCGGAACCCTGAAAAAGGCACCAAGAAGATCAATAATTCCAGAAATGACAATGGCAAAATGTACAGAGAGGAGGGAACACAAACTTTTACTTACATCCTCTGATATGTGGGATTCGGGCCGTGGATTCCACTTCATGCGCAAAGTACTCAAGTTAGGCATTCTCTTAAAAAGATAAGCTGCTTCAGGCCCTAAGTGATCCTTAAAGCTTCCAATGGTGATACACAAATAAGAAACATCATCTAATGGCATTGGCCCGCCTGCAAAGACGAATACACATCAACTAGCCAACGTTAAACCGTAAACAAAGCACTTCTCTCAGACTGATCTTCAAACTAAACTTGGAGGATAAATGTGAATGTTCTTTCTAGCTAGTGTGACCGTTGCAATGCAATCACTCAAATCAAAATAAACCGAAATGTAAGATACATAAATTTATTAGCTCTATTGCATACCAAGACAGGAAATATTGTACTCCAAAAAAAAAATTACACCAAATTGCAGGATATTTAGTATTGAACCAAAAGAAAAAGGCTGAAGAGTAGTCGCTATAACTTTTTCCCTGCGTATACTCCGAAAAACCTCGAACACCTCGCCAAAGCTATTGTGATCACCAACCATACAAATCTCGCCTTTTTCCAAATGCAATAATTTACCCAGCTGGTGATTGATTGTGTTCCCAATCCGTTCCAAATATGTAAGGTTTGGAGCAACAATGTTCCACGATTGGCCGGACGAATTAATCCGCCACCTGATGTGTATATCTTCAAGTTTCTCACCTGATATTGTAAGATTAGAAGGTTTATCGCCACCAGCAACAATGCTAAAGAATTTCAAAGAGGAGCTTTCAATGGTGATATCTGCCAACCCGACATGGCAACATGTTCAAGACGCAGTTCCGTACAACATGTTCAGGACGCAGTTCCGTAATGCATCTGCAGTGAGAGGAGATCCATTTGAACAACCCCTCATCTGTATCAACACGTTCAAGTGTTCCAACTTGGAACAACAAGCAGAGCGGGACTTTGATAGTTGCATTACACATGCTCAACGACAGAAACCTTAAAAACCCAGAAAGAAAGAGCCAACCTGGAAATGTAAATTGTTCCCCTCATCATTGTATATGTTGATATCAAGCACTTTGACCCTACGGATCAGTGCCTTTCGAGATAGCTCCCATGATTTGACAATGCCATCGTGTTGCCAAAGCCGCCAGTGAAAAGGAAGCTGCTGTATCTTGTTATTAAGAAGAAGAATGAAGAGGCAGTTCAAAGAAACCAACAACTCTACCCGCTGGCACAAGTTGGATTCATTCGGGTCGGAAAGTTGGACAAGATTCAAGGATGGAGATGAGAGATGGGGGTGTCTGCATCTTCTAGATAATGTGCCAAAACTGGTGAGGTCTGCAGTACTAGTAAGGAAGGAGATAATGTGATGAGCAACTTGTTCTGGAAGATCATTTCTACCCTGCTCTTACCATGAACTCCTCTTTTACAACTTGCAGCAGCCATTTAAGTTATACCTAGGCTAGCTTTCCAAAAACTTCAGACTTACTGGATACCAAAAATGAAATTGGTCAACTTAAAACCCATTATTGGTCAAATTCCATATGAAATTGTTGTTGAAAGCATATGCATCATCGATTTCATGTAGCCAAGAGAACAGAGCCCCCTTCTGAAGCAGAGCACAGAGAACCCTAACATGGCGTTAGTTGCTGATGTGAAAAGGACACGAAGACAGAAAGAAATTAGTTAAATGGATCGTATTGGCTTGACAGATAAACGAGTTGAACCAGGTGATGCACTACGTCGTTTAATAAATTTGTGATTGAATGGTATGTGGAATTTCCTTCGGTAATTGGTTTACTATAGTCTGAAAAATATAGTTGGTCGTGTTTACAATTGGAGAAGAGCGGCGCGAGATTACAAGGCCAAAAACTGAGGATTGATTTATTAGTAAGAGATATAGCTAAAGCTGCCGAACAACGAAAAACAATATGCCTCATTTTTTGAACTTGATTTGAGATAGTTGATCTAAAACTCTTTCACCTCATGAAGTGAAATCAAACCCTAATGCATCAAATACCCAGCGGCACAAGTAATATCTAAACATCCCCAGATGGTTTTGGAGAACAAAAGAACTTGAAAAGGGGATTTAGTTGAGAAAATCCTAACACAAACTTTCATTTATAGCATACCAATTCCAAGTACCAATAGATCAAGCTCTATCCCAAAAAATTAAAAAACAACTTCATATAGTACAACTGCAGTAACTACTCATAAACTCCACAGAAGAGAGACAACCCTCTAGAACTCCTGAGAGGCAGATCCAATATCGCCCTTGCCTTTGCCCACCTTCTTCGGCAAAAGAGTTTGGTGGATGTTTGGCAACACTCCTCCATTAGCAATGGTCACAGACCCCAATAGCTTGCTTAGCTCTTCGTCGTTCCTCACAGCTAGTTGGATGTGCCTTGGCACAATACGGTTCTTCTTGTTATCCCTTGCAGCATTTCCAGCAAGCTCCAATACCTAAACACCCAATTTCAGACCAAAAGTCAGATCAAACCCATTCAAATTCCATACTACAACAATCCACCACTTTCATGAAAATCTTAACCTATAAAACTCAATTCAATACCAATAAGACATAAAACTAACCGCAGGAACTTTAACTCATTTCACCAAAAGAACCGAACGCAAATACAAAAATCAATTTCAAATTCAAATAACACAACCAACAAATTCGATCTAGGTTAAACAATCCGATTAAACCTAGAAAATAAAACCCTAACCAAATCCAATCAAGGCCCTCAAACATGAAATCCCATTACACAAACAAAATTAAAACCAAAATTTCAATTAATCACAAGCGACCCATAAAAGTAAAAACACATCTAGATCAAACACAAACTAACCTCTGCAGCAAGATATTCGAGCACGGCGGAGAGATATACAGGTGCGCCAGCACCAACCCGCTCGGCGTACTTGCCAGCCTTAAGAAATCGGGCGATCCTACCCACCGGAAACTGGAGCCCCGCTTTATGAGACCTCGATACAGACTTGGAGGCCTTCGGTTTGCCCCTGCCTCCCTTCGTCGAACCAGCTTCTTTAGAACTCATTTTCCCGAATCAACACTGAAATCACAAAACCCTAACCCTAGAACAGAGAACAAGTCTTGGGCGAGTGATAGATGCGTGCGAGGCAGACAGAAAGAGGGATGGGTTTTTCTAAATGTGAAAGTGAAACGCGAGTGGGGTTTGGAATAAATAGGAGGTCAAGCTGTGCTCTGATTGGCGGAGAGTGCGGTCACACGGATCGCCAGCGTGGCACCCTCTTTGGAAATTCGCGGGAAATTGAATTTTGGTCCTTTTTAGTTTTCCCACGGTCCACTGCTTTGCGATTCTCGTTTCGCGGTTAACAGGCAAACAGCCCAAAATAAAAACGACGACGTTTGGGTATAATTTATGGGCCTGGAGTTTCTTAACTTTTGGGCTCCGTTGTTGTGATCTATTGGATCGCAGCCCAAATGGTGAAGCGTGCGTGGATTGGTTGGCCCACGGAATACGATTCGGGAATCTATGAGCTGCATTACACTGAATCGTGACATGACGCATCAATCAGCCATGAAGGTGAAGCTGTACCGTTTGACATTTTTTACTGTGGATCGTACCGCACCGGGTTCTTTTTTCAAATTTTTTTACTGTGGATCGTACAGCACCAGGTTCTTGTTGGCTTTTGTATACCTAATACTAGTTAGGAGAAAAAGAAAAGGGCCCTTGAAACTTGAAAAATGATTCCATTTTCCAGCTAGCTGTAATTATTATTTGATCGATCATCCGATCAAGTAGGCTCCCATATAGGCATATGTTATGATGATGATGAAATATAAGGTCTTGGGCTCTTCTTAATGTAAACGATTTTGAGTAGGAGAAATTCGATCACAGGACCTCGAGTTCCTAATCTTTTTAGACATCACAAAACCACTTTTGGCAATTCTATGGACACCCAGAAGTATCTGTAGATACCGAATTTGATTTCCAATCTTTAGATTATTCATAAATTCGGTGTACGAATTTGGTAATTGGACCTTACCCGCCTTGTGCTGCAAGTCAACCGAGACAAATATAATTCTGATATCCAGGCCCATTTCATGAATAAATGAAGGCCCATTAGGCCCAAAATAAGACAGAAAGACCCGCAGAGAGAAAGAGATAAGGACAAGAAAGGAGAGCCAAAACGCGGAAAAGGACAAAAGAGATAAAGGCAAAAAGAAAGAGTTAGCCTAGGTGTTGAATCTTGGGCCATACACGTAGGTAAACAACTACACAAAGATGCCCTCCCTCATTAAGGGCAGGGGTTGGAGTTGGAGAGGATGATGATGGAAATATTTCAAATTTTTGGAGTTAAAAAGGAGAAAAGAAAAAGAAGAAGAAAAGGGCAAAAGCCAAACGCAGCATGAGGCAGAAGAATCCAAAAACTGTGGGTAATTGTTGACCTCACAGTTAGAGCAATGGTTCCAAAGGCAGTGGGCACGAACAATAATAGTGAAAGTCCCACCCAAAGTAGAACTTTGATGGTGAAGTTCATCGACAGTGACTGCTACTGACTTGAGAGAAAGATGAGGAGAGATGAGAGAGATGAGATAATGCATGCCTTTGCCCAGCAGGTGTGCTTGTTTGTTTTCGTTGCCAACTGCCCTACAAATAGTTCTAGTACTGCTACTCACAGAGTATAGTCCTTTTTTTCTTTTTCCTCTTATCTTATTTTTCCTCTTCTTATGATATTTCTCTCTTACTTTACAGGCAATCAAGATGCAAAGGACGTGCTATTTTCTTTCCAATTTTTGAAAATTTTAAAATGAAAATGACGTACTAGTCTAGTTAGTTCATTATATATTTTTGGTTTTTGGTTTTCTTGCATGAGAGAAAGGGGAAACGCAACAAAAATTAAGCCATACCGCCTCTTCAAAAGGAAAGGAAGGAAGGCCGCACATGTAACATATCATTTTTATTAATGTTTACATCTAAAGATAATTAATTAAGAAAAAACAGATCGGGGGATGATCACCACCGGTACTGACTAAAGAAGGCCGAGTAGTTCTTAACCTTAAGCCGGAGGAAAAATGGCTCGTTTAAAAAATGAGTTAAAAATTCTTTCCGGAAAAGGAGACAAGTATTTATTAACGCATATGTTAATAAATAAGTGTTGGAAATGCAAAAAAAAAGGTTTACTGATGAAATGAAAGGTTGTTCTTTGTTTTCAAAAAGTTAAAAAGTAATGAAGCAACAGAGCTTGAAATGTAACTGTCATTAAGCTTTAGCTTGTTATGGGCTTAATGACAAGGACTAAATGTGAAAACGTGACATTGTCCCAATGGATTTTGGAAGGGGGAAAAGCATGATTGTGGAAGATTAGTTTTGTTTACTGTTTTAAGTATTGTCACATGTATTATGTGTTCTTAAGGAGGCAACAGCTTTTTCTAAAGAGTGTTGATTGATCGTGAAATATCTTTTGCTTTTATTCTCCAAACGGAAAGTGTACAATTCAACGAATATATTGGAGCAAAATTAATCGTGACTTAAATGTACATTAAGCATTACAATAAAGCTTAAAAATACACTATAATATACACTTCTACGAGAGCACAAATCTTATACATTGGGTGTGCAATTAAGTTGTGCTTGTAACAACTCACATGCGTGTTAGTGAATGTTAGTTGTTAATGTTTTATTGACCCGCTTTCATGAACTACCGAGAATCATTCACCATAATCTCTCACAAATTTTGATAACGTCAGTCACGTGTGTGAGTAGATGTGTTAGCCATTAATGTTTTGTTAACCCGCCCTCATCCCTTATTGAGAATCACCCACCAGAATCTCTCGTTACAAATTTTGAAAACACCAACCACGTGTACAACTACTCACACGCATCTTAGTAGATGTTAGCCGTTAGTGTTTTGTTAATCCGCTTTCATCACATATTATGAATCACATACTTGAATCTCTCGTTACAAATTTTGATAGCGCTAATCACGTGCACAAACTTACACTTGTGTTAATGTATGTTTTGTTGACCCGCTTTCATCACTTACTAGGTAGGAACCACCCACCATAATATTTCTTTACAAATATTAATAGCGTAAGCCATCTGGACAATCACTCACACCCGTATTAATGGATGCTAGCCATTTAGTGTTTTGTTAATTCGTTATCATCAACGACTAAGAATCACCCGCTAAAATCTCTCATTACAGAATGTTAAAAGCATCATTCATATGCGCAGACGAAATCTAACTATCAATATGCATCAATAATGAAGAATTACTCGTGGCGACTAACCATTGCGTACATCACTAATTTTTTTTTTATTTTTTTTTTTTACAGTTGTATCACTCGCGCGTCACGAGTTACGATTAAAAAAATATCTACTCACACTCACAATGACATTTCCGTAAATACGATCCAAAATGAAAGACAAAACGGTCATTGAGGCACCGCCAAAAGTAGTACTTTGTGTTCGGACGGGCTCTGTTTGTCCTCACGTGCCCTGCCTTCCACCACACGCCCTGAAGCTTTTATTGCTCTATCCATCCAAATATTTTTAAATTCCTCACTTTCTCCTGTTTTTCCTTTTTATTTTCTTAAAAAGAAATTTAAGAAAATCAAGTAATTAACAAATTTAATTTCTTTTGGATAGGTGGGTTCCACTAACCGTGTTTCTTTCGGCCGCTCACTTTGTCCCCTTCCCCTCTATCTCCCGCGTCATCTCTGCACTCATCTCGCACATTAGCATACGTCCTAACTTGTATGCTAAAATACGCCAGCCCTCTTATCCTGCACCCGCTCCGCACAAGCACACTCTCTATTGCTCTGTTTTATTGTAGTGAGATTTGTCATTTCATCACATGAATGCAGAGAGAGGTTTCCCCTAGAGATTAGGGGCTTGTTTTGTCTGGGACCAATGGGTTAACGAAGTACGATCTAAAAGTTGGCGAGATTCAAAGGTTAGGTGCAGCCTGGCTGGCTTTGCTTCTTATTTGAGTGTGAATACGTGAGGCTTTGTTTTTCTTAAGTGGGTTTGCTCTCAGAGGATCTGTGTTGGGTTTTCTACTAGCTAAGCTTTTGGTGTGGAATTTCTTCAGACCGGTTTCCATGGCTGGGACCAACGAAGTCAACGTTAATGAATCCAGGGTAACCACTTTTTCTTTGATCTTTTGTTTAATTCGAAGTTTGGTTTTGGCTCAGCTTCTCTGGGTTTTGGTTTAGGGTGATGGTTTGCTTATCTTAATGGGTTCTCTGTGTTATGGGGTTTGGTTTGTGGTTTTGTTATAGAAAGCCAGAATTTGTTCTTGTTTCTTTGGTTGGTCTGAAGACTTTGTTCTTCTTTTAGTTGAGGTTTTGACCAGTTTTTCTTTAGGATTTGAACAGATATGGTTTTGGGTTTGTTATACTTGTTCGAGTTCATCAGGTTTTTGAATCTCTTCTTGTTTGGAGATGTGATTGGGATTTAGTGTTGTGGTTTTAGCATTGGGATGGGAGGCTGAGTATCTGCTGAACTTCAGCTTCAGCTTCAAGAAATTTGATTAGATGAACATGATTGTATTTGAAGACTGGTAATAGATTTTAGGCTTGTATGGCCAAATCCACTGCTTTAGTTGATTTTGGTTTTTGTGCTTTCTTGTCAAAGTGTTCATGTCCTTCATCTGTGGTGGTTCCATGGTGTCTCTGTTACCTTGAAAGTTGAAACAATAGCAAAAAGCTTTGTTTATAGATGCCATTACTCTGGTGTTGGTTGGAGTTCTTGATTCTTAGTCATGTTTATCTTGTTATGTTGGAATATGAATTTAACATACCTAATTTTGTTTTGGGATCTTGTTCTCTATACAGACGGTGGTTCCATTGAATACATGGGTCCTCATCTCCAATTTCAAGTTGTCTTACAATCTTCTTCGTCGACCTGATGGGACTTTTAACCGTCACTTGGCAGAATTCCTTGATCGGAAAGTGCCAGCCAATGCAAAACCAGTTGATGGGGTTGTCTCATTTGATGTCATCATTGACCGTGAAACTGGCCTGCTTACTCGAATCTATCAACCAGCCAATGCTGAAGAATCTGTGCTGAATATTCTTAATCTTGACAAACCTGTGAGCATTGAGGTGGTGCCTGTCATAATTTTCTTCCATGGTGGAAGCTTTGCGCACTCCTCTGCTAACAGTGGCATATATGATATTCTGTGCCGCCGACTAGTTGGTATTTGCAAGGCTGTAGTGGTCTCTGTAAATTACCGCCGGGCACCTGAAAATCGATTTCCTTGTGCCTATGATGATGGATGGACAGCCCTGCAGTGGGTCAACTCTAGATCGTGGCTTAAAAGTACAAAGGACTCAAAAGTTCATATATATCTTGCTGGTGATAGCTCTGGTGGGAACATTGTACACAATGTTGCTTTAAGAGCAGTAGAATCTGGAATTGATGTATTGGGAAATATACTGCTCAACCCAATGTTTGGGGGGCAGGAGAGAACTGAATCTGAGAAGCGATTGGACGGGAAATACTTTGTCACCATCCAAGACCGGGACTGGTATTGGAGAGCTTTTCTCCCCGAAGGGGAAGACAGGGACCACCCGGCATGTAACCCATTTGGTCCAAGGGGTAATAACCTTGAAGCTATCAAGTTCCCAAAG
The DNA here is from genome assembly GCF_902201215.1 of Prunus dulcis. Taxonomy (NCBI): domain Eukaryota; kingdom Viridiplantae; phylum Streptophyta; class Magnoliopsida; order Rosales; family Rosaceae; genus Prunus; species Prunus dulcis. The sequence goes on along the minus strand of NC_047655.1, from coordinate 27,847,839 downwards.
AGTCTTGTCGTGGTGGCTGGTTTGGATCTTGTTCAGGACTGGCAATTGGCTTATGCTAAAGGGCTTGAGAAGGCTGGCAAAAACATCAAACTTATGTATCTTGAGCAGGCCACAATTGGTTTCTACTTGCTGCCAAATAATGACCATTTCTACACCGTGATGGATGAGATAAGTAAATTTGTGTGTTCCAACTGTTAATAGAATTGACTTTCATCGCGTGCGGTGATATATAACCTAAGCTTGACATTTCACCCGGAATAATGAAGGGTTTGTTTGCAGTACGTAAGATTGTGTAGCTATAGTGATTATTACTATTGTATTGATAATTGTGGTACTAAAGGATCCTGCTGGGGTCTGGTTCTTGTCTGAGGAGGACTAGGCTTGGTTGTTTGATGCAAAGGTATATGTGGATCTGCATATAGCTGGATCAGCATGTTTTGTTCTGGTGCAAATCGGAGCTTCCGAAAATTTGGTATTTTGGTTCGATAAAGCTTTGCAGACAGCAGGATCGATTAACTAAGGTTAGCAGTCCCACGACACTTCCAGATTTGAGGATTCCGACTACCGGCCACAATGAAGAGGAAGACACTTAGGATTGTTGGTGTAACACCCACATCCAGTGACTTGCTAATGTTATATTATATATAGCTAATTCGGAACATGGATGGAAAATCATCCTCCATGGTATTGTTGTCATGTATTATTGTGTATACTTATGTGCTAGATTATATAAAATGGTTGTGTATTGGCTGTTGCCTTTGTTGTTTAAGCTTTCCAGTTACTTGGTATGCCAATATTTGATGTGAATGTTAATGTCTACTCTTAACATGCTTTGTATTTCTTTTCCTTTTTTTTCTCCTAAAATCAGTTAAAAAAGCTCTCTAAGTTCTTCTTATGGGGCCTTCTTCTACAACACAGAATGAATAATGGCTGTGGGAAGAAGCAATAAGCTGGAAACTTTATTTTTGGAGAAGCTGAATGCGACTTACAGGAGCATTATGCAGAAGGGGGAAGTCACTCGCTAAAAGGCCTAGGAAAAGGAGGAAAGAAAAGAGCAAACAAGCCACTAAATGACAAATTATACAGGCACCAAAGTACAATCTAATATGTCACATCTCAGCATCTCCATAAGAGCATATGCGTTTGAAACATGGTTGAAATAACCAGAGGTGGCTTACTTTGGACCTTAAAAGAAAAGAAAAAAACACATTAAACGACACTAGCTATACAGAAGCAGAAAAACTTGTGAGAAATGGGGATAGCATTGTTTCTTATTCTACAGACGTTGAAGGCTTTGGGCCGATGTTTGTGTTTCCATAAACCATACAATCAACAACTTTAATGATAATTTTCAACAGGATTTGACTCAAGATTTATATAAATAAACTTGATTATCTGTATCTCTAATTCTCTGTAGGATGCTAAATGATTGAAAGAGTTCATATTTTAGGACTGATGGAGACTGATTTTGGGTCATCCTTGTCAGATCATGAATGCCTCTCCTCTCCTTTTCTGCATGTGTAACTCAGAAGGTACCATGGAGGAAATGCAAAAAATGGCTTGTTTCTAAAGAAAAAAAGTATCCCTACCAGTGGTGGTTGGCCTGTGGGTGCTTTTCTAAGGGACCACACTTAGAATCAAACAATGCCATCTAATCTGGGTGAGTTGCTTTCACAATGATTTAAAAACTGGCACAGCAAGCAACAGCTAAGCTTCTGAAAATGACATCATGACGCCTTGTTTGTGTTAATTAATGTGTTTTTTTTCTTCTTAATTTTAAATTAAAGTACCCAGAAAGCCTGTTATTAGTTAATTAACAGGAGAGGAACACAAGTGGGTTTGTTTGTCAGATGTGGTTGTTTGTTTATATAATTTGAGGTTTTGCCAAACACAGTCGTCATCCACTATGAAAAATTCATATCAAGCCAACATTTATCAGATCAACTGACGTTAGCAAAATCCAATTTTGATATAAAGTCAAGAGTTCTTGGCTTTGAAAACGTATTTTTAATCGGTTGAATCGGTCTGTACTATATGATCCATGGCAGCCATTGTTCATTTCCATGATGTGAAGATGTTTGTCGTCAGCATGCTTATCACTGCATTGTTGAATAATACAAGTCTAATGATGAAAACGAAAGTATTCTTCAAACACACTTGGAAATTAGTTTTTTACTTTTTTTAATAGAGCGATAGTTTAAACTATTCTAAACACACTTGGTTTGGTGCACCTGAACAACTATTCTAAACATGTTTGGTTTGGTGTACTGAATAACCGACCTAATCCACGTCTGCACACAGTTGGAAATTATTAAGTGGGAAAGATTGTCTTCATCACTTAATTGGGTTTACAAGACAAAAGGTCCTTCAGCGTTTTGGAGGGGGAAAAGCTTAGGAACCCGGCCCAAAAACAAAACGGCTTTATGAACCAACCAATGTAAAAATGCTTGGGCCAGGGTGCATACATTCTTCTCCTTCTCCATATAATCTTGGATTGTACTGTTTGGTCTCTTCTGTGCATTGAAAAATATTGCACTAAAATCCAATCATCCACCGTAATATTCCATATGTGGGCAGAAGCCATGTAGTGGCATGGCAGGCCCAGATCCAAGTAGATGCTATTCATCCATGATCTGATCAACAAGGATAAAGCCTGCTAGTTCATGCCATTTATCTCATTGCACACGTCATAAAAAACCCAGTTAGGCTGCCAGAAAGGAAAGATTTCTAGTTTCTTCCACCACTCAAAGATGAATGATTGACAGTATCATCATCAGAACTGAGATTTGGCACAGATGGCCTTCTATAGAGGGTGAATCAATTGAATATTTCATTATTTATTTATATTCCAAAAACAGAACAGTTTTCCAGCACAGATAATTTGTCTCATTGTATGCAAGACCTACATGACAAAAGGCATAGAAATCTGAGATCCCACTGAGTAATCTTAGGGCAAATTTGTCTCCAAATTATGCATTCCTCAATTTAAAAAAAGTGAGCAAGCAAACATCAAGACATGCCTAACCAACAAAAGGATATAGCAAAGTAGATCAGACCACATACTTCCCAATATGCCATCAAGAAGGAAATGTGAGCATTTTCAAATATGAAACAACAGAAGAGTAAAAAAGGCAGAGAATCCCACTGATTCAGATAAGATATCCTTATTCCTTCATTCATATAGCTGGCAAAAGAACATAGAATATCAAAGTATCCCATGAGACCTATTTCTGCACCAAAAACATTATTATCTAGATTAGAAGTTCAAAAAGGACAAACATGATAACACCGTGCCGTCAAGTAGCACTTGACTGGTTGATCCAAGAACCAAGAGCAACCTAGTCCTTGTAACAAAATTGGCTGATGAACTACTCAGCGTCCTTTAGCAACATATGCAACAGATGCTGCAGCAATAATTGTTGTTGCTGATGACACCAAAGTCCAGAAACTCTTCTTCTTCTGTGCCTCTGCTATCTTGTGCAGTGACTCAACTTGCTGCTTCAAGTCTCCAACCAGCTTCTCCTTGTTTCTGAAAGCATTCTGTATGGCATCTAACTCCACCACATATGGTTGAATTTCTTTTCCAAGCTTGTGATCATTGGCAACCACTTCTTCCTCACCTTCAGACTTAGACGATACCAGTGCTGCAGTGTTCTTCAACATTGTCAAAGCTCGCTTAAGTTTGGCTCCTTCTGATTCAAATTTAGCTTCCCAATCATGAATTTTCTTCTGAGCCTCAACAAGGTTCTTCTGCATCACATCTTTTTCCTTTACCAATGACTCCAAGCGGCTCTCCAGCACTTTATTTTTCTCAGAAACGTTGTCACGCTCACTCCTTAGTTTTCCCAACTCTTTCTCAGTTTCTTTAATTGTCTTCTCCCTATCTGAGATAGTCAGCATCAAGTCTTCCACTTTCTTTTTCTCCCCATGCAAACTCTTCTGAGCCTCGGACCTCTCCTGCATAACACGGTCAACAGCATCTTTATATTGACTAACTTCAGAGACCAATCGTTCATTCTTCTCTTCTTGCCCACTGCATGAATTTCGCAGTTTAGATACAATATCCCTTTGTTCAGCCGCTTCTCTGTTCAGCTCAGCAATTTCAGTTTCTTGATTTACTTTTGCCTCCTCCATCTCATTCTTCTTTTGCTCTATTTCCTTGATTCTTTGCTCCTTGTTTTTCAATTCCTCAGTAACCGTATCTAAAAGTGCCTTGTGTGATTTCATTTCCTCATTTAACCTCTCAATGCTGTGCTCCTTCTCCCTCTTTTCTTCCACTAATGCCTTAATGTCCCTCTCCCTCTCCTCTTCCTTCCCCATAGCCTCATTAATACTCTTCTCCAACTCCAAAACCTTAATGTGCAACAGTTCCTTCTCTTTCCTCAAATTCAATTCAACCTTACTCAAATGCTCCACTTCATTTTCCAATCGAAAAAGTCTCACTTCTTGCCCATGTTTTTCCTTCTCAATCTCATTCTTTTCTCTGACAATCCCTTCAATCTCCTTCTTCAAACCCTCAGTTACTCTTTCCGACTCAGCATGCTTCCTCTGAGCCAAATCCTTTTCTCTGATGACTACCTCAACCGCTCTTTCTTTTTCAGCCTTTTCCTGCACTAATCCTTGACACTGGATTTTGAGCTTCTCAACTTCATCCTCAGTACATCTCTCTTTTTTATCCATTTCTACCACTTTCAATCTCAACCCATTCGCCTCCTCAGCAAGACCATCAAAATCACTCTTCACCACATCCCTTTCCCAGCACACTCGGTTCAGCTTTACCTTCTCATTTTCAAGGCTACCCATAAGCTCATTCATTTCCCTCTTCAAAAAAGCAATCTCAGTATCTCTCTCGCTCTTCGCTCTCTCAATCTCAACCTGCTCTTTCACCATTTGACCCATCTGAGCCAGAACAAAAACACAAAAAACACTCTTTTCCAACTCCAAGCCAACATTTTCCTCACTCTTCCCAGTCAACTCACTCTCCAACAACTTACTTTCCACACGAAACCTAGTCAACTCAGATTCCAAACCCTCCTTGGCCTGCATCAAAGACTCAACTTGTTGCCTGCGATCAAAGGTCTCCTTGAGGAGCAGAGAGTTGAGGGACTTGAGGTTCTGAACCTTCTCTGAAGGCTCATCCTTGGCGGTGGCTTGGCGGGTATTGTTCTGAACCTTCTCTGAGGGCTCATCCATGGTGGTGGCTTGGTGGGTATTGTGGCTTTGGGACTGATGAGCTTCGTGTTTGGTGTCTTTCGGCTGGTGGGTCACTTTCTTTTTGGCCATTTTGTGATACTGTTGTGATGGGAAATGTGGGATTGGAGATGAGAGGATTAGGGTTTTCTAGGGTTCTTATGGTTGAGATGTGGGGTGGGGGAGATATTTAAAGAGATAGGGATTTTGAGAGACAGAAGAGAGAGAGGGAGAGAGAGAGAGAGAGAGAAATGTTTAAATGTTTTGGGGGGATGGGTTAGGTTTTAAAATTTGGGGCCCAGGCCCTCTGGCCCAGAGCTTGAATAAATCCTAGAAAATTGGAAAATTGGAAAATTGGAAATTGAAACTGGAAGATAGAAAGATGGGGCTGACTGTTGGGTGGGGTGCACTTCTAATTTTTGTTTTGTTTTATTCTTGATTTTATTTTGCTGTTTGGAGCCTTATCTTACAGCCACGTGTCTCATCACTTTTAAACGGTCCGCTCGCTTAGTGGACCATATGACAAATTTTCCCATTTTGTCTGGTGCTGAGTGCTGCTCACAACGTCGCTTTCTGTAGTAAACAATGATTTCTTTTTCTATTTCATGCATTTATTAATACATGAAGTTTTTGAAAACTGTTCAAATTCCTGATTTTAATTGTGTTTACTAATAAAAAAAATACCCAAATTTAACATTATAATTCGTAATTTAATACTTTTAAAATAATGAATTAGATAGCGTAGTTGATATCATTCTCATTCCTTTTTTATATTCTTGAATTTCTTAAATTTATAACTTTTTTTTTAAGACTTTGTTTATTGAGAAGGATAATAGTATACTAAAATTCACACACTACATAAATATTAAGACTCAAAGTCAAGACCTTTTTTAGAAAAATAATTGCTTAAAATTACAACACTAGTGAGTCATTTGTAATTTATAACCTTTTAAAACTAAAGTAAGAAAAAATGTTACCAGGTCATATTGTATGAATCAATTCAGATGGTACATATTTAATTATTTTATACTAAATTTGAGCTTATTTTACAGTAAACTTATTATTCACGGAATGAGTAATGCTACACTTACTACATTTTTATCTCACATTTCTATATCACATGATGTGACATGTCCATATTATATGCCACATCAATTAAATCAATGAATTGTATTTTAATTAAGACAATTAGAAAAACAAACATTGAAATAAATCATAAAAGAAAAGAAAATATGAAATAATTTTAATTGATGTGACTGTCAATCTCAGCTGCCACATAAGATGGTATAGAGATGTAGTATACAAATGTGATAAGAGTAGCATTATTCTTCACGGAATATTCTCTAATAAATATTTAAGTTAACAATTAATAAATAGATTTCTCTCTCTGTTTGATGGTATTGGACTTGGAGGAGCAAAGATGCTGGGAAGAGTCCTTTGGATGTTGATCACTGTAACTGGACTTCTGCTAAATCCTGTGGAAGCTCAACCTCACAGAATTCTTGTAGACACTGATGTGAATATAGATGATGTTCTTGCTCTATTTTATCTCTTGAAGCAAAATAACACAGAGTTCGATTTGAAGGTTTATTCTTTTTCCTTTTAAGAACATGGATAGAATTATTTGCACCTTCTGCGTTTCATTCTGGAATATTATAAATCTTACTCTTTTCGTTTCACGAAATTGAAAGTAATTGGTGTTTTATGATCGCTTCTGGTCTGTGTCACTCTACAATCTGAGAAAAGCCTCTTTCTTTTAGCTGCTTCAAGCCTGTTTGAGATGGGTTGTGAAGAAATGATGCGTCCTCTCTCAAGTTGAAAATTTTGCAATCAAATGAAAGTTCATGATGCACCATTTTTATGAACTATAGTCTTATATGTATAGATATGTGCATGGTGATTGATTGAAAATTTGTAACTGAGGTTGCTGCAGGCAATTACTATTAATGCAAATGGGTGGAATGATGCTGGGCACGCTGTTAATTATTTGTATGACATTCTTTTTATGATGGATCGCGACGATGTTCCTGTTGGTGTTGGAGGTGAAGGTGGCATTTTGCCTAATGGTACCATCCTTCCAAATGTTGGGGGTTATCTTCCCATTATTGACCAGGTGCGTGTATCTAATCAGAAGCTGTTCAACAAAAAATAGAGACTTTACCAATTGTTTAACCCTGACATACTTTAATGTCTTGTTATGAGTTCTAATGTCACAGGGCGCGTCCACGGCCGGTGGTTGCAGATACAGACAAGAAGTACCACCGGGCCAAGATGGACGTCTAGATGTGAATACAAACTATGGCATACGCAAGGCTTTACTTCCTCAGGTACCAAATAATGGCCTCATGTTTTTTCTTTTCTGGTTTCATTTTTCAATGTAAAGTTTGTTGAACTAGGCAACCAGTATTGCCAATATATTATATATCATATGTCAGAGACAGTAATGAAGCTAAAATAAAAACACAATCTGATACTAGGACATGTTGTAAATTTAGTATGAATGCAATCCTAGGCACAGCAGTTGGTTGAATCGTTTTCTTTGCTGAACTAGAAGTAGTATATGTTTCTGTCTGTACGTGAAACAGGGCGAGAGAAAATATGCGCCTCTTCAACAACCTACAGCTCAGCAAGTGATGAAAGATGCAATATCTGCAGGTCCCATCACTGTGTTTCTTATGGGCGCTCACACAAATTTAGCCATTTTTCTTATGTCCAATCCTCATCTGAAGAACAATATTAAGCATATATATGCAATGGGAGGTGCTATTAGATCAACCTGCTCTGAAAATGCCACCTCCTCCGAGGCAGGGCTGTGTGGTGACATCGGTAATTTGTATTCACAAGACAGCAATCCATACGCTGAGTACAATATCTTTGTAGATCCTTTTGCTGCATACACGGTATATATAGTTGTTTGCTGACCATTCTACGCTGGACCAAAGTTCATAGTGACTGAATATGAGCAATGATTTATGACCAAATCAGGTCTTACATTCTGGCATTCCAATCACACTCATTCCTCTGGATGCAACAAGAACGATTCCTGTAGATGAGAAATTTTTCTCAGCATTTGAACTGAAACAAGAGACATATGAGGCACATTACAGCTTCCAGTCCTTAAAAATGATTCGTGATACATGGCCTAACAAAGAATTTCATAAGGTAGTTTCCTATGATATCTTGTGCTTCTATGTATGAGCTAAAAGTCTGCAGTTCTGCCCTGATTTTTATATCAAGATGATTGTCTAACTCAGAAATATATTAATGAGACATTGACTATTATGCAGGAATTTTGCATGTGGGATTTTTTCATGGTTGGAGTAGCGTTATCTCAAATGCAAAGTTTAGAGAGAGATGAGGGAGAAAATGAATTTGCCAAAATGGAATGGAGGAACATCTCAGTGATTACTTCAAATCGACCTTATGGAATTTCAGATGGCTCAAATCCTCTCATTGATGGGCGTTCAATCCCAAAGTTCAATGTACAGAAGAATGGGGTGCATAGTGGTCATGTTCAGCTGGGAATGCAAGACCCGTTTTGCCTTGTCAAAGGGAGAAAAGGAAAATGTCAGGTGCGGTACACTAGTTTTCTTTCTTATACATTATTCATATCTTGATGACTTTAGGCTTCAAAAGATGTATTAACTAACTGAATTTCAGACAATACTAACAGGATGGTTACACAAAGGAGGTAAATGGTCCTGAAGCAGTTAGTGTTCTTGTTGCAATAGAAGCTAAGGCAAATCGTGACGTTGACAGCATTCTTGCCAAAGAATTCTATAAAAGTTTCTTGGATGTAAGCTAGTTTATGATTCTATCAACTTTGGCCCAATCAGTGTTCTCCTTTCAATTTATATGACATACAGAAGTTATGTTTTCTCCTTGTGTAATGCATGTTCTGAGTGAAATTTCCTGTAAGACATACAAGTTACATGCAGATTTAGATTTGTTGCAACCTGTCTACAATACACGGTGATAGGCTTACGAGTATTATTTGGCGATTGGCTTTTGCTGGATCCTATTTTGTCCTGGCTACAGAATGATAATTTCAATTAATGTGTCAAATGCAGGTTATAAATCGACCTAAGCAAATTGGACAGCTTAATACTCGAGCAGGGTTTCCACTCTATCAGAGTGTACTTCAAAAACCAGATTTTGGACAGGAATTGATGGGTAAACCCGTAGTTTTTGATATGGATATGAGTGCTGGGGACTTTCTAGCTCTTCTATATCTCCTAAAATTACCTGTAGAACTGATCAACCTCAAGGTATTATACTGCCTTTGTAGGCTTTGTCAGGCTTGGTGCTACACATGCATAAATACACATGAATAGCCTCACTGAGTAGCTTTGTGGGGCCTCATGCTAGCAAAGTAGCAATTACACATTTTGAATATGATTAATAATTATTTATATGTTAGGAGTCTGCTTATTGCTTCCAGGTTCAACAAACAAGCCTTGAAGGATATTTGCTCTTGCACACAATGATGTTAATATAATTTTATCAATACTCAGAAACTCTTTTTTGTTTGAATTTTCTATGTTATCCAGGGAATACTGGTTAGTGCTAATGGCTGGGCAACTGCTGCAACCATAGAAGTTGTATATGACATACTGCATATGATGGGCCGTGATGATATTCCAGTTGGTCTTGGAAATGTATTTGCAGTTGGTCAATCTCATTCAGAGTTCCCTTCTCTTGGAGACTGCAGGTACAGCAGCTCCATTCCTCAGGGTAGTGGTGGCTCCTTGGACTCGGATACACTCTATGGATTTGCTCGTGACTTACCTCGCAGTCCTAGAAGGTATCATTGTCTGTTTAAACTAGTAGACAGCTGGTTACAATGATGTTGTAGACAAATGTTTTGTGTCAGATGGACAGCTTACATTAATGATAAAATGTTTGGATTCTTCATGTCTTTTTCAGATACAGACCAGAAACCACTGATTACCCTGGACTTGGACAACCGACTGCACTAGATGTTTGGAAGTCCATTGTAAAATCACTGCATCCAGGATCCAAGATTACTTTGTTGACCAACGGACCTTTGACAAATTTAGCCCAAATCATTCTTTCTGAGAACACAGACTCAGTGGTCCAGGTAAATGTTTTCTATGTGGTCATATGCTTATTGTGTAGCAAAGGAACTTAGTTTTTCAATGGTTGAGTAAGTTTATACCCAACTGAAATTTTTAGTGGTAGAACAAATCCAGACTATAAAGATGTTAACCTTCAATTTGCATGTCATGCTTTGATATCGGATGCCATTTTCATTGTCATGATTTTCTTGCAGGATGTATATATTGTTGGGGGACACATTCCCCACGAAAATGAAAAAGGAAATCTGTTCACTGTCCCTTCAAATGAATATGCAGAGTTTAACATGTTTCTTGACCCTTTGGCTTCAAAGGCAGTTTTAGATTCAAAACTGAACATAACACTGATTCCATTGCGGATCCAGAAGCAAGTCAGTTCCTTCCAGAATATTCTTGTTGAATTGCAGCTAACAGATAAAACTCCTGAAGCTGCATTTGCCCAGCATCTACTTTCAAGGCTTTGGGAACTAAAACAGAATCATCATAGATACCTTCACATGGTAAAGTTCCATACAGTCAATTAGCTATCTAAAGAAGTCTCTTTTCTCCCATTATGTTAATTTGTCCATCTGGTTGAATTCAAGTTTCTTTCATTCTGGACACATCTTCAACCAAACCCCTTATAAGCCAAGCCTAACACGTGGACAATTTAATTGGGTGACGTGGAGCATGTGTGTGCTTGAATGCTTATAAGTTTCTGATACACTGAAATTGCACAAAGGGCTAGGGTACTTGAATGCTTCAATGCATGATACATTTTTCAACTCACTTTCACTGTGAAGAACTTACATTTGTCCATTCTGTCATTTCACAGGATACATTTTTGGGGGAAATCCTTGGTGCTGTAATCTTGGCTGGTGGTCATCCTCTATTAAACCAAACCTTTGAGTTTATGCCTCTCAAGGTGGTGGCTGAGGGAGATGTATCAATAATTGGGCAGCTGCTTGTTGATGAAAATCAAACAAAGATGGTGAAGATCTTGTGCAGTATAAATCCAGAGGCATATTATGAACAATTTGCTAATATATTAGGAGCCAAACAGCTTTCTGCTGTTATAGCAAGCTTTGTTGAGGAAAAAGGAACATGGGCTACCCAACCAAATAGAACTTGTACAATTGATCACCTGGCCAACTGATGATGTTTTCCCTTGAAAATTAGGATCTGTTTAGTTATATTGTTAATTAATCTGTAAAATCCATCTTCAGAGTAATATGTTTGTGTTTAACAATGAATAAAACAAAGGAAAGTTAGAAATTTGATAATTCTCTTTTTCCATTTTTCCAATCTTGGTTTTCCCTTTCTTGTTTTTCGGTTACATTGGGAGGAAAGAAACCCTAGGGTTTTGATGCTAGGTGCTAAGCAAGGGGAAGGGGAGGGCCACAACCATTGTGGTAAACCTGATCGACTGACTTGGTTTTCCCTTTAGCTGCAAAACAAACCAAGCACTAGGGAGTAACCTCATCTGATTGGTTTTCCCTTAAGCTTACCAAATATTTTAAATTTGATTAATTTCAGTTAATCTTATAATAATTAAAATTTACTCTCATTTTTAAACACGTTTTTTCACTTCTTCATAAATAAGGGAGGATGGGGTCTTGGAATTATGTAGATTAGGCTGAGTTAATAGTTGATATTATTATTGTCCATTCAAATGTAGGTGGTGCATATTGTCAACGTCTAGGGTTTGCTAAGTTGTTAAGAAATAGTACTTGGAGATTAGAAAGCATGGGTTGTTTTGAGGTGACTCTCTTTCTAATCCTGCTAGTTCCACAATCTATAATTATTATGGTTATCATAATTACTGGTTGGAATTAGGAAGAGGCTTTACCAACATTGCACTTCATCCAAACAAGATTTAGAACACAACTGTTCATGACTCATGTTATTGTGAGTTTTTTTATATCAATATTTTATATAAAAAGAAGAAAGAAAAAAAGCATAAAAATTGGTTGGTTAAACACGAGGCAAGAAAAAGCAATATTATATATTAGATACGCTTGGACCAAGAAGCATAAAATCATACATACATACAAACACAACACAGCATGCAATGCAGGTCTATTATTTTCTCATTTGTACCATCCAGTCCAGACTGTCCTGTAGATATCCCACGCCACATTAAAATACAGTTGACAGTAACTTGACCTTGAACTGCACATCTATCTCTTCATTCATTGAATGTAATATATGATCATGGAATGCTGATTTAATTAAAAATTAATACTGCTCAATCAACTAAATCATCCCAACAAAGTGGGCTTTTCTCTCCTTTTTCAATACCTAATACGCTCGATACCCTTTTATATCGATAGGAGGGTGGAATTAAATTAAGGACCTCTTTTAATATTGGAGAGAGAAGTATCACTAAATCAAGTTGTTGATCACAATATCCTCGATACTTAGATATATTCCTCGTAACATGCTAACTAAATGTAAGCAAGAAAAAAACCATGCTAATTAGTCTACAGTATACAACAAATGTTTGGTAGAAAAACTAGCAATCTCTATGAAACTTTTTAAACCTTTGATAATGTGGCACATTCAATTTCATAATGATACAAACTTCCTCATAAATTTCCACAACCACACCACAAGTACTCTTCTTGCTCATGTACATTTGCTTTTGTGCATCTACCAAGTCATTAACATGAATTATTATGCACTGATTATGAAACTAATTTTACCCGATTGCTTCCTTGGGTGAATCCGAAATTTTTTAAACATAGAAAAGAAAGCAACTTTTCATTGCATTTTCTATCAGATTTTGAGTAGTTGGTTTTCAGTGCTGCTTGTACTCAAAGTTACCACACTCTCTCCCACTCACTAGAGATTAAGTGCAGCTTGTAACTTATTGCTGTTTGGTTTTTGCGTAAGAAACTTTTGCCACAGAGAATAGAGATACTATTAAGAGGTAGAAATAGTCATACACATCCTTAACCATATTAACTCAGTTAAGCTTCTTTGAGCCCCAAGCAATCTGGATTCTCAACCAAATAAGAGATAAATAGAAGAGGAAACGAAAAAGCAAGCTTCCTCTGCAAATCTAGCTACGAACACCACACCCACCCAACCCCCCACCACCACAGTGTGCTTGCTTCTGTTATTTTATCTGCTGATAATAACTTCCCCACTGGGTTTCATCATTTACCTGGCAGTGGACCGCCGGCGGCCAAAAGCTGTTTCTGCAGCTGCATATGAACAAGAAGGACGTCAAGGCTTTGAGACCAAGAGCTACCATGCATGCTTGTTTATGAAACAATTTCTTCTACTTACGTTGAAAAGAGTTTCCAGCTTATTTTTCACAAGAGAATACTCATGCTTCACATGCTGGAGAGACTTTAGGCACCTGCGGACCAATATTTTTCATTCAGATTTATATGAACATTTTCTCAAACTCATCATGGTTGTGAAAGACCAAATTTTATTTACCCTTCAACATTCTGCTCCTCGCTGCAGTCACGAAATGCAATGCAGGCCCTATGAACTCTCTGAACACCAATGCTGTTATTGCAAGAACCAAATTTTCTTCATGAAACACCAACAGAAGAAACATATATATAGACAAGAACAAGTACAACTAAAAAAAAGAGTTCTTTTTTTAGCTGACAAATACCTGGAAATGTTATATATTTTAATGACTCTGGTAAGTAAGCGATATTCTCAAGGTACATGCCTTCATGTGGGACAAAGTGGAGAAATGACTATCTTTCCAAGAAAACAACTTAAAGATTTGGACTTTAGTATGAAAGATTTGCTGATATGACATTTCCGCTTGATGATAAACCCTCCAAATTAAAAAAGAAATTTCAGCCAAAGGGAGCTTTGAGTCTTGCTTAAATTTTCATTTCAAAGCTGGAACTGTTGGAAGTCCTACTGGTCCAATTCTATGTTTCAGATATTTTCCAAGACAATTCCACTGAAATGTTCAATGGAAGTTTTGAATGTTTAAAAGGATGTGTTTGCATCAAGCAGCAACTGATATGGTGATATCAAAGTGACTTGAAAGGTCAGAAGAGTGCTTCTTCCCATGCTGAACATAAGGGGGATGCATGAGACAGGTGCATTCTGTAAATATATAAAATAACCAGTAGAGGCCTATAAAGGGAAAAATAACATATACCTGGAGCTGCTACCCTTCAATTGGTGAACATTTTTATCCACAAGTTTAAAGTCAACAGTCTGCTGATCCCTGCACCCAAAAATAAAGAGAGAATAAAAAATAAAAAGAGACTAATAAGGCCCTGACTGTAAGTAAAACCATATATACCATACCAAGGCAAGAAAGTTACTTGAAAAAACAAAAATATTGGGAAAATTAATGATGAGAAAGCTTTAATTCTTACAGAGCTTTGCTCAGTTCATCCATAAGCCTTTCAGAATCTTTAAAGAAAAGAGACACAACTTCAACTACAAAATCTGGGTTGTTCTCATCTTGCAGTTGCTGAAGCTGGTTGAACTGTTCATCCAGAAATGCCTTCAAACAAAAGAAAAACTTATCATTAAAAAAAAGGAAAAGAAAAAAAGAAAAAAAGAAAAAAGAAGCCAACCCAATAAGCTGAACAGAACAAACACACACAAACTTCCTATATCATCCAATATACTGACCTCATCAAACAGTGAAGCTGTGTAGTCAACCAACTGCTTCTGCAACTGAGACACACCATCAGCCATTGTTTCACTCTCAAGCTTCACAGCACTCATTCTTTTTGTTTTTGTGTTTTCTACAGATCTTATGGATTCATTGCACCTTCTTCCCCCTCTTTAAATAGAACAAACCCCAATGGAAGGGTTGCTTAATTTTAATTTTAATTTTAATTTTAATTTTGTAGACTGGGGAGAGGAGGGATGCTGTTAATTAAGATTCCTACCTTTGTGGGTTATACATGCATATACATGTATAGTACATGAAGTCACCCTTTCTGTTATTCCTTACTTGGCTACTAGCTAGCTAATTTTGTAATTCTCTTTTCTTTTTCTTTCTTTTCTCAACACATTACATAAGGTTAAGATAAGCACCCAACTTCTTTCCAAATTTAAAAAGCGTCACAAGATCCAAAACCTGATGCCGTGTACCTTCCCTTCTTTTTCTTTCAGTAATTATTGCTCTTCTCTCTCTCTCTCTCTCTCTCTCTCTCTCTCTCTCTAACATATTATTTCATGGAGCTAGTTTTCTCTTTTGTTTTTCCTCTTCAAGGTGCTAACTTAACTTGTGTTTTGGTGGGGTGGGGGAGTGTGATAATTTCCGAGTCTGGTCCACTCTTGTTGTGGGAGTTTTTGCTTGTCTATTACTGAGTACCAAACTCATGTATAATTAATTAGCATAATATAAAAGTTATTTGGACAAATACAATCTTATTAGTCCAATAATGAAAACCTTTGAGATTCTTTTTTTAAGAACAAGCGATAGTCTGAACTACATATGATGAATTTCTCTCACACACATAACTATGATACCGTAGAAATTCGAACGCAAACATTTGAGATTCTATATATGAAGATAAGAGAGATTTTAGGTCACAAAATAATACTGCTACTCTTTTTAACCCAAGAGAAGCAGAAGCCAAATTCGAGTGACATATGATGGGAAAGTGACTTCAGACAATGTCCATCCATATCTTCTGGATTTTTATTTTATTTTGTGGGATAGACTTTGTCATCGTAATAAAAATAATAAAAGCGAAAATTTAAACATTTCTATGTACAAAGAGTTAAGTTGGTATGACATAATAAATAAAGTATTGAACTTTTATTGTCTGGTGAATTCTCAACGGGCATGTGATAGCCTTTTATTTTTACCCTTTTCTCAACTCAAAAAAAAAAAAAAAAAAATTATGTTTACCCACTCCGCCATCCATCCATGATCTATCCAGCTTTCTTTTTCATTCGTACCCCTTCACAATATTTAACGTTGATCTCTCAATCTTTTCAAGATTCTTTATAATTAAATCGATGTTGCTCTTGTCTTTGTTGGGTTGTTTGCGTTGTTGCTGTTTGATTGGTTGGTACATTCGCATCGATAATTGGTTAATACCAGGTAACTGAAAAGAGGGACAAGTCAGCAGAGCTCAGGCCTCACTGACCCCATTGTTTCAGAGTACTAAATTGGCCCTACTTCTTCAAGCTCAGTAATAACTTGGTTCATCTTTCTATTTTAGGAGGGGTAATTTGGTGAGGGTAATTTTTGCAGGCATGGGACACGTGTCAGAAGCTCAAAGCATTGTGTGTGGGGGGAGCACGCATATTGGATTTTTTTTTTGGGACGAACGAATATGGGATTTTGGCTGCATTTGTTTGCAAATTGTCACAAATTTTGAGGCATCATTGGCGTTGGGTTGGGGAGAGGTTGGCATCTTACATGTAACATGTTGCTTGCAAGAGGCTGCGTTTGCATGATTGAATTCAAATGGGAAAATGATTTTTTTGTTAGGGTTCTGTGGGAAATGATGGGAATTTATAATAATAGCATCAAGATTTGGACCTTACTATTTACCCACTAGGGCAGTTCAAGATTGAAGTATGTTTCTTTTTTGTGGCTCAATTTGGATTGAGATCAATGTATGAGTTGTCACTCACAACCCTTATTGTTGATGATCAACTTTGTTGGGGCCTATGACTTTGGAGTTTGGATAAGCTTCCTTCATCTCATTGTTTCTTTGTTGAATTTTTGTTTTTGAGTCGATATGTTATATCTTCTTATACCAATCAAACCAAATGTGATATCTTTTCATATATACAATTCCCAAATTGATTGATGAATTACTGTGGGTCCTTGCTTGAATTACAAATCTTCTGTTTTTGACTCTTGACCCCAATTTCGTTTAACTTTGCTGACCAACAAAAACACTTTTTAGACATCTAGAACTATAAAGTAAAGAATGTTACTTTCAAGCACAGATGAGTGAATTCTGATTATTCATATATTATAAGTCTTATATACATCAATAACTAGAATTAACTCGTATGTGTGTAACTGAATTTAGCACTATCTCCGAATCAACCGCGTGCTTAAGATATTGTCTCCACCACTATCTAAGGATGGCTTAGCATAGGGATTTTATTTTACTGACTCGAGTCAAGGACAATAGAGACCACATGGGAAGTGACTTATTTGAACCCACATTGATCATTGATGACGACAAATCCAAGACCTCAAACGACAAAAGCCGACCGTTTTCGTACCGACCGGGCATGCCATGGTACCAACGTCACAGGGCCCAAACCAAATCAAAACCTAACCCAACCCCTTCTCCGCTCTCTTCTCTCCTCTCTCATCTGTTCTGTATAAGAGAGAACGAGATATTTAATCATGGCATTCAATCAAATTGGGTTCACATTTTTTGTAGGAGAGAGAGAGAGAGAGAAGGGACCACTCCCCCATTCTATTCTGTATTCTCTTCCCAGTCTTCCTCTTGATATGATATGAAGGGCATCAAAGTGGGTCCCAAAATTTAATACCATCTTCAAACATGAATTCATATTAGCATGGTAGGCCACAAAATTACAAGAATGTGGCATGTTTGGTAGAATCCAAAGCCATGGATCAACAAGCTTTTTTCCTTCAATGTTTTCTCGTTACCAGTACCAGTAAATATTGTACATCACATCTTTTGTATTTATGGCAAATATTCTCCCTGTTTGGGAAATTTTTGAAATTGGCCACAATTATTTTGAACAATTTTGAATTTTTTGAACTTTTTCTTTTTCTTGAAAACAGAACCACAACCATATGCACGCCATAAACACACAAATTCATACAGGTGATAATGTGCATTGTACGCATGTCTCTATTCTTATCCATTTTAAGTTGAACTTCTTTTTCTATGTTTTTTAATTTCTAGTTCATAAGAAGCTAGGCAGTCAATAATGTTCACATGCCTTTAGTTTTAGCCAATGAAAATTGAAATTATAAACTGACAAGACTGGAACCTAAGAAGCCAATTAAATTAAATCCTCAAAGGCATTATAGGAAAATTTTGTATAACTCCTCTACCAAAAGATTGATGCTTGAATTGAACCCATATACAGAGATTGAATTAGAAAGCTCCAGACAATGAACTAATCACAAAAGCAAGGAATGCAACTTGTACAGTTATAATCTCTCTTTAGATTTTCACTTTATTCTTTTTTTTTCCTTTTGTTTGAAGAATGAACAATGTTACGCATCACATAAAGAACCTGTCCACACAAATCATTTCTATTATGGATCTCAATTTACAACATTTACATGAGAATTAGAAGGGGAGGTACCAGGCATCTGCCCCAGCAGCAGCACCGTGACGAACCAAAGATTAAGTCAGTAGCATCTCCATCGTTGAAAAGAAACAACTTCAATTCTGAAACTTCATCAATTAAATTCCACACCAGCATTTGGCTGAGCTTTGGCCAATCTTTTTTTAACCTTTTGAAAAATAAGAAAAGGTCTGATTACTTCGCTAGAATTTGAGCACCGTAAGGTACATCATCCTGCAACAAAGAGTATGGAAATGTCAAGGGATAGCCATTCCACTTTTCCAACATAGAATCATATGTCACACGCTATTCCCATCCGGTTCCATTGATACCATGCCCAAACTTATTGTTCATAAAAATCCAAAAGCACGTACAAAGCAGGATCATTGCGAAAGTGTTAGATAGCAGGCATGAGAAGCCACTATGGTATCAATGAAATCCAGTAAAATATTAATTGATTATTGCGAAAGTGTTAGATAGCAGGCATGAGAAGCCAATATGGTATCAATGAAATCCAGTAAAATATTAATTGATTACGCCACATTTGAAAATGCTAGAAAACACAATAAACAAGTATAGCAGGGATCAGCGCTCAAGCAGCATTCATCTTTTATGTAAATATCCATAATTAAGGAAATTCAATATAAAAGTGAACAAGTGGTACATGTTTATGGTCCTACCTTCCTCTGAGAAGGCAAATATACCACCAAGCATTTCATCACTGTCACCATCTTCCTCGCATTTCCCCCTATCACGGGGGCTGCTGCTATCCACATCAGTTACAACTTCAGTTGATTCACGAAAGTTGCTCAGAGGCGATGCTTTACAATAGCCCTCGTGGAAAAACTGCTCAAAATCCAGCGATTCTTGTACTGGTCCCTCATCGAGGATGTTCATACTCAGATCAGAATGGTTAGAAATTATATTGGAACCTTCACTGGCCCCACCACTATTCACCGACTGAACCTTTTTTGCAAAAGTTCTATCGGCTGAAAGGGAGCTGGTCGTTAAAGTGGATAGACTATTTGAATAATTACTATTCTCAACAAGAGAAACACCTGAGATAGGTTGTTTCGAAGATATTAACATAATATTTTTGTTTGTGGAGCTTTGGTTCAGTAGAGGTGAGTCAGGTGACACCAAAAAAGATCTCCCTCTTTTTTCGCCATTACGTCCACTCCCGGGTTGGTGAATGGATGGATAAGAATCACCTAACAATTCATTAAAAACAAAAGTGGCATTAGAAAGTCCTCTTCTACCGATAAAACAATGATATTACATCATAAACACTTATCTTACCAACATCTGGGTTTTCAGCTGAGCCAGTAGGTGCCACCTTGTCATCAGAAATACCACCCTTTTCCTGAAAGTTTTCTTTAGCTTCATGAGAATCAGAAGATGAACTTGAGTATCCTCCAACTACACGCCTGCATAAAGCACCCAAAGAAACTAATTAGTGGTTAATATGTTCAAAAGTTATTTTAGTTATAACTTATACTATTGTGTTAATAATTTGGAAACACCATGCTCACGGAACATACAAGCCTCATGAGACATGTAAGTTTGGACAATTTAAAGAACACAATAAAGGTCGTGCTAAAAAATATGAACATTCCATTTTTCTTCATCTTCCATATAAATTAGGGCCGTAAAAATATAGCTTTCCAGAAAAAGTCATCAAACATACAGAACCACCATCATCAGAAAAAAGTCATCATAAATACAGATTTTCAGGGAAGTAATAACCCTCTACAAGCAAGAAAAAGAAATACAAGATGGATCCATACGAAATGCTACAGAACAAATAAAGGCACAAATTCATTTCCATGTTAACATAAGTAATAAGGTAGTTACCAGAGAGGTAGAATAAGATAATAATAGCAAGGATACCACAACTTGATGAATACAACAGCTAAATTACCTGCCACTCCATTCAGACTGAAATCTATGAAAAGGATGAACAACAGGTAGCAAATCCTTCCGCCTAATTTCCACCTCGTGAACAGGAACCTTCTCTATTTCCATCTCTCCTCCAATAAGATCCTTAGTGAAATTTAGCTCACTAGCCCCCAACGGATTCATTGTATAGAAATATATCTAACAGATAAATGAAAGGATCACAAACATATTTAATAATGCTGACAATCAAAGGGATCTCACTGTCAAAATATAAAAGGTACCTTAGACTTTTGCCAGATTGGAATCCTTCCAGAATTGATCTGAACCTCAGCATTGGAGAGATACAAGTGAGATTGCTCAAGGGGTTTTACCAACTCCTTATCCCCAATATCACTGTCATCACATTCAGAACTATCCATGACTGTCTCCACATATTCTTGTTTCCCAAGCATAATCCCGGAAATGCATTCCTCTCTTTCAGGCCAATCATTTCTTCGGCAAACATCCCACCATTGAAGAGGCTCAACTCTCACTCGCAAATCTTCATCCTGTATCTGCACTGAAGAACCTGGCCCTGTTCTTGAAGCAGCTTCACCTGGCTCTCCCCCCACTGATGGAAGTAGTTTATATTGAATTGCATAACCAGAAGGAGTGTAAACCAATAGGTTCTCCAAAGCAGTGACCTTCGCGTGAGAAGATTGCAGATCATGAGGTAAAGAACTATGGAATACAGTGGCAACAGCCCCAGACGGAATGGAAGCCTTTCCTGCTGCAGAAGATGCAGCATTACTAACTGTGTTGAGCCACCCGGAGTTATTATTCTTTATTCTGCTAACCACAGAAAGGGTAACTGCCGGTGGTGGAGAAAAAGGTTGCTGATTTGTCATGAAATAAGGAGTAGACCACCATGGTGCAGATGGAACTGGTGAAAGAGTAGGCCCATCAACATGAGAGTTCTGAATTTGAAGAATTGCGTCACCACCAAAGGGGGACAAAGCAAAAATATGGCAAGTCCCCCTGGATGAAACAATTGCAATCCATTGACTATATTGACTGAAACAGATGTCTTGGATCACCTGTATAATAAGCACAAGGAAAAACAAAGCCCAGATCAACATATGAACATAATAGAAAGAGCATAAGAGAACGCATTTAAAGGCCAGAACGTACAGCAGATGTCATGCCACGATGTAGCTTGTAAAGGTGCACATGAGAAGAAGTCCAGTCATAGCTTTGAGTGCCTGATCCATTATGCGAGCAGGATGGCATTATTCGAAAAATGTTGATATTGTTTCCATGTATTGAGGCGGTAACAAGAAGAGTCCCACTTGGGTCAAAACATAGAGCAGAAATGGGACTAGTATGTGCCCTAAATTGTGATACAACAGCTCTGGAAAGAAAGTCTTTTAAAACAACCTGCAAAGACCATTTTGAGTAAGTAAATATGCTTCAATCAGATTTGCTGAACGTAATAACGTAAAACATTGTGACATTATAAAAACCAACCACATCCCGCTGCTATTTAGTATCGGGTTTTTCTAAACTAATGAGCAATAGTAAAAAATAATAGTAGTAGTAGTAGTAATAATAATACTAATAATAATAATAATAATAATAATAATAATAATAATAAGAGCAATAGTAAGTACGCCAGTAGATTCTTAAGCTCACCTCAAACAGATTGTCTCAAGGAAATGGAAGTTATAACTCAAAATATAAATAATAAATCCTTTCTTTTTTATAAGTACGCTGTGAAACAATGATGATTCCAGTGTAAGATTAAAATATAATTTTCAGCTAGAAAGAAAACTTACCATTCCAGCAATATCTGTTTCTGTTGAATGTGATGCAACCCTCCCAACTTTCCAGCTAGAATTTGATGACACAGGAGAGCTGGAACCATCGGGTATAAACTCTTGATAGTACTTGGACAAGGTTTTGTAACCCATGTCTCCCAGATTCAGTAAACCTGTTGCTAACTGTTTACTAGATTCCATTGCATATCGAGCCATCAGACTCCCACTGCTTGGTGAAGTTGATGGACTAACACCTGGAGGAGTAAGACTTTGCGGACTGAGGCGGCCTGTGTTTGACAGCAGAGGGTTGTTGGAAGCATAAGCCAACCACCTGGGACCAACAGCCATGGGACCATATCCAATATTGACCCCAACCAGTCCTTGAACTCCCAACTCGGGGACAGGATAAGTAAGGACACTGAATTTGTTCTCAAGAGTGACAGCATCAAAGCAGTATATCTGCCAACAAACAGTTGGAAAACAAAAAGAACTTAACCCAGGTTCGAATACTTTTCATTACCTATTTAGTCATACGAATTACATAACATTCATATTTAAATGATGTAGCTTCTGCAGTGAATGTCTGAAACCAGTAACCTACAACCATCCAATCTGGTTCTTCTGGTTTATTAAGGGAACATGGTGAACTTCCCACGCACACACACCCACCCAAAAAAACATCTATAAGATGATACAGTTATTCAGCCTCTACAGTTTGGCTGGAAGGAGGAGAAAAAAAATAAAGCAATGCATTCCCAAATGCATATAATATTAATGAATACTTGGGATAAGTTAATGCTTACTTGTGATGCAAGACCCACAGCTACTATTTGAGGACTGCATCTAACCATATACACAGTTGAACGGAATCTCAGAACATGAACATAATTGCAAGACCTTAGCGAATAAAACCGAACAGCTGTAGGAGACAAAGGAGAGTTTCCTGTTTGAGGCTCAGTATGACCATTGACCAACCCCTCTCTCCCTGTTTGCGTCATACCTGAGCTCTTTGATTCATCACAAGCAACAACCATGAGTAAAGGATGTGAAGATCTGAATCCTTCCTGACCCTCACACTTTGCAGGCACGGGTTGCATCTGTAAGAATGTAACTGGATCATCACGCCTTGATGCAAGTTCATTGACATTAGAGGCATCTTCAACATCCAGGACTTGAAAGCCATTGGAATAACCGAGTAGTAGAACATGTTTGAAGGAAGATGGACCAAGCTCTACTCTGTCAAAGCAAGCCCACAGCACCTGTTTGCCACAACAAATTAAACTACACGGATACATCGAATCTAATAACAGATTGTACACAAAGAAGTTACTCAAACCCATTAAATCAATTGCATTTCATGTACGTTCTAGTTGGTTCTATATCATAAGGCAAACAAAGCATTTGACTGTAGAAAATGTTGAAAGCGTACACAGTGCCTCTTACAACTTCCAGTTTTTTTAAAGCAATGACACGCTAATTCTGTGCCTCGCCATTTTACAACCATCCACAGCTCACATTTACTCATACATCTCACAGTTTAAATATATACCATCATCATACAGAAAATTCCAGGTTTCCAAAAGCATGTTTTTGTTATATTTTGACTTCTATCTTAGTTGAATGCTCAATTTGGACACAATATACTCCAGGATTTTCTTACATGTATATGCTAGGTTTGAACTGGTAATGGTCTACTGGACATTAATTGGATGATTGTTTCAATGAAAAACATCAAAACCTCGTGGACAGGGTACATAATAATGTTCCACAATATCCATATCCTTCAGACAGCATAAGATTATCAATTTGATCACCATCAATAAATAATAATGGCTGCCATCATCCAAAAATGATATTACCATTCAACATTCTTAAATTTCCCCGGGCCATATCTATATCCAATATGATCCAATATCAACATTCTCAGATTATCAATTTGATCACCATCAATATATGTCTGATCATAAATTGGCTGTATTTCAACTTCTTTATTAATTAATTAATCAGGACTTCATTTATTCCCATCCTCAAAATACTAACCACTCTAAAACATCAGTTCTGACAAGCACAACAATTAAGTTGTAGTGTCCACTTTCGAAAACACTCAATTTCACATGAAGCACAACAGCCAAGCTCTTCATTCATTGTCCACCCTCATTATCCGACCAACCAAACACATTTAAACTGAAGAAAATTCAATTTCAAGAGCCAACCATTCAGTCCAAATGAAAATTCAAAATCCCTTCACATTTTAATTGTTCTCCTTCAATTTTCTCAACAATCGAGCACAATGCTTGAGCTCTTCATTTCACTCTCTGCCAAATTAAATCACATTAACTAAAAAAGAAGACAAAAAAAAAAAAAAAAAAAACTCAAAACTCCCTAACTTCCTAATTGTCTTTCCCTCAAATTTCCCTCCGCAACTAAACACAAATAACTAAGTAAAAATTAAATTTTCGTTTTCATTTCCTTTATCCTTCAATTTTACCTGTTACCAAACAAAAAAAAACAACACAATTTCCCGAAATCAATTGCTAAACCTGTTCTCCAATTCTACAAACTTCCTAATCAAGGAACATGCAAATAAACAAATTTTAAAATTTTAAAAACGAAATTAAACCTGGTCGCGGCAATCGTGAGGGTCAGCGGAGATGGAGGCGGCGACGGAGGCGCCGGCTGACCGGACACCGGAAGAGGCGGTTTTAATGCAAGACGAAATGAATTTCAGAGAATTAGGAAGGAAGCCATTAGTATTGCTATGATTGTGATGATTAGTCTGAACAAGCTTGCTATTATTGTTGTTCTGGTTCTTCTTCATAATCAGGCAATAAGAGCCCGGGGAATGCAACCGGCCACCGGAGAGTTACCGCGAGTGGGAGGAGTGGACCCCACCGCCGACGACGGTCGCCGACTTAAGGCGATCAGCAATAGCATAAGATAGTTGGGTGAGGAGAAGGGGGATTGGAACGGCGTCGTTTTTTACGGAGGGAGGGAAGGTGGTGGTGGTGGTGGTGGTTGAGTTTTGACCTTGGAAGGCTTTGAAATGGAGACGGTTCGTTTCGGTTTGTAATGTGGGTTTCTGTCTCTCTCTCTCTCTATCTGGCTTTTTAGTTTTGTTTTTGCTTTAGACTCCCTCTCTCTCTCTCTCTCTCTCTCTGTGCGTGCCTGGTGTTAATTGCACTGTAAGCTAATTTGGGGAAATGTCGAATGTATCCCAGTAGGATTTGGATAATCTCGGTGGTTCCCTACAGAATTTACTGACAATTAAAATGAAAGCGAAAATGGTTCAAATTTACGATTTTGCCCTCACGCGTATTTCTATGTGAAACAAAACTCTCTAAACGTAAGTTTAAGCCAGTTGGTTAGAGTAGTGAGATGAGATCTTTACACCAAAGTTTGAATTTACCTCTCGTAAATTATATTAATTTAAGACTATCGTTTATATAAATGAAAAAATAAAAAAAGGACAAATATATATCTTTCGTGTGTTAATTTTGTTGTTGTTGTAGTTGAAATTTCTCATGTTTTTTATTGGGTGAGAAATTCTTCCTTCATATTTATCCATTTAATCTTGTATAGCCAAAAAAAACAAAACAAAAAACATGTATTGGTGGTAAGTGATAATGATAATTGATTTAAAACTTTCCTTATAATTTTACACAAATTCAAAGATTAGTGAGTCAATGTATCAACCAAAAAAAAAAAAAGATTTAAATTTCCCTTGATATAAGATTTAATCCAGAATTGAAGAAGTTCCCATATTTTTAATTTTTGAGGAATTCGTTGTTTTCTCCCTTCCTTGTATCACATAATAGGGGTCAAACTAGTCTTTTTGAATCTTATTTGAAGCATTGAAGGCCCATTAGGGTCAATATCAGTATTTGATGAAAGTGTGGGGGGCCAAACGGGATTAGTGGAAACTCTCGGGGAGACCTATGATATTATAGGCGTAACGTAAGGAATAATATAATTTGAAAAACAGGGGACATTTGGTTCCTTTACGACAAGGGACGAGAATATCTTAAGCCAAGATGCGGAACACAACACGTTTGTTTTTTTTTTTTAATGGACAACGGATATGATTATTTGCTGTCATCTCTTAACAGGTAAACAAGAAAGAAATCTGAGATTGACTTTTTACATATATATATATATATATATAAATTAATCTAAATTAAATTAAAATTATTTTAAAAAGTACCAGATTATTTTGGGCCAGTTACATTTTGGATATGGACCTTTTTTAACGACCCACCCCAAAGAGAAAAATAAACAAAGTCTTCATTTCAGTCCAAAGAACAAATATTTTGAACCTAAAAAATCCATTAACAATAAACAAGCAAATATTAAGTAGGGTTGAAGAACTCATCTCATGAAGCTGACATTTTTTCTTCCAAACAAAAGTAAAAGTCCAACAAGTTTGAGCAATGGAAGGACAAAAAAGCGGCGACATTCGGGTGTTCATATGGAAAGTAAAAACTTTTTTTTTACATGGAATTCATGGCATCTGACATGAATTTACATGATAGACAGAAGCCACCATTTCAGGGATGAGAGAGTGCTTTCTAGCAGCATGGAGATCAATATAAAACCAGTGGACTTCCATGGGACTTGCAAAGCACCTCCAGAAAAGAGTCTATGAGAACTGCTATAATTAAACATTGTTCAAATATTCTCCCCACCTATTTCAAGAACCAAAAGCAACCTGCTTGTGACGGTTGAGATCGCCCAGATACTTGGTTGAATTATATTCTTGTGCATCCAACAGTTCTTCCGAGTATGTTCTTTGATGAGACCTCCTTTTCGATTCTTTTGCGCAGTTCGATACATATTCATCGCCTCTTAGAAGTACCACAATCTGCACCCAACCAAAGAATTGTTCATCAATCTGCCATCCCATACAATACATTTTTTAAAGCATCTAAAGGGTAGGTAGTATGAACTCATTCCTAATTTTCCTTCTTTTTGTTTTCTTTTGGTTTTAAATGCATTTACAATTTTATAGTGTGCCACAACACAATGTTAGATCACATTCAGTCTAGTCATTTTTCTGCCATAACTTCTTCTGATTGTGAACTTACACAAACCATGAAAGTATGAAGCACAGCTGCATAATAGATATGCATCTTTAATTTGTACTTGCCTGACTCATTCGCGGACGTAAAATAGAAGACTGCTCAATGCATAAAGATGCAGTCAAAACCACATGATCCATCTCTTTCTGGTCATAGTTGTCACCAATAGAAGGATCAACAAGCTCCTTGATCTCATTGTTATCAAGCAAAGGCTTTGCCTACAACAGAGGGGAAACAAAAAATTAAAAGGGAGCCAGGGCTTGTATATATTGACAACATGAGATGGTATGTTTCAAACTATGCAGAAGCAAATTTACCCAAATTACAACGCTTTTCTGAGAATCATCCAAAGCTGGACGCCCGCTGATAAGCTCCAAAAGTAGGACTCCAAAAGAATAAACATCCGTTTTTTCATCAACTATTCCATGCATGAAATATTCAGGGGCAAAATACCTGCCATTTAAGGGTATAATCAAGAAATTGAACTATAAAGTGTGTTATTTAACTGTAAAATGAAAGAGGCTACCATACATACCCGAATGTGCCCTCAGATTTTGAGACATTGTGATGAGTCCATTGTTTGGGTAGCCACTTTGCAAGCCCAAAATCACATATCTGGTATAAATTGGCATACTGATCAGTAAGTCAAATTAAAAGCGATAAACGAAAACAAGACATAGTTTAGTAGTGTTAATTGTTCTTTGTCAAAATGAAAGAGGCAATCATCATTCACAGTTTTCTACATTGCCATAACTGTTTGTTATCCTTGGCTACACATTATGATAAAAACAAAGCAACAGCAGAAAGAGGAAATACCTGAGGCACAAAATCCTCTGTAAGTAGAATATTATCAGCCTTAATATCTCTATGAATGATTCGCCTCTGACAACTCTCATGAAGATACAGCAGACCATCTGCTATCCCCAAAGCGATTTTATATCTTTTACTCCAATCCAGTTTGTTAGCCTTCAGACCTGGAATATGTAGAATACTTAAGAAATCCATAAACCAATAAGCAGTTTAAATTAAGAACAGGAATTTACAAATCGTGATCATACCGTGCAGGAGGGATCCTAAACTCCCAAGTGACGATAATTCAAAAACAAGGTGCATTCCTCCTTCAACGCAACATCCAATTAACTTAGCAGTATTAGGATGATCTACATGAGCTATTATGCCAAGTTCAGATAGAAAGCCTGCTGTTTTCTCATCTGATGTTCCTTTAGTCAGCCGCTTTACTGCTATAAGCTGCCCATTTTTCAAACAACCCTTATAAACTTCGGAATAGCCACCCTTACCAATTGTATTTTCTGCAAGAAATAGGAACCACGAAGAAAATATCATAATCAAGATGAAAATAAAACTTCCATTTGAAGTTTCTATATGGATTAAATTCAAGTCAGTAGTCTTGCATTTACAGTTTTGTAAATTCTGCTATAAATGTGAAACAAATGAGTCTCATATTGGATAGTAGGTCTAAATTTGTGGACGAAATTACGGACCATTGTTAAAATTATTGGTCGCCCTTTGGAGGTCAGAGCAGGTAAAGGTCACCAGCGAAGACTTGAAGTTGTATATATTAGCTAGTCCTGGATTCTCTCTTGCACTCCTGATCCTTCTTCTTGATGATATCTTTGGCACACCAAGAGGAGGGAAGGAGGCTAAGCGCTTAATTGATCTTTTACTCCATAATTTAAAAAATTTACGCCAGTGAGAACGTGAACTTGAATTTGGACAAGGAGCTTCTGATTCTGTTGTGCTGTTTTCAGAAACACTAGTTTCAGATTCAAAGCTTCTTATGCAAACTTCTAAAACTCCTCTAGGAGTTTGGGCATCTTCTTTCTCCTTTTCTATGTCCAAACATCTCAAATCTACAGAGAAGAAACCAAGCATTATGACAGAAGAATTAGAACATGGAAACAGATAAACACAAAGAGGAAAGGAAGTTGCCTTGGGCAGAAGCACAAGGAAGTAGAACACCTCTTCTTTTCTGTTTCACCTTAGAAACCTCGTCTGGTGCCTTCACCGTTAAGTTTTCAGGATCCTTTCCAGCCCCCCTGGATAGAAGTAAATCAAAATGTTGGCAAAGAATCTATAATCACAAAAAATGAAGGAAGTGAAAATCAGAATCTACATCTCTGAAAGGGCAGATATAAGCCAGCCATCACGGCTCTAGTGAAGGATTAAAAAGGCTAAGACATTCCTTTAAAAGTTATTTCCACAATTTCAGACTCAAAATCAATATATCATCCACCACTTGAAACAGGACAGGAAAGATACAAGAATTGCCAAGGGTTCCTAATACTGAATGATGCTGCAAACTTGCCAAAGTGCCAAAAAGGAAAAAGCTTTATACCATTCTTTGCCATTGCACAGACATTGAAAATCTAAAAGATCCCAGGCCAAAAAATCAATAGAAAAGCTTAGAAAATGGATAAACAAAAGAAAGAAAAATCATCTCAGATATACAGAAAAGACCACAGCTTTTACATTGGCGTACATAATCCATAAGACCCACAAGCTGAACCTTAACATAAAACATTACAAAATGGTAAAATTTTAAAAACATGAAGGTATAAGATATACCCAAATGAGAGAACATGAAGGAGAAAGCACACATACCATAGACAATAAGGTCCCTGCTCTTTACCATCCGCCATGAACACTGTCATAAACCAGCAAGAACCACTAGCCTGGCCAAGCAAAATACAAAACGCTCTCAACAAGGAGGCCCTGCTAATCTCTCTTTTAAAGGCAAAAATATTTTATTTTTCTAAAGCTACAAAATCTTCTTGTTATTATCCATAGGTAAAAGAGAATCTAGAAACTAAATATGGAAGAGCCTCGCATTCATTATTGTCTTAAGTTTGTTTGCTCTGTCTTTCCTTTTTCACACTGTTTTCTCTGGCTTTCGTTGTCTTTTTTACATCGGTCCGAAAGAGTCGCTGCTGCGTCGAACTGGGTTACTGACAAGTGTTCAAAGCTCAACAGCGACTTCTGCTCTCAACCTTAAACCGAGTGAGAGAGAGAGAGAGAGAGAGACAGACAGACAGACAGACAGACAGAGTGGACGTTGGTCGTGGTTTGATAATGGGTCTTTCCACAAATTTAATATGTTGCCCTTGGTTTGTGAGATATCTTCACTAATTTGTTGGCACAGTTAAAATGCCAAGCTATTCAATTTTGGGCATCTTAATTTGTTTTTTAAGTAATTATATTTGCTCAAAATTCAACTAGGGTAATCTACCACAGAATCCACCCATAAGGAAGGATGGTCCATTTTTGGATCTTCCCTTTGGATATGTGCAATCTACTTGGTTGATATTGAGGTTTCACTTTTATGGAAGAATCTCAAAGAAAAAAAAAGATTAAAATTTTACCAAATACATGAAAATGTTAGGATTTTGAAATGATTAAGTGCACTAAAATATTTGAAATCCATGCATTTCTTTTTATTTCATTCCATAGAAATACTTTCTTTTTTTTTTGGTATTGTGTAAAATTATATAGATGTAAGGGAACAAATTTCTTTTTATACATAATGCGAGGGGAAGAATTTTAAGATGTGCTATAAACTACATAAGAGGGCACATTTTAATAAAAGTTGATGTTGCATCATTGGGCAAAAGTTATTATGCCAACCAAATTTAACTTTCAATCATTGTTTTTGAGAAAGACTATTCACGGGCTCCTTATGCATTTCTCCACTTATATTTGGATTCGGTAAGTACAATAGTATCTAAAAAAGTGTTCCGCTGGTATGGGAGAGTGCTCAGGTAGAGCGCGAATAATTCCACCATTACATGTAAGCTTGACTCGTGTTGAATAACTTTATTATCAACTTTGAACGAATTTCTTTATCCAAAAGTAGTCACTTTAATTTCAATATTTTACTAAAAAAATGCTTCAATTGAACTTATGAATTTCATTTCCTTATTAACAAAAAAATATATTAATAATATATATCTACTATTGTGAAGTACTTCCAAGCATAAATTTAGCGGAATTGACCTCTTTGAAATAAATGGAAATAGCTCATTGGTAACTTGAGCATAAGTTGCAACCCAATATTATTTATTTGGGTAATGAAAATACTCACGATGAAGCTCAAAAATATATGATCATCTATAAGTCACAAGTATTATTTTAGATAGACCTTATTATAATAAAAATTGCATTATATCATGAAAGTTTGATTAGGCAAAAACAACTAGGGGAAAGGGAGTATATGGGTATAGAACGCAAACCCATGCATGGATATTGGGAAACAACACTGACCCGACGCCATCCCCAATGTGAGGGAGACCTACACATATAGATAATGGAAGAATGTTGTTCTGTCCCATCGCAAGACAACTCAATACAGTCAAAATATTGGCCAACATAAAGTAACCCATTACAAAGGATAGCATCAAGAAAAAAATGATACATTATAATAAAATACACCTTCGTGACCTACACTACACGAAATATTATAATTTGCAATGACCCTCCTTCTCTGGCAATCTACAAGTTTATTTTAACCACTTACATAAGCATGCAATTTTTATTTAGAAAAGTTGATATAGATTCAAATTCTCATTGAGGAGTTGGGTTTAATCTTCGGATTTAGTGACTTTGATACAAGTCCTTTGACTTTTGTGCCACATAAGATTGCATTCTTTTTTTAATATTGTCTAATGTAATCTTTTTATTTTTATATTTTTAAAATTATTCTTTATTCCAATATTACCCATTATCTTAGATTACTTACCTTAATGAGATAATTAACCAATATTATATTTCTTTCCTTATCTAATTTTTCCTTGAGCATGGTCTAATATCCATTTGCTATGCAGTCATAGTATCGACTTTTTTCTTTTTCTTCTTTTTCTTCTTATGTTTCTTCTTTTATTATTATTACTATTTTATGCTGAATATACGCTCAACTGTGAATCAGGTTCAGTCATTTTGTTCTTTTATGTATAGTATACCTGAGATATAGGTAATACATTTTTTGATATATTTTTCTTCATATATATATATATATATATATCTAAATTATAGGTAACATATTCCTTTAACAAAAAAAAAAGTTATTATTTGACTTGTGTTTTTACGTACATGAGATATAGGTACCACACTTTTTTGCCTTTTTGTTTATGAATCTAAGTTATAGGTAACATACGCTTTACCACTTATCTTTTTTATGTATTGGACATATAGGTAGCATATACTGTTCAACTTATGTTTTTATGCACCTAAGTTATAGGTAATTTAATATTTTGCTTGTTTATTTTTCCACCTTACTTATAGATAAGATGTTTTGTGGTTT
Source organism: Prunus dulcis (assembly GCF_902201215.1). Classification (NCBI taxonomy): domain Eukaryota; kingdom Viridiplantae; phylum Streptophyta; class Magnoliopsida; order Rosales; family Rosaceae; genus Prunus; species Prunus dulcis. The sequence goes on along the minus strand of NC_047655.1, from coordinate 27,815,240 downwards.
GTTCAGCCTATGGTGTAGATATATTATCCTATGGTATAGATATATTGTCATATTGTCCATTGCATAGGTATAATATGTGGGTCTGTCTTTCATTGATTAAATGGTATATATTAGGTAAATTCAAGAAAAGAATTCAAAATTCAATTACAAGGAAATAATGCATTAAATTTAGATTTTCAATATGTTTTTCTTATTCACCTCAAAGGGTAAAATCGACACAATATTAAAAAAAAATAAAGTCAAAGGACCAACATCTAAAACTAAAAACATGTGGACTAAATTCAATGACAGCTAATCGTTTTGGACTTAGATCTAAGAACCCCATTTTTATTTCTTGTGTGAGGAATGAAATCAAGAAATGAATTGCGTTGAAGAGAGAATGGTGTTTTATTTGGGTTTTGTTTATTAATTAAGTGTGTATGGTGTTTGAGTTGTGAAATCAAATTCAGAGATGGAGCCCGATATGCCGGTTGATGTGTTAACATGTGCATTGTCTGAGTCATGACAATATAGATGTGGACATTCAAGCTAAACACATTAAATATGTTGTTGCTTGATTTGGTGGTCAAAATCAAGCACATCAAGTGGAGGATTGGTGTAAAGGCTTCTTTTTTCCATACGTTTGTCTATACACAATTCTGCCAGAAAACATTCACGTCCAACCTGAAAATCAATGGCATGAGAAATTATTTGTACAATCCTTGCCGACATTAAAAAAAAAATTAGAGCTGGATTTCATGTGCATCATCAAAAGGATGATCATCATGAATTTTTAGTTAGAGGTGCGATGTATTTGTATATCCATATATGAGTGATGAGACGATCATTTTATATCAACGTACAATCATACGTTACTAGATAATGATTCGTGAAAGAGAATTGTGTGGAGGGAGAGTAACGTTTACAGAGAGTATTGTCTACTGGGTTATATAAGTTAGGCGGATCTGTATGTGTGTTTGAGTTGTGAAATCAAAATCAGATGGACTCTGTGTCAACATGTGCACTGTCTCAGTCATCATGGCTCTATGTATGAATTATAACTTTTACTTTTGACCATGAGGATGTGGACATCCAAGCTAGAGACATTAAATTTGTTTTTGCTTGATTTCATGGTCATAATCAAGCACATCAAGTGGACGATAGGTGTAAGGGCTTTCCTATTTTCTGACAAAATATGCAAAATAAAAGTAAAATGAAAACGAGACAAAAGATTCACTTGAATAGTTATGGGCTTCTTACTTGCCAAAGATGAAAAAGATACATAAAAACGAAGGGCTTCTTGAACAAGATAAAAATAAAAATAAAAAGTCCAAGCCGAAAAGAAGTCCATGAAATTTCGACCAAAAAAATAAAAAAAAAGGTTCACAGAGCAAATTTTACATCACTCGTCACAAAAAATTCAATTTTGAACTTAAGCGTAAAGGAGTGAGCAACCCCTTCAACTAACCTAACCCAATATCTTCAAGGCCCAAAATGGTTTGACTGGAACTTCATATACCGACTTGTAAAAATGTTTGCTAAACTCCAAAGGAGAGCATTTGCATTTTAGCCAAGATTAGCGTCATAAAAGAAGACTTACTCTAAATGTTGATTGCATGATTGAAGCAGCTTCTACACCACTCTGAAAAGTTGACAAGGTCAACCACCACCATGGAAATCATAAGAGAGCTTCACAAATTCTATATATACTAAAGCCCAATGCAACTAAACACTGTAGCTAAGGACAGTGTAATGACGAAAATGCCCCTCATTTTGCTGCTGTTTTCATTTTTGTTTTTTTTCAGCACAGTAAATTGACGAAACTGCCCTTGACTAAACAGCTTCTTCTGTTTCCGTTTTTGCCCCTTCTCCTTCGTTGATAGGGCTTCGTCCGCTCACAGAAGCCCCCACTTCCAGTTCGTTTTGAACCAGCTGGTTGGGGGGCAGCCATGGAAGATCTGCACATGCATGGGGAGCCGTCGATTTTTGTTTGGGAGGTGCACGGGTTTGTGCCCCTGCTTGACTGGTTGCCCAACGACATACCCCTTTTGCCCTGTGCGCTTCTCTCCCCCGGCGAATTCATCTCATCTCATCTGCTCTTCGTTGTTCAGCCATCTTTCCAGCTGCGCTTCATCCTTCTTCTCATCGCACGGGTTTAGCTCAAAGAGATTTCTAGGTTTCGTAAAAAAGGTTGCTTTTAACGTTCTTTTGGTTTTCTAAGTTGGTTTATTCATTTTCATGTCGAAAATTGAGAAGTAAATCAGAAATTGAGTTTGGTTTGTTGTTACAGGGAGGAAGATCTAAGGAAAAAGAACTGGAGTAATCAATTTGAGAACCCCCAGTCTGCTCATCAATCTGGTAATTGATGTTTGTGTGGCTGAATTTTTGTTTTTTTGTTTTTTTGTACCTATCTTGCGTTCCCTTTTTGGAGTCTCTCTTTGACCTTGAAGATGCATAAGGTTCTTGGTTGTAATTGACAGATACAATTTTTGCTGCTGATCTTGGTGAGGAGCTTGGCTTTTGCATGAGTGATCTCTCTCTCTCTCTCTCTCTCTTTCTCTCTGTATATATGTGGGAAATTTTTAGAATTTTGTTAATACTTGCTTTTAAGAGAAGGAGAACAAATAGAAGTCATAAGGTAAGATGGGAGCAAAGGATTATTTATCAAAAAAAGTTAGAATCACTAAGTATAGGACGGTTTATCAAACTCTAATTGTCTTGATCTCTGCATATATCCAACACAACCATGGTCACCTTATGGCAGTGTACGTGCTTCATAGGTTTTTCCAGGCGATTGCTTGATGTATAATTTTAGAAGGGTAATCTACTTAATATTTCAAAATCTTGGAACATAGACTTCACTTTTGCGTATGGTTATAAACTATGCTTGGTTGAACTGTGTTCGTTTGATTTAAATTTGCCGAATTATTTCAATTTCGGTTTTTGTGATACCTTATTAACCATTTGATCTGCTCTTCTAGCAGTTTATGAATATGAATGAACATATATGAGATAGAGAGATCAACTAGAACTTAGTTGCTCCAAAGATAGAACCTAGATCTCTTTATGTCTTTGTTCAATTTGAGCAAAACTTAAGATTCACAACCCTTATCAGATGTTTTAAGTGTAATGAACAAAACTATAACCTATAGCCTGTTATTTTTCATTTATTTTGCTTCTATAACCTTTTAAGTGTTTACAGGTTATTTCTACTTTTATAGCGTACTTCTCCATTAGATTAGCTTAGCCTAAAAATAGCAACACATGTGTGAGTTTTTACCATTAGTAACTCCTTTCCTTCTTCGTTTCCTTTTGAAAATCATTAATCATCGTAAGTCAAATGCTTATAGATGATTCTCTGATTTATGTACATTATTAGCTCCTTTTTTGCCATCATTTCCTTTAAAAAACATTAATTATCGTAAATCATGTACTTTTAGACCATTATCACAAACAGAATCTGTATGTTTTTATTTTTTGCTCTTTTGATTGTTGGTTGATTTCATTTTTTTGGTTGCGTTTGTTATAGGTGCTGTCTAACTACTTTTGGACTGTTTGATAGCTCTTCCCATTGCTGTTAGGCAACAGGTCAGTTTTCTATTCGTCTTTTGAAGAGGTCATGCATATCAAGTGTGGCAAATTGGTTTTTAGATATTGTGTCATTTGAAAATTGTTATTTCTGTGGTTGTGATATTATTGCTTATATCTGGTTTGCTTGGTTAGGCCATAGAAATTGTATTTAATTTGTTTTTAGATAAAAGGGTTTTTCTTCAAGAACAAACAGATAGTGTAATTTAAGATAAACAAAAGGAAACTAATCTGACAGAGGGAAAGTTTTATTTATAAATTGACTTAAGTTATGTATGAGATGGATGATTTTTATCTCTTTAAAACAAAATTGTAGTCACAGACCATTTAGATTGATTAAAGAGAGAAAAAAAGACATTGGTTTGATGAAAATACTAAATGCAAAACATACCTGGGTATAACAACAGCACACAACATGGTTGAGGTCATTTGGGACCGCTGTCAGAGTAAAGGCTTTAGCCTATCAGACAGTTAAACTGGCTCGCCTTATGGTTTAAATAATTTGAGAAGGTCCAATTCTGTTCGTTAATGACTTGCAAAGTCTCAGCATTGACCAACATTGTGAATGTTTTGTAAATCCCTGAGCAGTAACCTATGGGAGTCTAGATTGTCTAGAAAAGCCTCCTTAGGGTCAGTTGCTTTGTTCAAATATATAATGCATTTCCATTGTTTCTAGCTTATGCTATTTGCTTTCGTGTACATCTTTATTGTTTCTAGCTGCGGACAGATCTAGAATGCTTTTGTATCAATTCTTTATTTATGTTCTGTAGAATAAAATCATCTGCTGGCTTTGCTAACATTGCAAATTCTTTTTAGAAGTTTTATATTATATGAAACTGTCAAATTAAAGTATGACAGGACGAGTATAGGATCTTTGTTTTTGTGCTTTGAAAAAAAAAAAAAAAGTGTGATTCTGTGGGCTGAAACTATCAGGTCCATTTGGTTTAAGATTTAGAAGTTTATGAATAGATATGAAATTGCATTTACATGTTTGAGCTGCAATTAAGGTATCTTTTTGTGTTGCAGTTTCCACCAGTACCAGGTTGTTTGGAGGAAGCTCCCTACGGCATTTGATGAGCTCCCTCAGATTTACGGAATGAAGCTCTGGGCATAATCGTTCAGCTCAGCTTATGTGATCCGAAATCTTCATCGGTGAATTTTGCATTAGACTTAATATTGTGGTAAGTGCTTGCCATTAATGAGGTTTGTTCTCTCTCCCGTTTATACTTTATTTTTTCTAATTAATAAATTTGTACCCATTTTGATTATTTGTTAGTGTCTAATGTAGTAATGTTTAACGAATTAATTGTTTGCTCATGGGTTTCTGAGCATGTTGTTGAATCCTTTGATTCCTTGCCCAAATTGATTCTACTGCTGTGATGATCTGTTGTAGTTAATATTATTGTTGTGGGAAATTAAGCATGCCAATTTTGACAATTTGTAATGATTTTGCTGTTGCAATGGGTTGTTAATTTGTTGTTGTGATGATAGGTAGAGTAATAACAATACTTAGAACTGAAAAATCACTTTATCTCTTAATTACTAAGACAACAAAACTTGAAAACTCTTTTAATCCAATAATATGCTTACAAAGGTTAGAACTAAAGAATCACTTTATAATACTTCAATTGATCTGCTACTTTTATTGGATTCCTGGGTATTTTTTTCTTCTCCTTTTTTTTAACTTTCATACCATATTAGTACATTTTTCTGATTAAGGATCGAGATTGTGAATGAGGACTTTGTTATTGATTATATTAGTATAATTTGTTTAGGCATTGTCTTTTTGGGATTTTGTTGCTTGCAGAGTTTATTTTCTATGTTTTTCGTTTTGAATCATTAAAACTGAGGTATTCAAGCTATCTCAGCCTTTGATTGTTGCTTTTGATTGAACTGGTTGATGATTTTGCTTTAGATTTGGATTGTTTTGAGACTTTTGTCATATTTTATTTTAAAGTAAAAACTTTTGGGCTCCAAACAAGGAATTGATTTTTAATACATGAGGTTGATCAACAAGAAGACAATTTCTTGGAATCTATGTTGGTAAATGAGTGATTGTTGATCGACAAGAAAACTTCGATCCAATTTAAGCAAATGCTCAAATTGGTTAATCAGATTCCACGAATTATGTGTGAATGATGTGCTAATTCATAATAAATTTTTATCCAAATACTGAAATTGATTTGATTGTGTTATTATTTTGATGAAATCAGGTTAAACAATATAGTTATTAAAATACTATATGATTGCTTTTGGTAAGGTTTTCTGTTTGGTTATTAAAAATTAGTTGGTAAACCCTGAAAATCGGTATTTGGATATGCTGGTTCTTTTGTTACAGGGTTTAGGATAGCTCTGTTTTGGTAAGCAGGATATGCTGCTATTTGGGTAGCTCTGTTTAAAGATATGTTCGTTCTTTTACTACAGGGTTTCAATTCAAATTCGTTCTTATACTGGTTTATGGGACTCGGGATTTGAATTTGATAATTTTTGTTTTGGCAGGGGAAAGAAAATTTGGGAGTGTGATTCTAGGAACTGATTGCAATGTTTTAGCATAGTTGACTTGAAGAAGACTGGTTTAGGAAATATGTGGGATTTGAAAATCTGACTTCTAAATTGGAATTCTATTTGTGGACATTAGTGATGACGAGAAAGAATTCAGAAAAGTTAAAATTCATAATTTTTTTGTTTGTGGGTTTGATTTACCAAGCTGATTTTTTCTGATTTCTGCGTTGAATGGAGACTTATTGAAAACTAAGAAAGTTTGTATATCCTAATTTCAGAATGCAGAGTTTGGTTCTTTTGTTTTTTTTCCTTTTCATGGGCTAATAATTTGGCCATGCTTCTACTCTTTGCAGTTGCTAGGGACTGGAATCGATACGCAGGATACATCTCCTTCAGTGTTGCTATTCTTTGACAAGCAAAGATTTATATTTAATGTTGGAGAGGTAAGGAACTCAATTACATACATTTTCCCTGTGGTTTCTTTCCGTACAGATTTTGCTCAAGCTAATTTTTCTCCGATTTTTCTGTTTTTTCTTCCTTTTTTTTCTTTTTTTTTATTTTAAAAACCATGTTTTCTTTTGACATTTTGCAGGTGGTCTTTTGTTGCTTTGGATAGAGCGGTTTGGTTGGTGTTTTCAGTTCTGTTAAGTAAGGGGTGAGTTTCTAGGCTGAAATTTCAATTAATTGTTTCAAGTTTTGTGAATAGAGCATAGAAATTAGCTAATGGCATCAATTGACAATTGGTTGGTATTAATTTTTTGTTGTAATGATAGGTTTAGATGATTACAATATTTGAACATGTTGGTAAACCATTTGAGTGTTTTGGCAATTGGGTAGTTGAGATGTTCCCTGCCTATTTTCATCGCTTTATACACATTTCACGCAATTTTAAAACCCGCAGCATCGCGCGGGCACCTTTTGCTAGTTATTATGAAGCGACTGCTTGAACTCCTGTAAAAAATGTCACAATTGTAGCAAAATCCGACGGTCTACAATCTTGTGATCAAAATACTCCTCTCAACCTTAGAGTACTTATAGGTGCGTGTGAGCAAACACATCCAAGGCTCCCACTTTTAAAAATCGGTTATGTCTACTTCCATGTTGGTTCCCTCCAAGTCTTACTGTCAAACCTCGTATTTAGAAATGGAGGAGAATTGCAAGCTTACCACATAATTCATTTGACTTCTTCTGAGATTATTCAAGCAAAAGTTTTCATTGAAAAGCAAACACATTCAATTGAATTGACCATCAGTTTCAAATTTTTGATGAAAAACTTTGCTTCAGATGCCTCTCTTTTTCTTCCTCTATCTTGGGTTGTGCTTAAGCTTCACCAGTTTTGGCTCCTGCGTTGCCAGCAGCCATGAAATCCCACATAGAAAATTGAGCAATGCTCCATGTCCATTGGATATTGATGCTTTCCGTAAAATAATCCGTGAAGCTGATCAACCCCTCTTGCTTCTTGATGTCCAGACAGAGTGC